>NC_138189.1:52919547-53279274 GCF_964194105.1 Spermophilus citellus
TGCTGTATGAGACAGATGGTAAGCCACTGTGGAGGCTTTGGGCAGAATGAGGGAAAGAGTCTGTGATGAGAATCCCTACAAGGTCAAAAATAGAGTCAGTGGAGTCAATAGAAGGAAATAGAACGGTGACATAGACCGATGCTATCTACTTGAAAAGTTTGTCTCATGTTTCTTTACATCACAGAGGAAAAAACTTTTTTTTCCTTCCTTAAGTAAGTATTTCCAGGACACAAAATATAATAGAAAAAAATGTTTCCTTACTTCCACTTAAAACAACCCTACAGATATACTCCTCTAAAACTATTTAGACCATGAATTCTTATCCTGGTATTTGTATTATCTGATAACTGCAGAAATTATTTAAAAATATGGAGCTACATATCCAAAGCTCAAGAATCCCTTAGTTTTATGTGGTTTTTCTTCACTGACTCACTCTTACCTCTCATATTTTTGTGCCCCAAGTACTCCTGCCTCTAGTGTCTAGCTGGCTTCCTACCTAATTTGCGGCTCTCCTCCAGATAATCAAGGCCATGTGACTTATGCGTGCAATAATTATGAATAAGAAGTCTCAGAAACTCTGTAAAAAAAAGTTCAACTTTCAAAGTGTGAGCTCTGTGACATCTATTTGAATATTCAAATATTTCCCCACATAACTTCTCTGCATTATGCTAGATAACAGAGAACAGATAAATGACGGTCAGTTAAAAGAGAAATTGCAGGGTTGTGGTTTACCAGTGAAATCTGAAGGGAAGCTCACAGTGGAAGAAATAATTAATTCAATATATAATTTGTGATCTTAAAAAATTTTTTTAAACTCTTACCTGCATCTGCCTTTGGCATGGTACAATTCTTAAATTCATGAGTGGCAACTGACTTATAGGGATAGGTAACCTAGGTTAAATTTAAGGGGAAAAAATCCATTCTTTGTCTCATAGGAAGAAAAGGCCCAAGCTTATAAGCAGTGAGGTATGTAGAGGAAGGTTTTCTTCCCAAAATATGTTTCTAACCTAATGGCTAGCTAATTCTTTCAAAAAGTGCTGGATTTAAAATGGCTTAGTTGTTATTATTAAGCAAATATTCTTAGAATTCATTAGTTTATAGATTGAAAACTGTAACAGTCTTCTTAGCAATGGAAATGTTTCCCCAAAGCTAATAGCTTTCAATTATAAATATATTCTTTTTTAGGGCGCCATACCAGGGATTGAACTCAGGGGCACTCAACCACTGAGCCACATCCCCAGCCCTATTTATAATTTATTTACAGACAGGGTCTCACTGAGTTACTTAGTGTCTCACCATTGCTGAGGCTGACTTTGAACTTGCAATCCTCCTGCCTCAGCCTTCCAGCCTTACCAAGCATGCCTGGCAAGATATTCATTTTGAATTAGATCAATCAGATAGTTTTCCTCCTAACTCCCAGAAAATGTTTCAATTTTGAGATTTTTCTTCTGGAGAATAAATGTTTTTCAATAGTATATAGTTAAACCCTTATTCCTGTACGAGAAGAATATAACCTGTCTTCCACACTCTTTCCCCTTCTTACACAGAAATAAGATTGTAGTAAATCATGTGACTGGCCAGAAAAAAACTATATTTCCTGCTGCTAGATAGATGATTTCTCTTGCAGTTGGGCATGACAGTGTGACATCGTGGATATGTCACATGTGGCATGTGACAGTCTCTTTCCTGGCCAGTGTTTTAGACAGAAGGAATACTGCTATGGTTTGAATGTGTTTTTTTCTCCAAGGGTTCATGTTTTCGGAGTTTTGTCCTTGGTGTTGAGGTAGTGGAACCTTTTAGAGATAATGCCTAAAGGAAGGTAGTTAGGTGACTAGGGGGTTATTATCCCTAAAAGGGTTTCATAGTCTTGTGAAACAAGTTCTCACAAGAGCAACTTGTTATAAAAGACAGACCTGGCCCCTGAATCCCTCCAGATATGGAATCTAAATAAGCCTCTTCTCTTAATAGAAAAGTATACAGCCTCTGCTATTTTGTTATAGCAACACAAAATGGACTAATGCAGAAAGTACCTTCTCTACACTCTCTTCCTCCTTCCTTCAGAAAGCAGACAAGGCACAGTAGAAATCTAACACACAAGACCATTGCCTAAGGGATGAAAAAAAATGAAATGGAAAAAACTGGATGTCCTTGCAGAGTGGAGTTGCCTAACAAACTAGCTTCCCTAGATTATTACATGGAAATGAAATAAGCATCTATCTCATTTGAGTAACTGTATTTTTTATGGTCTCTTTGTTAAAACCATCTAGATTTATTCTAATATATCTAGGAGCTCTGGTATGCTTCTCTGGCAGATGAAGAAAATAACTGATTCTCAAAAATCACTGATTTATAAGTTCAAAGGAGGTATGACCACCCAGGTTTTTTTCATTTCACTCAGCCTCATGTTCTTCATCACCTATCACTCCATCTTTCTTCTTTCACTTTCAAAGCTCTTCAAAATACAGTCTCAACTCACTGTCTTGCTTCTTCAGTTTGTATTCCAGCATGTTATCTGGCTTCTGGCCCCTCCTCCGCCTTGTAGCTGAACTTCCTCATCTTGCTCACATGGCCATTTTCCCTCTTGGTCTCACTTACCTCACCACCTGGGACACTCATCATCCCATTTCCTCTTTCTCTGGCTACTCCTTCATAAGCTCCAATAGATTCCTCTCCCTCTGCTTGTCCCCAAAGTTTTGGATAACTCCGCACTGTATTCTGGACCCTCTCATTTCCTATTCCTCACTTCATAATACCCCCCTGCTTGACTTCTCCTCCTAATATCCCTCTCAAATGGGCAGCTACAGCCCAGATTTCTCTCCTGATCAGGTCCTTAATACAACTGTCAACTGTCCACTGAACATCCCATTGGCTTTCAATTTCAAAATGACCAAATTCAATCTCCTTATCTCTACTGCCTCTCTCTCCACAAAATTGTCCTAGTTTCTAAAATTTTTCATATCAAAATTATCCACCTTCTTTCCTGAAAATCAGTGAATCACTAAATACTGAATCTCCCAATTATGTTTGACTGTTTCCTTCTTTCCATCTTCAGTAAAACTCTCCTAGTATAGCCAGTACATTACAGTGATTAAGAAGTCAGAGTGAGTTCAAAGTTCGATTTCAATACTAACTGTTTAAGACTGGGCATATTTCTTAACCACTCTATACCTCAGTGTATCTGTATTGTGGGGAAACAAAGAACATCCACCACATAATCCTAGGTTTAAATTAGTAATTATATATTTTAGGTACCTAGAAAAGTGCCCTTCACACATTAAATACTAATTAAGTGCTAGCCATCATTATCTCTTTAAGAAATTATTACAACTTCTTAATTTCATCTTCCTAAGCAATTCTTTCTCCCTCTCCAACATTAAGATACAATTTTTTTCTAAAATTTCCAATGACTTCTCGCTGTCTTTAAGTAAGATTCTAATACCTTAACATGACTTAAAAGATCTTTCATAATGATCTGACTCTGTTCCCTTCTCTTGCTTCCCACTCTGTGATCTTACCAATTTGGCCCTGTAAATCTCCTATAGCACCCCATACTTTCTGAGGAATAATACTTAACAAAATATTGTCCACTTTCTTTCTCTCTGCTCTTAATTTCATTTAACTGGGTATTGAATACTGAATTGTTTAATTAAGAGATGCCTCTAAAAATGTAATACTTGCTCCCTATGTATTTTGCATTTTAACAAAACTGATTCCCAATGATTACCTCATTGGTTCTTCCGTACAGGTGTAGCAAGCAGCATCCTTGCCTTCTGCATTCAGGAATTTCTGTTTGTGCTGTAATATTGTCTGAGACTATCACTTGCATTTTGAATGACAGATCCCATTCTCTTGGCTTTTAAATTCTGCAGTTTAAACAAAAAAATCACTTCCTACTTTACATTTTGAAACAATTCTAAGGATTTAGTGCCCTTAGTTCAGCAAGATTTGGGATAACCATTATCCTAGCCTGATTGGTTTAAGGATCTTTTTTGTGTGTGTTGACAAGGAGGAGAGATATTTGTGCTACAAATACCAAGTCATTATTCCCCTTTCTGAGCTCTAAATGGAAAGAAAATTCTGGTATCAAATTTCTAAGTGTTAATGCCCTCCCCCAGCCTTCTATCTTCATCAAGATAACTAGGAAAGGGTTTGGTCAAACTGCTCAATGCCACATTTTCCTTCTCTCTACCGTCATGCCTTCATGGATTCATATACCTTTTGGAATCTCTGTATTTTCACATGTAACTCTCCTCTTCTGCCAGTAGCTGCTTCTAATGCTTTGAGTTCCAATTCCAATAATACAAACTTTTCATAATGTTTATTTGAAGTAACATTTGTATGTAGCCTTAAAAATCACCAAGCATGGTCTGGAGTTGTGGCTCAGTAGCAGAGGACTTGCCTTGCACATGTGAGGCACTGGGTTCAATCCTCAGCACCACATAAAAAATAAATTAAAAAAACAAAATAAAGATATTGTGTCCCCCTATAACTAAAAAGTATTTAAAAAAATCACCAAAAAAAAACCACTTTCCTATGACTTACTAAATATAAGCAGTGATCAAAAGAACATGCTCTGAGTTCATATTCCTTGCGCAGTCATTTAGTAGCTTTGTGACCTGGACTGACTCCTAAGTCCATTCCATGTTGAAGGCAATAACTAAATCCTCCAATGTATCTCATACCCCAGAAGTAAAACAGAGCTGGCTTCATATCATAGCTTTCAGAAGAGACCACATGCTAGAATCATAACACTTTTAAAGATTCAATATCAGATGTAAAACAAATCATGTGAGGGAATAAATACAAAGAAATGCAATGGGGGGAAATCATTTCCACCTCAGGCAGTCTGGCAATGCCTCATAGAGGAGGTGATTGATCAGATCCCAGCTCTCGTTCATTCACTTACTCACAAATGTTCATTCAGCAAATATTTACTGAGCATCCAATGTGAGCAATGCATTGTTCTGGGCACAAGGATGACAGCAATGAAAAAAAAGAAATGGTCAAGACTTCTATCCCTTATGGAGCTCATTTTTGGTATGAAAAAACAACAAGCAAGTAAAATGTATATGGCAAATGTCACAAAAAAAATAAAGCAAAGAGAGAAATAGGAAATAAGGGGTAGAATGTCAAACAGCATGATTACAGAAGGATATTTAATCAGAGTTAAAGTACCTGTCAAAAAACCATGCCCCATGAACCAAATCCAGCCCATTACCTGTTAAATGTGGTCAGTAAACTAAATAGATTACACATTTTTAAATGGTTGGGAAAAAAAGACAACATTTCATGTCACATGAAAATTATTATTAGAAGTTCAAATTTTACCATCTTACATAAAATTTTACTATAACATAGCCCTACTTATTCCTATATGTATTGCTTTTGTACTACAATAGCAGAGTTGAGAAATTGTGATAGAGACCTCATGATTATAAACCGTAAAATATTTGTTCTATATCCATCCTTTTTTATAGAGAAGAAAGTGAGACAGGGCTCTGTGTAGCTTTCTGGGTTTGGAGCAGTTCAGGCAGAAGGAGCAGTAATACCAAGAGCCTAAAATGAGAATGTGCCTGGCATGTTCAAAACCCAGCAAGAAGTCCAGCATGCCTGGAGTGGAGGGAATAGGAATAATGAGAAAGAATAATAGGAAATGAGGTCAAAGTGGCAGAGGCCCAGATCAAGAATGGCCTCACTGGCCACTTTAAAGACTAAAGCTTTTATTCCAGGTGAGACAGAAAAACCACTGGAGGATTTTGATCAGAGAAGTGACAAAATCCAACTCCCATTTTTAAAAAGAACACTGACTAATGTGTTTGAGAAGAGATTATAGGGGTCAAGAGTGGAAAAAGGAACATGGGTCAGGAGGCCATTGAAATAATTTTCACGAGATAATGTTTCTTGAACCAGAGAAGTAACAGTGAAAATGCTGGGAAGTATTCGGATTCTAGCTGTATTTTAAGGTAAAGCTGACAGGATTTGGATATGAGAGAAAGAAATTTTTTACCATAAGCAAAGAGAAGATGCGATTGCTATATACGGAGATGGGGAAGAAGTGTGAGAGCAGGTTTTAAGGAAAAGATTGAGTTGTATATATGTTTATTTTGAGATGCCTACTAGAAATCCCAGTAGAAATGTCAAATAGGAAGTTAGATATAGGATTCTTGGAATTCAGGAAAAAGATCTAAAGTGGAAATAAATGTTTAGGTGTTGTCAGAATCCAGATGATCTTTAAAGCCACAAAACTGAAAAGGTGAGAGTAGACAGAGAAGGGAGGAGTTAAAGGGTTGATCTGCAGATGACTCAAACAACAAAAGATTATGGAGAAGCAGGAAGATTGACAAAGGAAACTAAAAAGGAGCAAAAAATCATCTTAAAACCAGGAAAGTGTGGCACCCAGAAGCCAAGTGAAGAAAGTGCTTCAAGGATGAGGGAGTGGTCACCTATGTCAAAGGCATCTGATGAATTCAGAGCAATGAAGAGTCTTGCATTTAGCAACATAAAGGTCTGTTTTGACTTTGTCTAGAGTAGTCTGGGGAGTGATAGGGAGAATTAATTAGCATGGATTAAGGGAGAATATGAAAGTAGAAATGAGAAAAATATATATATATATATGTAACTCAAGAAATTTTTCAAATATGAAAGTCTTAAGGATTGAATAGGTTTGGATGGAAAGAAAGGTGATAATTTAGTTGGTGCAAAGTAACCAAAGCCACCTATTTTTTAGTTGAGTCCTTTAATTACTTGAATTATCTTTTTTCTTTATTTTTTCAATACATAGTTCATTTTCTCTCTTAATTTCTCCATGCAGTAGTTTTACCCAAAACTACCTCCTAACCAGAGCCTTTGGTAATAGGTTCAAAAATGAAAAGCAATAACAGTAGCTGTTTATATGGATATATGAGGTGTGCATGTGTGTGTTCATATATTTAAAAAACGTATACATAGTATCCAGCAAAATTAAGCTTCAGGTATGACAACGAAATAAAAATCGTTCATGATAAACAAAAGTTAAAAGAATTTGCAGCCAGAAAACCAGCATTGCAAAGCATCTTGAGCAAAACACTACATGAGGAAGAAATGAAAAACAATAACCAAAACCATCAGTGGGAAGTGCCTCAGTAAAGACAGAGGGCAGAGGGAAAGATAATCATGGAGAAACAAACTAAATTTTTTAAAAAGGATAAATAATCAAACATGGCTGGAAGCACAAACCATATATCAATAGTAACGCTAAATGTTAATGGCTTAAACTCTCCAATAAAGCGACATAGGCTGGTATCATGGATTAAAAAAACAAATCCAACAATATGCTGCCTCCAGGAGATACATCTGATTGGAAAAGACATACACAGGCTGAAGGTGAAAGGATGGGAAAAAATATACCACGCACACGGTCCTCGTAAGCAAGCAGGGCTGGCCATCCTCATATCGAATAAAATCGACTTCAAGACTAAGTTAATCAAAAGGGATAAGGAAGGACATTATATACTGTTAAAAGGAAACATTCACCAACAAGACATAACAATTATCAATATTTATGCACCAAATAATGGTGCTGCGACATTCATAAAACAAATTCTCCTCAAGTTCAAGAATCAAATAGACCACAACACAATAATTATGGGTGATTTCAACACACCTCTCTCACCATTGGACAGATCCTCGAAACAAAAGTTGAATAAAGAAACTATAGAACTCAATACCACAATCAATAACCTAGACTTAACTGACATATATAGAATATATCAACCATCATCAAATGGATATACTTTTTTCTCAGCAGCACATGGATCCTTCTCAAAAATAGACCATATATTATGCCATAGGGCAACCCTCAGTAAATATAAAGGGGTGGAGATAATACCATGCATTTTATCTGATCATAATGGAATGAAACTGGAAATCAATGATAAAAAAAGGAAGGAAAAATCCTACATCACATGGAAAATAAACAATATGTTACTGAATGATCAATGGGTTACAGAAGACATAAAGGAGGAAATAAAAAAATTCTTAGAGATAAATGAAAATACAGAAACAACATATCGGAATCTATGAGACACAATGAAAGCAGTTTTAAGAGGGAAATTCATCGCCTGGAGGTCATTCCTCAAGAAAAGAAAAAAACAACAAATAAATGAGCTCACACTTCATCTCAAAGCCCTAGAAAAGGAAGAGCAAAACAACAGCAAATGTAGCAGAAGGCAAGAAATAATTAAAATCAGAGAGGAACTCAATGAAATTGAAACAAAAGAAACTATTGAAAAAATTAACAAAACTAAGTTGGTTCTTCGAAAAAATAAATCAGATCGACAGACCTTTAGCCATGCTAACGAAGAGAAGAAGAGAGAGAACTCAAATTACTAACATACGGGATGAAAAAGGCAATATCACAACAGATGCTACAGAAATACAGAAGACAATTAGAAATTATTTTGAAAACCTATATTCCAATAAAATAGAAGATAGTGAAGACATCGATAAATTTCTTAAGTCATATGATTTGCCCAGACTGAGTCAGGAGGATACACACAATTTGAACAGACCAATATCAATGGATGAAATTGAAGAAGCAATCAAAAGACTACCAACCAAGAAAAGCCCAGGACCAGATGGGTATACAGCAGAGTTTTACAAAACCTTTAAAGAAGAATTAATACCAATACTTTTCAAGTTATTTCAGGAAATAGAAAAGAGGGAGCTCTTCCAAATTCATTCTATGAGGCCAACATCACCCTGATTCCGAAACCAGACAAAGACACCTCAAAGAAAGAAAACTACAGACCAATATCTCTAATGAACCTATATGCAAAAATCCTCAATAAAATTCTGGCGAATCGGATACAAAAACACATCAAAAAAATTGTGCACCATGATCAAGTAGGATTCATCCCTGGGATGCAAGGCTGGTTCAATATAGGGAAATCAATAAATGTTATTCACCACATCAATAGACTTAAAGATAAGAACCATATGATCATCTCGATAGACGCAGAAAAAGCATTCGACAAAGTACAGCATCCCTTTATGTTCAAAACATTAGAAAAACTAGGGATAACAGGAACTTACCTCGACATTGTAAAAGCTATCTATGCTAAGCCTCAGGCTAGCATCATTCTGAATGGAGAAAAATTGAAGGCATTCCCTCTAAAATCTGAAACAAGACAGGGATGCCCTCTATCACCACTTCTATTCAATATAGTTCTCGAAACACTGGCCAGAGCAATTAGACAGACGAAATAAATTAAAGGCATAAAAATTGGAAAAGAAGAACTTAAATTATCACTATTTGCGGAAGACATGATTCTATACCTAGAAGACCCAAAAGGGTCTACAAAGAAACTACTAGAACTAATAAATGAATTCAGCAAAGTGGCAGGATATAAAATCAACACGCATAAATCAAAGGCATTTCTGTATATCAGCGACAAAACTTCTGAAACGGAAATGAGGAAAAACACTCCATTCACAATATCCTCAAAAAAAATAAAATACTTGGGAATCAACCTAACAAAAGATGAGAAAGATTTATACAATGAAAACTACAGAAACCTAAAGAGAAAAGTGGAAGAAGATCTTAGAAGATGGAAAAATATACCCTGTTCATGGATAGGCAGAACTAACATTATCAAAATGGCGATATTACCAAAAGTTCTCTATAGGTTTAATGCAATGCCAATCAAAATCCCAACGGCATTTCTTGTAGAAATAGGTAAAGCAATCATGAAATTCATATGGAAAAATAAAAGACCCAGAATAGCAAAAGCAATTCTAAGCAGGAAGTGTGAATCAGGCGGTATAGCAATACCAGATTTCAAACTATATTACAGAGCAATAGTGACAAAAACAGCATGGTACTGGTACCAAAACAGGCGGGTGGACCAATGGTATAGAATAGAGGACACAGAGACTAATCCACAAAGTTACAACTATCTTATATTTGATAAAGGGGCTAAAAGCATGCAATGGAGGAAGGATAGCATCTTCAACAAATGGTGCTGGGAAAACTGGAAATCCATATGCAACAAAATGAAACTGAATCCCTTTCTCTCGCCATGCACAAAAGTTAACTCAAAATGGATCAAGGAGCTTGATATCAAATCAGAGACTCTGCGTCTGATAGAAGAAAAAGTTGACTCCGATCTACATATTGTGGGGTCGGGCTCCAAATTCCTTAATAGGACACCCATAGTACAAGAGTTAATAACAAGAATCAACAAATGGGACTTACTTAAACTAAAAAGTTTTTTTCTCAGCAAGAGAAACAATAAGAGAAGTAAATAGGGAGCCTACATCCTGGGAACAAATTTTTACTCCTCACACTTCAGATAGAGCCCTAATATCCAGAGTATACAAAGAACTCAAAAAATTAGACAATAAGATAACAAATAACCCAATCAACAAATGGGCCAAGGACCTGAACAGACACTTCTCAGAGGAGGATATACAATCAATCAACAAGTACATGAAAAAATGCTCTCCATCTCTAGCAGTCAGAGAAATGCAAATCAAAACCACCCTAAGATACCATCTCACTCCAGTAAGATTGGCAGCCACTATGAAGTCAAACAACAACAAGTGCTGGCGAGGATGTGGAGAAAAGGGTACACTTGACATTGCTGGTGGGACTGCAAATTGGTGCAGCCAATTTGGAAAGCAGTATGGAGATTCCTGGGAAAGCAGGAATGGAACCACCATTGACCCAGCTATTGCCCTTCTCGGACTATTCCCTGAAGACCTTAAAAGAGCATACTACAGGGATACTGCCACATCAATGTTCATAGCAGCACAATTCACAATAGCTAGACTGTGGAAACAACCCAGATGCCCTTCAATAGATGAATGGATAAAAAAAAATGTGGCATTTATACACCATGGAATATTACACAGCACTAAAAAATGACAAAATCATGGAATATGCAGGGAAATGAATGGCATTAGAGCAGATTATGCTTAGTGAAGCTAGCCAATCCCTAAAAAACAAATACCAAATGTCTTCTTTGATATAATGAGAGCAACTATGAACAGAGCAGGGAGGAAAAGCAGGAAGAAAAGATTAACAGTAAACAGAGACATGAGATGGGAGTGAAAGGGAGAGAAAAGGGAAATTGCATGGAAATGAAGGGAGACCCTCATTGCTATACAAAATTACATATAAGAGGTTGTGAGGGGAATGGGAAAATAAACAAGGAGAGAAATGAATTACAGTAGATGGGGTAGAGAGAGAAGATGGGAGGGGAGGGGAGGGGGGATAGTAGGGGATAGGAAAGGTAGCAGAATACAACAATTACTAATAGGGCATTATGTAAAATTGTGGATGTGTAACCGACGTGATTCTGTAATCTGCATTTGGGGTAAAAATTGGGAGTTCATAACCCACTTCAATCTAATGTATGAAATATGATATGTCAAGAGCTTTGTATTGTTGTGAACAACCAATAAAAATAAAAATATAAAAAAATAATAAAAATTAAAAAAATGTATACATATATGTAGCAATCCACCTTTTTTGACAATTTTTTCTATGACATTAATAGGGAAGAAATAGCCCCTTATAGGTAGGTAGACAGACATTTATGTGTAGAAATGTGTATGGTCTACTTGTATATTTATTCACATGTATTTTATATATATATATATATATATATATATATATATATATATATATATACACACACACACACACACACACACACACACACACACGTATGCATACAAAGATACACATGTGGATGTACTTAAATGTGAAAAAAGAACAAAAACGAGATTGAAATAGAAGTCCCTTTAAGATTCATTTCAGAAACAAAGATGATACTAAAAAAATAAAAAAGATGAGTAGGTTTTCATAAAAGAGCCAGTTGGTCTGTCAACAGTTACTTATTGCCTATTAAGTATCTAGCACTATTTTAGACTCTCAAAATTCAGAGATGAGTAAGACAGATATTCTCATTCTATCCGCTGATGTTATCTACCGAAACTTCAAAGGAGTAGGGTGTTCTGTCACGGAATTTAGCTACAACTATACATCTTGACCTCAGGGGAAATTTTGTCCCTTATGTTGTATTTGACCATGTCTAGAAATATGTTACAGTCATTGCTGAGAAGATGCTACCACAGGCTGGGGTTGCTGCTGAACATCCTACACTGTTCCCAACAACAAAGACTGATCTGATCCAAAATGGCAATAGCACTGAGGATAGGAAAGCTGAGCAACAGGACAGAGAGAGCATGCTATCTGTACTTACTATATTATATGACAATGTTTTACCATCTTTATGCATTAATTAAAAAATGTGTGGGGTTGGGGTTTTGGTTCAATGGTAGAGCACTTGACTATCATGTTTGAGGCACTGGGTTCGATCCTCAGCACCAAATAAAATTAAATAAATAAAGGTATTATACCCATCTATGACTTTAAAAATGTTATAAAAATGTGTATCTTCGTATCATATATAATCAGAGATATGATAAATTATGATATAATGGTGTATTAAGAATTGTAATGCAAAAATAAATAAATAAATAAAATATGTATCTTACAGAGAATAATGAATTAGCTGGACAGAAGAAAATAAGAAGACATGTTTGGAAAAGGAAATTAGTGATCTATTGTGAATGTTTTAAACCCCCTGATAAAAACACCTATATCCAACTTGTTGGCAGTATTGATAGATGATAGTCAAAGAAGTAGGAATGAAAACAATGCTCTTATTTCAAAGGCATATATCCTATGCCTCATAATTTTTACCAAGCCTTGAGAGAAATTTTGTCTCAAGAGATGGGACCATTCTCTACAAAGCAAGAATCTCTCCAGAAGGCAAATACACCAAGCATCTATCAGAACTTCAGATTTTGATAGTCTAACTCACCATAGAGATTTGGACTCAGGCCAAAGCAAGTATAAGTTTTATATGTCAGAGTGCTAAGCTAGGCAACTTGAAAGAAGTTACCTATCTGGTTTTATGAAAAAACAATTTATCTTAGTTGCTAAACTATGTCAGAGTTATGGGCAGCTAATGCAAATCTATGTGTCAAAAAAAAAAAAGAGGGACACAACTTTCCAGCTTCTAAGGCAGATGAAATCCTTCTCTACTTTTTTAGTCAGGTAGTGGCAGAAACAGAACTTTAAATACTTCAAGCAAGAAGGAAAATTTGTCTATATAATGGTAACCCTAGAGACTCTGAGAATATTTTCTGGGCGGTATCAGAACTCAAATGATATTCTCAAGGAGGTTTGGTCTTTTTCAGCCATGCTTTCTCTTTTCAGTCTCTTCTGGGACTCATTCTTTCCAAATTTATCCAGACTCTTCCATGTGATGAGGCATATGGTGCCAAGGAAATCAACCTCTCTTAAAAAAGATGACTTTGGGGGCTGGGGTTGTGGCTCAGGGGTAGAACACTTGCCTAGCATGCATGAGGCACTAGGGTTGATCCCCAGCACTACATAAAAAAAACTAAGTAAACAAAATAAAGGTATTGTATTCATCTACAATTAAAAAAAAATTTTTTTAAGATGATTTTCATCTCACAGATTTAAAAGGCCAACAAAGAGAGCTTTAACTTTTACTCAGCTGGACAAATGTTGTAATATTTTATAAATTCTAAATGTTATACTGGAAAAATTCTGCGACTTCCTTCAAATTATTAATATTGTGTTCAAATAGCATTTGTAAGGCTTACTATCTCATGGAAAGTGTGGCTCTTCCTTCTGTGACAAGAATGAAAATACCTTCTCTTTCTTTCTTATCTGAGTGTTAGGAAGACCTTCTGACCACACAGCAAATCCTTAAGGTATCTTGGCTGATACTCAGTTCTAAGAATTCCCATGATTGTGATGTGTTAGGAAACCTGAGTGTGATGGCCCCACATCTAAACACCAGGCCTTCATTTTATTTCTTTTTGCCATAGGGCCCTCACTGAATGCCAATGTCTTGTTTTTAAATTCTGAGTCTGTAATCTTGTTTCCATAGCAATGGCCATGGAAGGCTCTAAATTTACATTTTTCTAGGCTGGCATTCCCCCAAAGAAATGGGTCTCTCCTAACTTCCATGTGTCAGTCCCATAAAAGAATAATTGACCAGTATTACCCTTGGACCAATCACCAGCGAGAAAATGGGAGTAGGCTGGATTATGTCCCCAACACTGTGGCAAGGGATAAATGACAGTCCTTCCACAACCACAAGAGTGATGCTGAAAAGACAAAATCAAGATATGCTCACCCTAATCTTCAAATTATTCATTGATAGACATACTATCTAGTTTTGTGCCTTTCTTATAGAAAATAGGGTATTCTGGTTTACTTCCAGCAGTAAGAAAACTTAAATACTGTAAGACACAGTTCTCATTTTTAGCTCATTATATAGATTAGATGATTTTCTAAAATCTCTCTTGTCTAACCTCCCACATTGCACATGAGAAACTGGTGAACCAGAAAAGGGAATTCACATGATTAGATTTAAGTCAGAACCAAAACAGGGTCACTGGATTCCCAGATCATTGAGCATTCCTGTTTCTCAAATTAAGATCATAAAATGGTTATTTCTATCATGACAAGGGCATATAAAATATATAGTATGTTAAGTGGTTTAATTATTCTTTACATACACTTTAAAGTTAAATATCAATTTTTGGAGGAGGAGCTAACTGCCTACCATGGTTACAAATAATTAATACAATATCAGATGAAATTACACTAAATTTTTTTGGGGGGGAGTACTAGGAATTGAACTCAGGGCATTCAATCACTGAGCCACATCCCCAGCCCTATTTTGTATTTTATTTAGAGACAGGGTCTCACTGAGTTCCTTAGCACCTCACCTTTGCTGAGGCTGGCTTTGAACTTGCAATCCTCCTGCCTCAGCCTCCAGAGCCACTGGGATTATAGGCATGCACCACTGCACTCCACCTATACTGAATTTTTAAAATTCATAAAAAACTGATACTAGGAATACATCTTAATTTTTCATGCAAATCAACACAACACAGCCTATATTCAATAAATTTAAATATTCTTGAGACTGAAAACTGTTTCAAAGAAGAGTTGCTAGTCTATTCTAAAAAACAACAGCAAGGGACTGGGGATTTGCTCAGTGGTTATTTTGGTGTAGATCTGGAATAACCTCCAAAGTTTCATGTGCTCAGGGTGGGGTTGGGGGGGCATGATTAGATCATGAGGGTTCTGTGGACTGAGTAATTAATTGGTAGTTGAATGAACTACTGGAGGGTAGAACCTAGCTGGAAAAAAGCAGGTCACTGGGGGCATTCCCTGGAAGAGTTTATCTCCTCTCCTGGCCTTTCCTTTTTCTCTGCTTCTAGGCTGCCATGAGCTGAGCAGCATTCATCCCCTACATCGTTCTGCCATGATGTTCTGCTTTATCCAAGGCTTAAAGTATTAGAGCTGGCCACATTTGGTCTTAATCCTCTGAAACCATGATCCAAAATAAACCTTTCCTATATAAGTTGTTCTTCTCAGGCACGTTGGTCATAGTAATGAAAAGTGACTAACACAGTGGTAGAACACTTGCCTAAAAATACCAGGAGAATTATTGTTAAATAACCACTACAGTGTTTAGAAGTCATGAATCAAAAATAGTATACATGATATAAGAGAAATAAAATGGCCACCAAAGCCAAAAGGCAACCAGCTGAATTTACCTACTGACTCAGGTCAAGGAAGATGAGCCTTATTATTTAGATCATTATATTTATTCTAAACTAGAGAAAACAAGTAAACTAGTTTATTAATGCATTATTTTTGTTGTTCCTCTCAACTTACTTTATAACCAAGAAATCAAAACTGAATAAAGCCAAACAGACATTCAGCAGCATCCATCTGGTTTAATGTGCATAGTGTCTATTCTAATTGATTTCAAAGCCATACCAGAGGGATGGCTAATTTTATATGTCCACTTGACTGGGCTCACGGATGCCTCAATAGCTGGTAAAAACAATTTCTGGGTGTGTCTGTAAGCATATTTCTGGAAGAGATAGCATTGAAGCAGTAGACTGAATAAAAAGCCACCCTCACCAACGTGGGCAACTGTCCCAAATAGAATAAAACAACAGAGGAACAACAAATTATGTCTTCTTGCACTGGGATATCTGTCTTCTCCTCAGAGTCTTCAAACCTAAGTCCCTTCAGACTCACTGAACTACAGCAGTGATTTTCCTGCTTCTCCAGCCTGCAGACAGCATATCACCAGACTTCTTAGCCTCCATAATCACACGAGCCATGTTCCATAGTAAAACTCTTCTTATCTCTATTTAGTCTATTGGTTCTGTTTATTTGAAGAAATCCGATTCTGGTATATTGTATTAACTAATATGCCAGTTAATAAATATAGATCATGCTTATATGTGGGTATCAGTTAAAATATTAAGAGAGTGAATATAAAGAATGGAATCACTCAATACCCTATCCTTCACCAAAATTGGGACTTTATCTTCTGTTTTCCACTCCAGAGTGTTTCTTCATTATTTTTTCTCATGCCCTATAATATTAAGCCTTCTTCACCTCTACACTGCTCCCCACAATAAGCACAGTCACAGAGAAAAATCTACAGCTGATCCAGAGAAATGTATTAATAACTGGTAACAATGAACTTCTCATGGTTTCCACAGTCACCTACTTTTTAGCAAGGGGCAAAGCCTATCCAAAACAAATGCCACAATAAGTTGTTTATTGAACATAGATACCTACTGAATAAAGAAGAAATCAACATCCTATAGGAGAGTCATTTAGGGAAGGGGTAGACCTTTCTAAGGTCAAAAAATTATGCACTTAAGAACCATCCATTTGATATATATGAAAAGCCAATTTCAATCAAAATCTCTTCTTACAAACAAGAATATGCCAAATGGCTAATTTTCTTCACAAGTTCTCTGGCTATGAAACTGTACTTAAAAAACCTCAATCCTAGATAAGACTTCACTTATTGGGTTTCCCATCACAAAAAAAAAATAATTTTTTCAAGAATATAGCCAGAATAGCCACAGACCTATTTCTTATACTTGCTGTTTTTCCAGGTTCCCAACTCGATTTTATAATGCTCAGGCATCATTTGCCAGAAAAGCTTTTAATAGCAGTCTCTTCAGTGTGACTCACAAACAAGAACAAAAAACTAGGCCAGTGCAGCTAATGCTGCACCAGGGACCTGAGCTACAGCAGGGATCGAGCACTTTATGACAGGGTTGGGGCACAAGGAGAGGGAAGGCTGACTGGAGGCTAAGGACTGGGATTGTGGCTTGTGTATCAGCTGAGACAAGGTGACATAATGGGAGACAGGCCTCAGAGACTCCAGCTTAGGATAAAGGGCTCTCCAGAGAAAATCATAAGCAATTTTAGACATTTTGGAGGCCCCCTCACAATACCCAAGACAACTACCATGATAAAACATCACTCCTTCTTCTGCCATCACTCTTTGGCTCCCTTATCATGCCCAGTATTTCTGGTTAGGATTTAGCTCTTATTTGTTCATTGTCTAGCTCAGTGGCAGAGCGCTTGCCTAGCACATGTGGGGCACTGGGTTTGATCCTCAGCACCACATAAAAAGAAAGAAAGAAAATAAAGGTATGTGTCCATCTACAACTAAAAAAAAATTAAATATATATATATATAAATTCATGAGAAAATAGATTGTTTTGTTTGCCACTTTATACCCAGCACTTGAACCATAATAAGTATTTGGTAAACATTTTATGATTTGAAATGAACAGAGAGTACATGTACAATGGCACTGAGACATTACCCATTATTCTTGGGTATTATTACTCTCACCGCCAAATATAGTCCGTTTCTTACAAAACTAAACATACTCTCACCATGGGTTCAGGCAATTACACTCCTTGATATTTCCCCCAAAACCACTGAGACTCTATGTTCACATGAAAATCTATACATGGATGCTTATAGTGACAAAAATGTCAAAGCAATCAAGACATTTGTCAGTAGGTGAATAAACTATAATACATCTAAAACAATAGAATATTAATCGATACCAAAAAGAAATGAGCTTTCAAGCTGTAAAAAGATATGGAGAAATCTTCAGTGCATGTTACTAAATGAAAGAGGCCAGTATAGAAAGACTGTATAGTGTTTGATTCCAATTACTTGGCACTCTGGAAAAGGCAAAACAAGGGAGGCAGTGAAAATATGGGGGAAGTGATGAATAGGCAGGGCACAGGACTTGAGGGCAGTAGAACTAATTTGTATGATACTATAATGGTTGATAAATGCCATCATACATTTATGCAAACCCATAAATGTACTCCACCAAGAGTGTAAACTATGGTCCTTGAGTGATAATGATATGTCAAGATCTGTTCATCCATTACAACAAATGTAACACATTCAGCAGGAGATGTTGATAATGGGGAAACTATACATGTATAGGGACAGAATATAAGAAATCTCCATGCCTTCCTATTTTTCTATGAACCTAAAAATGCTCTTTTAAAAAGATCAGTTTCAAAAAAAATTTAAGTAAGGCAACCTCTCTTCAACAATCACCAAAGAACTATAGCTTTGCTCAGGCAACCCACTACTTCTTGTTACTTACTTCTAAAGACAAGATCAAAAGGGCTGTGTAGGAACCCAGCTTTATTTGTAATGCCTCTTCCCCCAACATAACCACTTCCTTGAAACCATTTGTTCATTGCTTTAATACATACCATCTTTCTTTATGTATATCCATTTTCTTTCAAGATTAAGAAGGAAAAGGCCAGGTAGAGAAGAATGACTTTAATCAGTAATGATGCTATTTGACTCTGTCCATCATTCTCATGAATGTTAAATGGATAACTCCCTTGTTAACCTCCATAGTACCAAAATGGTGTGAGTTTGTCAGTAGGTGAATAAACTATAATATCAATCACTATTCACACCATCTTCAACCATAATACCTAGAAAGAGTTAATTATATTGATGGGGGAAAGGTTGCCCCACAAATGTCCAACTACCTCTTATGTATTTCAAATATCCTGCACTACTCTTAGTTTCCTGACCTCTAAAGAATAGGTATTGTTCAACTAGAAGGCTCCCAAGAGACTACATGGCTTCAATGTTTAGGACTACAAGTCTGGAAATCACACCAGTAAGTAAAAAAACAAGCTCAGGAGAACAAGGAGAGGCCTGGACAATGTGTTCTGGAAGTTATAAAAGATCCATTTGAATGTAATCAGTCAGATTTTCATTTTAAATTCACACTACAAAAGTCAGATGTCATCATGGAGCTAATTTGTGAACCTTGATAAAGTTTGGACAGTACAATCTTCAAAAATATTATTCAATGGACTCATTTTATATGTTAACTTTGAAAATGTCAACAGCAGGGGCCAAGTGGAGGAGCTTAGGAGGTCTATGCATTTGCCATTTCAAAGGCTTAGCTGTCAGTATAAGGGTGGGGGAAGCCTGCTGTGCTCCACGTTCTGTATAAACATTTTCAGAAATATTTAGCAGATAATAGGGCTCCCACTGGGGCTGTGTGTTCAAAGGCACCATGTTGAGCCACCTACCATGAAAGAGGTGGATGCCAAAGCTGAGAGTGCTCTGGTTTTCAGATTGAGTTTTTACTTCTTCTATAGGATTTCCAAATATACAAAGCCAAGGGAAACCACAGAAGCTCATCTTAAAGGGAAAGTGCTTAATGCTTGCCAGAAGAAAATAACATAATGGTCAATGTCTGAATAATATTCAATAGGCTTGTCTCGTGTAGCAGGTCTGTGAAATAGTCTGACAACTTGAGAATTGAGGGCCAGAATTCACTGCTTGCCAGACTAACACCCATCAATTTGAAAAGCTCTGAAATCCTTGACTTTATGCAAGAAAACCAGTTATGGTTAAAGTGACAGTAATCTTTTTTCTTTGCATTTTAAATCTGAAGATGTTAGTTTTTCGTTCTGAGTTTGACCCACAAAAAGTAAACAGAAGACAAAATTATGACATAATCATTCTGATTGGTTTTATGAGAGGACAGAGCATTTAGGTGTTTACCTACTATAAATTTTCTATGGAATGAAAAAGACACACAAAAAAAACTATAAAATGAAAACATGTTATAGGTTGACTTGTATCTATCTTCCACAAATTTTTTTTTGACTGCTTAAAATGTTCTAATTGAGCAATGTCAAAATACTGAGGATTTTTTTTTTTGGCGGGGGGTGGGGGGGTGTGTTTACCAAGGATTGAACTCAGGGGTACTGGACCACTGAGCCAAATCCCAATCCTATTTTGTATTTTATTTACAGACAGGGTCTCACTGAGTTGCTTAGCACCTTGCTTTTCCCGAGGCTGGCTTTGAAGTTGAAATCCTCCTGCCTCAGCCTTCCCAGCCACTGGGATTATAGGCATGCACCACGAAACCCAGGTGATTTATAAATGTCTAAGATCAGATTCCTGTCATGAAAAAACCTGCAAAGTAATTCAAGAGAAAGGTGTGTGTGTGAAAAATTAATAAACAATGTGATAAATGTCATTGATGAGTAAAATGAAGAGTGCTATTGAATGGAGCCAGAGTCAGGAGCTGCCTTCCCACAGTACAGGAAGGCACTGGACGTGTGCAGTAGGCTTTACAACACCAGGCAAAATCCACACCAAAAGACCAGGGAAATAAATATCACTTTTCACTTTTTGATTATAACAGCAACAGAAATGTTCCTACAGTGAAAACTATTTTTTGTTTCCTTTTTTTTTTTTTTTTGGAGGGGAAGTTCTTTATTTTGCTCCCCTTGTCCATGAAACCTCAAATACCACTTTTTAGTCATCTTTGAAAGAAAGCTCTTCAAAATACCAGGGTTAAATCTGAGAAAACACCAGGGTATGGGGAGACTGCATGCTGGAAAGCCTTCTTATTCAATTGCCTTCTACTGACCTCTAGTGGGAATATCTTATTATGACATGGAAAGTTCAAACATTTATACCTAGAATTGTAATTCTCCAAATTGTGTTCAGTGAATTTCATCACCCATCTCTCCTACTTCTGCCTGGATACTTAATTTTTCCTCTCTTTTTATGTAAATGTCAGCACAAACTGGGATCAAATACAATTTGATAATGTACAATATGTACCTCCCTTATAATGTAGTAAAAAACAAACAAATCCCTCTGATTTCAGAATTATCTTAAATGAGAGAATAGATCAATAGAAATTATTTGTGTCTCATGAGATTCCAGCCAAAAATCATACTAGAAAAAAAAATTTTTTATACATCTTCCTTCCCAATCAACTAATTTCCCTACTCATCCTTATCTTACCCCAAAGAAAATTACATTCAGCCCAAGTTTCAGCTCCAGAGTTTATTGCTAAACAACAGCAAAAAAAAGCTAAAAATGCTTCATGTGATTTGTGAGGCAATTGGAAGGGGAAAACTCCCTCATCTATACCCACCAGACGACAACCTCTTTATTCCTTTGTACCATTTCTCCTCAACTGCTTTCCATAAAGAAGAAATAAACTTGATCTATAAAGGCGTTAATAGATTTGATTACATTTGTATGGAAAATGGGTAGGCCATTGTGTCAGCAAGGGTATTCTAAATGTTAATGCAGGGGTGGCTGTTGCTCAGCAGATTGGAAGGTGAGATAAGACCAGGATGTGACCTCCGTGTCACAAGTTTGAATAATAACATTTAGAACCCGAAAGCAGGAATCTCAAAATCATAATAAAACAACAATTTAAATCAAGTGGGGAAATAAAGGAGGAGGATATATAGAAACTGTGGGGCTCAAGATAACCAAAGGATAAAAAAATAAGTCTACATTAGTGAGACTAGAACCACATCTTGTAGGACGGTGAGTTTCAGGTAACATCAAGTCCCTACCCCATGGCTGCCATTTCCAAAATGCAAAATAGCAGGTATCAAATTCTATAGATTTCTATTTTCCCCCTCCTCCTATCTGTACTTTATGCATATTCTTAATATAACAACTAGTTTCTATGTAGGATGCGGGGGGGGGGGGGGGGGTCCTTCTGATGAGGAAAACTATTCCAATTATAATTCTAATTACAATTCAATCATTCTTGACATAACAAGGAAGAGCTATGCTATGGGTGCAGCAGAAATTAAATCAAAATTTAAGAGAGGTTTGTCCCCAGGAAACTTATTATCCAAAAACAACAACAAAATCCAATAGCATACTTTTCTTTAAAGTCAGAAATACTTCCATTCTGACCTCACAGATAAAATAAAATTGTGTAGATACAAGGACAAATGTTCCCAGATATACATCAGATAATCTCTATAAGTATAATAATTTTAGCCCAAAATCAGTTTTTAAATAATTAAAAACCCACTGAGTTACAGCAGTTTTAATCTCCAAAAGGAATAACTGCATTTTAACTAAGAGCATTAACAAATCAAACAAGAGAAAGCTTTCGTAAAAGAGATCTTAGGTCCCAGAGACACGCACCCTTGGAAAGATCATTGAGCAATGATGATTCATTACATTCAAAAGAAGGCAGTCTGGTGAAGGCCTTAGAAGGTAAGAGATCTCTCTGATTTTTTTTTTAATTATGTGAATTCAAGGTGCTGCAAAAGAAGCTGAGACACTCACAAATCATTTGTTTCTTTTTGGTTTGGAGGCAAAGAATATGGTATTTCCTCTTTCATCCCACAGTCTCTCGTATTACATTTTTGTCATATATTCTCAATGCTGAGATTGCCAGTCTTCACTCAGCTTCACTGTTGAATTACCCAATAGCTAGCTAGACTAAAAATGCACTTAAAGTCTGTTAGTATCTGAACGGTGGTCTCCCTCCAAAATTCATATGCTGAAATTCTGAACCCCAAAGGGATGATATTAGGAGACGGGGAATTAGGGAGGTGAATCAGTCATGAAGGCAGAGCCCCAGTGAGTAGGATTCATGCCCTTATGAAAGAGGCACTGAAGAGACTACTCATCTTTTGCATCAAATAATGCCACAGTGAATGAGATGGAAAGTAAGTTCTTTACAAACACCAAGTCTGCTTTAATCTTGGTCTTACCAGCCTCCAGAATTGTAAGAAATATTTTTTATAATTTATAGGCTACCTAGTTTATGGAATTTTGTCATAGCAGTCTAAATGGACTAAAATATGATTTGAGCAAAACAAAAACACCAAGAGAGATAGAAAGACCAAGAGAGTTTTTTATAGAATTTGATATGTGATACTTCAAAATAAGAAACAATAGCATTATCATGGGAAAAATACAAAACTTTGCTGAATGTTCTTATATTCTATATTTTGATCAACTTTTTTGCTACTGCAACCAAAAGACCTAACAAGAACAATTTTAGAGGAAGAAAAATTTATTTGGCATGCATGGTTTCAGAGGTCTCCATCCATAGCAACTGCCTCCATTCCTCAGGGCATGAGGTGAGGCAGAACATCATGTTGGAAGAGTGGCAGAGGAAAGCATCTGGGAACAGGGCACTGTTCACAGGAAGCAGAGAAAGAGAATTCATCACCATGGACAAAATATAGATGCCAAAAGCACACCTCCAGTGACCTACCTTCTCCAGCCACAGCCTACCTGCCTACAGTTACCGTCCAGTTAATCCCTATTAGAGTATTAATGCACTGCTTAGGTTAAGGCTCTTACAACCTAATACTCTCATATATAAGCTTTCTTGCATAGTCTAACACATGAACTTTGGGGGGACACCTAACATATAAACCATAATGACTTGTTTCACTGCTATCATGTTATTGTTATCAGAAGTATAACATAATAGTTAAGAGCATGGGCTCTGGAGTCAGTCTACCCACAGTAGCATCCTGGCTTTGTCACAAACTAGCTATATTCCCTCATCCATAAACTGGTCATAGAAATAGTTCCTTTATCATAAGTTTACTATGGGAAGTAAATGAATTAATTTACACAAAGCACTTAACAGTGATTAGCATGTAATAATTACCATGTGAGTGTGTTATTCTTATTATTCTACAGTTTATTTTTATTTTTTTTTATTTTTAGCTACATGGGTTGGAAGGGGAGCATGCAGAGCCCTGAAGTCACACTCCTGTCTTGCCTTTGGATAAGGACATATTGCTAACTGTACATATAAACAATATTTTCTTGACATTAAAGGAGAAATGATCAAGATTATAAAGATTTTATGACACTAAAGTACCCATCTTGACCCAAAAGAAAAGCCAGACACTTGGGAAAGACAATGACTGACATCCATAGTACAAAGATAGAAACTTCACACTAGGTCTTATTCGTGGCCACCTACTAAGGGGTTCAAAAAATTCAAATTCCTCTTTCTTTTCTAGGCTTCTAAAATTGAATAATTTGATAAATAAAACCAAAAAAAATGGCAGAAGAAAGATTAAAATACCACCTGGAATACCAAATGGAAGGCAACTTGGAAGATGCGACTTGGATCAGACATAAGACTCACTGGCTGGGTGATGGCAATGACCGGATGAAAGCAGGAGCTGCCTCTTCATGGAGGAGCAGAGAAGGCTTCCTGGTCTCCCGACTTCTCCCAAGAAGAAAGACAGGGACGGAGCCGTACATGTTCTGCTATTTTTTCCAAATGGACCACCCTCCTAGGGACAGAGTTCATGGGCCAGGAGTATTTGCAGAAAGTCCTTTGTCTTGGAAACCAACAGTTAGGAAAAACATCCCCACAAGCAAGGGTATGACCGTCATCCTGCACAGAAGGAAAGTGGCTTCTATCAGAGCAGTCCTATGACCACGTCTCTATGAACCATCCCCAATAGCAACCACTGCTCCTGCTGAGCATTTGGATTTTTCCCCCAAGAAGACTCTGATCTAGACCATAACTGTACATAGGTTAATTTCCATTTCCAACACTATTCTACCGGCAGAACATAAAACCAACTCTTTTCCATTTCCCAGTTAATACTATTTTGGAAACACTGTCTAGTATAGCATTTCATATGTTCTGCAATGAGACCAAATAATATTAGAATAAAGCACACTAATAGAATACCTACAATCAAAATTTCCAAAGTTTTAACATAAAGCCCTTTTATTATCTTTCTTCACAGTGAGAATTTGAAATTCGAGACTAAGTCCTTTTCGTGTTAAAGTCAAAGAAATTAAAAGTCAATATCAAAAATTTTTCTCTTGTGAATTTAAATTCAAAGTTTGGAATTCTTAATTAAAAGACTAAAAACTATCCTCTTTAATTTGCTACTCTGTTCATGGAATTTCTTGATGTCACCTGAATTGTTTTATTGTTTGGGGTTTAGTTCTGTTTTGTTTTTTGGCAGCGTGGACTGTATCATCTTTCCCACCGTCAACATCATTACTTCAAGGTCTGAGTTAATTAAGGTAAAGACACCTTCCATAATAAGTAAATATAAAAAGCCAGGTGCTTTGATACAACACAAGTATATTCCACAGAGTGCACTGTGGACTTGTGATTGGCAGGAAGGGGAGAAAGTCATGCAGGGGCTCAAGCTGATGGAAGCTCTGCCATCCTTAACACCTGGCTTCCAAGGTCACCCAGGGCACCCTTGTCTTGAGGGCAAATGAGGAAGAAGAGTAAAGAAGGCACATCACCACCTAAACCCCACAACCCAAAAGTCATGCATGGGAGAAAGGGTAAGAATCTTTGGGAGACAGTCAACTGCCTCTGCCAATAGGCTCTCAGAAGCCAGTTTTTTTTCCTACAACAGGCTGTTGATGTGCCTCCACTGTCCAGAGGGATCAGAGTTAGTAGGACAATCTAGTTTAAAGTCCCTATCTCCAAGTACATTCACGTTCTGAGGTACTAGGGACTGGGATTTCAACATGAATTTTGAGGATTCTCAATTTAGCCCAAAATAAGGGTGATTGTGTAATGAAAGGAATAGTACTAGAAGAGTAATAGACTGTTTGATACAGTATATACTTTTTGATATTCCCAGCATGTAGAGTAACTCCTGACATTGTAGGCACTTAATATAAACTAAATACAAAAAAATAAAATAAATGGTTTAGTGAACTTTGGCTCTTATCTCTCCTAAATGTTGTCTTACTGACTGATGTCAAATCATATCCTAGGTAAAGGTGTGATGCTCTCTGTGATGTGAGTCTCAGCATGATTAGGGGTATGCCTTGTTTCTTTCACATTCCTCTAACAGGTTCAGTCCAACAATCTGCACAGGGACTGGTTTCTCGATAAATATTCGTCAGCTGCCTGGATCACCTGATACACTTCCTACCTCAACCTTCAATCGGTAATTCCCTAAGATATTTTTTCCCTGTTTGAGGGCAAGGATTAAATACTAATTATTCATACTTCTACACATCAACCTCCATACATTCATATGTATGGTAAATCAAGAACTTATTCTTGATCTTGAAATAAACTTAATTGAATGAATCAAATATCCTCCATGCCAAAGAAGCTAAGAGCCCCAGCAAAGACTTCCATTTCCTTCCATTTTAAAAAATGTTCCCCACTACTTCCTCTTTTCCAGCTCTGTTGCTCCTTCTCCTTGTCATGTCCTATAACAAAGCAAACTTATTAAATATCTTCCCACCTTTTAACATCCTTGTGGCCCTTGCTTCTGTCCTTTCCCCACGCACTTGCCAGGATATCGAGTTGTTTCTGTGTTGCTGATCAGTGGCTAATTTCCTTTTTATCAGGAATAAAGAAACTCTTAATTGCCTCCTGCAATACCACTGGCATAATCCTGACACTATCACATCACAATGAACAGGAGGCCCATTAATAAACACGCAGTGCTGTGAAGAATTTTCACTGATCCCTCTCCAGGTCATTAAATCTATACATGTTTGATGGGCAATAAAAGAGAAATGTGGAATGATAATGGCAGCTGTAGGAGGTCGCTGTTCTAGTCCACTTTAACCACAAGAAAAGACAGGAAATGATCCATGTATTTTTTTAAATTATGTATATATTCTACTCATTATTACTAATTTCAAGTGCCCATGCATATTTCACAGGAAACTAGTTCATAAATAAAACTCAGGCTGAAATTTCAGCATTAAACTTTCTCAAGATCAAGTAGACCAGGATATTCAGTTTGATTAAACAAGGAGGTATGGGGTTGTGCTCGGACTCAAGTTTTTGTGTAGGGTGATTTGGAGGGCAGGTGCTAATCAAAACATATTTCTGTTTGTCTCTTTTATGATATATATATCAACCTATGTTGATAATTTATTAAGCAAAGTTAGATTCTAATTTCAGAAACAAACCATCAAATACCCTTTCAAGTATATTCTTTAAAGCTAAAATCAAAGTTATACTTTATACCATAAGACAGGTTAAAATCACTTTAGACATTTTTTTCTTACCTCACAGATAAAGTCAAACTTTATATCATAAAATAGAATGTTAAAATATCTAATATTTAAATTCAGCAAATTCTATCATATGCCTACAGCGGTAGCCAACAAAGGGCTGACACAGACAAAAATGCTGCAGTAAAACTTAGGCAAGTGAATTTTGATGTTTTTTTAATTTTGGAGAGAAGGAAAAAATTCTTCTCTCACCCATCTCTGTGTATTTATAGCGAAGACCAAATAACAACAGAGATATTAACTAGACAAAAGTATACAAATGTATTTAATATTTCTTAGATGACATAGGACCAACTTTGTACAACCATACTTCAGCACGCTATCCCTCTTCATCAAACAAACATAAGAATTCCCACATTTCCATGTTTCCCTCACCAGAATTTCTAAGATATCTCTCCAAATAAAATACTTGAATTCAGATCCTTGTCTTAGAATCAGCTTTTGGAGGAAATCAAACTAAGATACAACCAATGGATGGAAGTCTCCTTAATTTGTAAAATCCCTTACTCTATTTCTCACTCACACTCCAAAATCTATTAGGAGAAACTAATTTTCAATACCAAAACTACAGATCTCAAAAAGGTGAGCTTCACATTCACTCTCATCTATGTAACTAATTCTTACATCCACACTACTAAATAGTGTGGTTTAGACTCCCCGAATGGAGTCTGACCAATAGGTTGTCACAAAACTCATCTTGTATTGCCTCTACTTCTGAAATCAGATACCTAAAATGGTTACCAAGACATCCTACTGGAACCCAACTATTACACATAACTATAATGCACTAATAATAGCACTTGAATAAGGAGGAGGACCAGCAGCAGAAATCTCATTCTTTCTCTTCCTACATCTTATAATTAGAGTAATGATAGATGTGAACTGAGCTAATGTATGAGAAATGGGTAGTTGACCATTATATAAGGGTTATTTTGAAAAACAGCAGCTACAGAGGGTGGTCTGAAAACATAAGTTATTCTTTTATAAGAGAAATGTTCTATGTATATATCTATAAATGAAATCTCCATTTATCAGAGGATCTCCCTTTCTCTACCAGGAACAGAGAAAGGACTAACTTACTAGACACTCATCAGTGGAGAAGGTCACTTTAAGTTTTACTCATTTCTCAAGGTATCTTGCATATATATGGGAGGTATATGTTATTAAATTTTTGTTTACCTTTTTCTTGTTAGCCTGTCTTTAGTTACAATGATCCATACCAGCTTAGAACCAGGATGATAAAATTATTTTTCCTCTCCTACATATATTTAAAGGCAAGCACTCATTCTAATATTCCATTTCTCTAAACCTAAAAACAATGTCCTTGTCTCTGAAACAGGGATAATAATGGAATTCATCTGGAAGAAATCAATGTGAGGATGAAATATGATTGTTCATGGCAGATGTTGGCAATGTCTGGAAAACAGAAAGCCTCCAAATGGCACTTGATCTTATCAATGTTATTATTAAAAAAGGAGAAAGACAGTTGGAATGTTTGTTTAACCATTTCAGGTATTTTATTGCATTTATTGGTATGTACATTTTCCCCAGTGCTTTAATTCTAAGATATAGATTTCTTCGTATTCTAATGTTTCAGAAATCTGGATACAGGCATATATTCAATATAGATATTTGATATACTTAAATGTGTTTTGTTTTCTTGAAAAGATATTTTTATTCTGCTACCTTTCCTGTCCTATACTATCCCCCCTCCCCTCCCCTCCCCTCCCATCCTCTCTATCTACCCCATCCACTGTAGTTTATTTCTCTCCTTATTAATACAACAGTTACTAATATGGCATTTTGTAAAAATGGGGATATTTAAATGATATGATTTTGAAATCTGCGTTGGGGGTAAATATGGGAGTTCATAACTCACTCAAAGCTTATGTAAGAAATATGCTATGTCAAGAGCTGTGTAATGTTTTGAACAACCAATAAAAAAAAAAAAAAAAAAAAAAAAAAAAAAAAAAAGAAAAGATATTTTTATAAAGATGTTACATCTGGTAGCCAACAGTTTCCTTGCTATTATTTGACTGTGTCCTCAAAAATTCCTGTGTTGAAAGCTTAGTCCTCAGTGCAACAATGTTGGGTGGTGAAGCCTGATAAGAGATGAACAGATCATGAGGGTTCTGCCCCCATGAACGGATTAGTTATCAGAGGAGCAGATCAGTTATCACTAGAGTAGAGAGTAGATTTGTTGTAAAAGTTAGGGGCTCTCTTGCTCTCCATCTCCACCAAGGGATGACACAGTTTGAAGGCCTTCTCCATGTGTCTGCAAAAATACTCTTGGCATTCCCAACCTCTAGAATTGTGAGCATATGCAAATATGTCACATGTATCTCAATATTATATATAATTATAATGTACCAATTATGAAATTATAATGTACAAATTAAAAATAAAATATAAAAGCATAGAAAATGAAAAAACATAATTTCTCCTCATTATAAATGGCATTCTATTATGCCAGCACAAAATAGACTATAACAATTTTAACGCAAGAATTATGGTATATACTATTAGTGCTATTGAAATATAAGGGAATCCAAGAAAGTCTTGTGACATACCACTGACAAATACAAAGCTTTTATCATCCTTGAGGTATAGTTGTCTCTCAATATTACAACTCCATATTTGCTGACTGATGTTTTAAACAAAAAAAAAGGTACTTTAAAAGGCATACTTTCTGTAGAATGTTAGCCTGTAATTACACTTAAATTTCAATAAGTACATTATTTTATACCCATTTGTGATAAAATGTTTACTTGTCACATAAGCAGATACTCAAGTTTTAAAAAATCTAGTGCTCACAATTTTGCTGTCAACTGCAAGTAATCAGGTAGGATTCTTTTTCCTTTCATAAATTTGGAAATGTGTTGTATAAGTCATCATTATTTTATATCTGATTTATTTGATAATCAATAAGGAATGTAGTATATGGTAAAAATACTATATCTAATAAATATAGTACATATAGTACAGTAAATGCATTCCTTGAAAAATAAGGTACATGGACAATCAGCTAGACATTCATCAAATTCAAGGATCTATGCTTACTTTCTAAATACTTAAAGAAGAATGAACTTCTTCAAATAAGCATACCCACATATTTCCAAAAATGAACTCCAAATAAACTTATAGGGAAACAAATTTCCTATTGCTTAATAAATATTATTTCTATTCATGGTGTATGTTTGAACTATGTTTAAAAGTTTAGAAGAATTATCCCTTTAAAAATAAAAATAAAAAAGACTAATAAGACAGTTAAATCTATAGTTCTCAGTTTTTTTGATCTTGACTGTTGCATGGGAAAAATCATAATCCCCAAAGGTTCATAGTTAGAACATACCTGTCATAAAAGACAGATTAACAAAAGAAAAACAAGTTAATTCATATGATGTGTCTTTCAAATATTCATGGGAGGCACACAGAGAATGAGCAAATCTCAAAGAAGTAGTATTGAATTCTAACTTCACATAATATCTTCAATAAAAAACAGTAAATTTTTAGGGATATAGCAACATGAAGGAAAAGGAATTTGAGATTCTACTAGCAGCAACTTGGAGAAGCACAAGCACATAGCAGGTAAAGGCTAGTTAGTAAAGCTTTATAATATAAAGTCCTCTGGTCTCATCTCAAAGTCCATAATGGTCTACAGTTACTAACCTCTGTTGGGGTTGCTGGGGAATGGATACCTTTTGTCTTTTTAAATCTGTCCTCATTTTATCAAATAGAAGAGAACAGAGAGATCTGCATCAGCTTTTCTTGTCTTCAGTTCAATAATCCTTCATACTTTAGAGAGGCATAGTTTGGTCTCCCATAATATAAAGATCTTCACAATGCTTAAGTCTTATTAATAGGTAGTAAGGGAAAATAGACAAGTCCTACAAGGAAAGAAAAGAAAATTGGAAAGTTCTAGCAATAGGGTAAGCTGAACAAACTCTAGCATTAAGAAAAATAAGGGAAGTTCACTGCCTGATACAAGGAGAGTTTCTAAGAAAACACAGAGGGCCCAGTAAGGAAATTGATTGAATTCCATTTCTGCAGATATGGCTAAAACACTGATTTCCAAAGATGAGCAGACACAACAGATTTGACAACTTTTGGCCTATCTCCATCTGATGGAAATATTACAGGGACTTAGAGGTTGCTTTTGCTAAAATGCCATGACTCTTCATTTGGGCCAGCAAATGCCCAATACATAATGAAAATAATAAAATTTGGCATCTCTGCCTTTGTTTTCAATCTGTCTCTTGCTACCTTAAACTTTGGTAGACTCTTGCTCAGCTCTGCACATAGACATGTTAGTCATTTACGGATTGGTTCATCTAAAGCTGGTAATCTTTCCCTTTCAAGGTTGAAGGCACCAAGATAAGAAAAACTAAGGTATTTTCAAGATTGACAGGGACATCATAGTGAACAAATTGCCAACAACCAAATTTTACAACACATTGTTCCAAATCACTGGAACGGCACCCAGAAGTCTCCAGTCATTGTTCTATACCTGAAGGAACTAGCTCCATTTTGCCTTTCTGACTTGTCCTTTTCCCCGAGTCATTCTCTCCTGCAGTCACCTAAATCCAAGAACAAGTCTAATCGATAAACATCTTGTGATGAGTCCAAACCACCCCCCACCAGGTAGCAGCAACTTTCTTATCACTAATAATCATCAACTAGGCCATGGTTTGACCAAACTGCTTGACCATGCATAATTCTCAATCCACTACCACCACCTTGTTCCTTCCCCTATTTAATCCCAAAGCTCTCACTAGCTCCTTAAAGACAGGGCTGAGGATGCTTTGTCCCTCTCATCTTCACAGTGTGTTTATATTCAATAAATTCTTTCCTACTTCACCATTAATTTTTCCATTTGGCTTTTGGAGTGAGTGCCTGGACCTAGTCTGTTGGGACTCCCCAAAGTCAGGCCCTCCTCTTTGGTGAAAGACTCTGAAAACAGAAAAAGAATACATACTAACAATTCTTAATACAAAAGTAAACTTAATACCAAAGTATGAATTCTGACTATGCTACTTTCTAGGTGTATAACCTTAGGAAACTTACATAGTCTCTCTGTGCCTCAGTTTCTTTCTCTATAAAACTGATACAAATATGTTATTCACTTCATGAAATAGTTGAATAAGTCGATATATGCTGGTATTTATACACTGGTACCTGACATTCAAAGAACTAAGTGTTTTCTGTTGTTAAATATTTACATACTTTTGTTTCTTTACATCTTGCTTCAAATGGAATCTTCTTTCATAGTTCATCAGTGTTTATAAATCAGCAGTCATTAATTCATATTAACTCTATAAAATAACAATTACATAATCCTTTGGAAACATAATACGTATACCATGGTCCTTTCTTGAAGTTTTACTCTGATTGCATTCTGTGTATTTCCCTCCCCACGTTTTCTAACCTCCTGTCAAAGGGCTAAGAATTCTCCTCAAACAAAACAGAAAAAGAGATTCAAATAAACCTATAGCACAAGCACAAGAGGGAGATTCTCCATGGCATCCAGAAAGCTCAAAAGATTAAGTAAAATTTGGCAGGAGGGAAAAAGAGAAAGAGGGAAGATGGTTCAGAAAAAGAAAGAACAAAGGGTCTGGAGGGAGGAGTCCAAAGCAGGAAGGAGACCAGATAAGCAAAGAGTAAAGTGGAAGGGCCTCTGAAGATGGGCTGTTCTCCAGCAAGGACTGTCTCCTCCCTGTCCCAGTGGGGCCCCTGTCCTGGACCCCACACTTGAAGGATCCCTCCTTGGCCCTCCTTCAGCTATGTCCTTCTCCACAGGCAAGAAGTCTGTGAACCAAAGGCAATATTAAGTTAAAAAGGTTTTCTTCTGTATATGCAATTAGTAAAGGACCTCCAGAGAAATACAAGTAGGAGAGAGTGAGGTGGAAGGAGGAAGGGAGGGGGAGAAAGAGAAAGAGAGAGGGGTGTGTGTATATGTGTGTGTGTGTGTGTGTGTGTGTGCGCGCGCGCGCACGTGCGCGCGGACACATGTGCACTCAACATGGAATAAATTCTTCCTAATCTTCAATTGTTCCAGATACACATCTAGAATATTTTGTCACATTTGGCATTAAAGCTTTCAAGTATACTCTTAGAGCATACTTGTGGGCTGGGGTTGTGGCTCAGTGGTAGAGTGTTTGACTAGCATATGTGGGGCATTGTGTTCAATTCTCAGCACCACATAAAAATAAATAAACAAAATGAAGGTATTATGTTCATCTACAACTAAAAATATATTTTAAAAAATGAGTACATTTGCATAAAGTAACAGCTAACTTTCAAAGTGAAAAAACATTGCAGCTACCTTAACACACACACACATTATTATGAGGAATTTGCTCACAATCATCATAATACCTTCAATAAGACCTGGACAACACATTTGAGTTTAGAATTCTCACACTCTGGAGTTCCACACCAGAATCCTGCTGACTGGGAAGATACAGCCCATCCAAAGCAGTACCCAGCCTACAGCTAGATCTTCCTTCTCCCCCCAATCCCAGTTCAGTCTATCAGTTTGAGGAGCTTCATGTTTTCATAAGTATAAAAACGCTAAATTAAAACACTAAATGATGATGAAATTATTGTAGGAGAAATCAAAGTACCTAAGCCAATTATTTTACTGCAGTGATAAGCCAAGTACAGCTTCACACTTAAAAGCAACCTACATGAAAAATAGTTTTAAATAACTTTAAAGTTTTTCAGGCCTCTGTTACCATGTATTTTATTTATATTTTTCTTTAATTTTCACAGTTCTGTGGAATAAATGCCAGTATTTTCTTTATTTTCGGTAGCAAGAAAATTGAGTCAGTATTGCAAAATATGAATCTTGATTTAGATTCAGTTTATAGTATAGATCCACCACTTACTGACTCATCTCTTACTCTGTTTCTCATTTCTCTGTTTCTCATTTTCATTAATTATTTCATTAATAAAATAATATTTGTCTTACTTAGAATGTTGTCATTGATGGTGAACTTAGATAAAATGGTAATAAGACAATTAGACATATGCTGGCATATAAGTGTTTATGAGTTATTTGGTGTTATTTTAAAAAGGTAGTTAACAAAACCAGTAAGTTTCTAGGATAGGACTAGGACTTAGGTCCATTTTATTTAAAAGCCCACAGTCTCAACCTCTATACCCTAAGATATTGTTTACTGAACACCTGACAAGTGTATATTATATTAAATGAATTCTCAGTCCCCTAAAGATCTAGTATTCTTTTCTCAAGGAGGCTTTTCACTTTTCTTGCCAAAAAAGGTTTTCATCTGTTTATTGACCATGAGTCAATGTGGAGGTCCACAACTATATTTGCAGCTACTTGGGAGGATGAGGCAGGAAGATCAAAAATTCAAGGTAATAATAGAAGAAAAAGTAGCCCCAAATCTTCATCATGTTGGATTAGGTCCTGGATTCCTTAACCACACTCCTAAATCACAAGAAATAAAATCAAGAACTAGTAAACTAAAAAGCTTCTTCTCAGCAAAGGAAACAATGATATGAAGAGAAAGCCCACAAAGTGGAGAACACATTTACTACACACACATCAGATAGAGCACAAATTTCCAGGATATATAAAGAACTTAAAAACCTTAACACCAAAATAGATAAAATAAAATAACCCAGTCAATAAATGAGCTAAGGAACTGAACAGACACTTCTCAGAAAACTTGGAATGGAAGCACTATTTGTCCCAGCTTTCTCACTCCTCACTCTATATCTAAAGGACTTAAAATCAGCATACTATAATAACACAGCCCATCGATCTTTATAGCAGCTTAATTCACAATAGCTGAACTGTGAAAGCAACCTAAATGCCCTTCAATAGATGAATAGATAAATAACTGTGGTATATGTACACAATAGAATATTACTCAGCATTAAAAGAGAATAAAATCATGGCAATTTCAGGTAAATGATGGAGATGGAGAATATCATGCTAAGCAAAGTAAGCCAATCCCAAAAAACCAAAGGCCAAATGTTCTCTCTAACAAGTGATGCAGCTCCATAATGGGGGGAAGGGGGCATGGGAAATTTGATTGGGCAAAGGGGAGGGAGGGGAGGAAGGGGACATGGGGGCAGGAAAGATGGTGGAATGAGATGGACATCATTACCCTAAGTACATGTATGACTGCACATAGGGTGCAACTCTACATCATATACAACCCAAGAAATGGAAAGTTGTGCTCCTTTTGTGTACAATGAATCAAAATGCATTCTGATGTTATATATAACTAACTAGAAGAAATTTTTAAAAAAAAATCAAGGCAAGCCTGAGAAAAGTAGCAAGACCTTGTCTTAAAATCTAAAAAGGGGTCTGGGGAGGTAGCTCAGTGATAGGCTACCCCCTCCCACCCCCCAACACACAAAATCTTTTGCTCATTTTTTAATTTGACTTGTCTTTTTATTATTTGTTGCAAGAGTACTTTATAGTTTTTGGACACTAGTCCCTTATCAGATACAGAATTTGTAAATATTTTCTTTCACTCTGTGGAATGTATTACCACTTTATTGAAAGTATCATTTATAGCACTAAAGTTTTTAATTCTGAAGTAGCCCCAGTTTACCTGCTTTTTGTCACATGTGCTTTTGTTGTTATATCTACAATTCACTGCCTAACCCAATTCATTATTAACTCATAAGATTTTTATAGTTTGGGCCATTATATTTAGGTCTAAGATGTATTTTGAGTTACTATTCTGCATGGTATGAGACTTGAGTCCCAATTTATTCTTTTGAACATTGATATTCAATTGCCTCAGCACTGTTTTTTTTAAAACACTATTCTTTTCCTCATTGGGTTGTTTGGGCCCCCTTGTCAAAAATCAAGTGGCCATAAATATATGACTTTATTTCTAGACTCTCAATTCCATTACATTGAACTGTATATTTATTCTTTTGATGATACCACAGTCTTAATAACTGTTACTTTGCAGAAAGTTTTGAATGTGGGAAGTGTGAATCCTCAAACTTTATGCTTTATTAAGATTTAGATATTACAGGTCCTTTTATTGGTGTATGAATTTTAAGATCCCTTTTCAATTTCTGGAGGGAAAAAAATGCCAGCTGGCATTGAGAAAGACTGCATTGAATCTGCAGTTAACAGTATTGCCCTCTTCACAATATTGTCTTCTGAGTCAAGAACATAAAATATCTTCCCATTTATTTAGAACTTTGTTTATTTAAAAAATAGTTCATACTTTCTATTATGTAAGTTCTTCTTTTGTTAAAATTATTATTAAGTCTAATATTCTTTTTAAATGCTATTATAAATGGAATTGTCTTCAATTTTTAGAACTTTCATTGCTAGTATATAAAAATAAAATTGATTTTGTATGTTTATTTTATATCCTAAATTCCTTCTAAACTTTATAATTAGTTCTAATAATTTGTCAGTGGATTCCTTGGGATTTTTATCTATAGAATATCTGCAACAGATCTATACAAGCCATCTGAAGACAGAAATCGTTTTAATGCCTCCTTTCCAGTCTGGATGCTTTTTATTCCATGACTTTGCCTAATTTGCCTGCCTAGAACCTCCAGGACATGGCTGAATGAAAGTGCCAAGAGCAGATGTTCTCATTTTGTTCTTGATATTAGAGAGGAAAAAACTCAAGTCTGTCTTTTTTTGCTATCATGTACAAGATAACTGAGTTCTTTAAAATTGTCCCTTGGTTGTTTAGGAAATTCCCTTCTATTCCTGCTTTTATTTTTTCAGTGTTTTTGAGATGAAAGAATGTTGGAATTTGTCAAATGCTTTTCCTTAATCTAATAAGATGCCCTGTGTTCACCTTTTGCCCTTTATTCCACTCGTGATATTATAATTTTTAATAGGAAATATATTTAGTCTTTGTCCAGTTTTTCAACATGTGGTTCCAAAACCCTTGGCATCTCCAATGTAAAATTACCTTTTTGTTTATTAATAAGACAACTGATGGTTAGAGGCTCCTAAATAGCTTTAGGATGATGTCTGGTTGCCAGAGGAACCTACCCTGTTATTAGAATGTTGGAACTTTCAGCCTCACCCCCTGGCCTCTGGGGAGGGAAGAGGGGCTAAAGGTTGAATTTATAACTGATGGCCAATGATTTAATAAATCATGCCTCTATAGGGAAGCCTCTGTAAAAAACTAAAAAGAAAGGTTTAAAGAGATTCCACATTGCTGAACACATGGAGGTGCTAGGAGGGTGGTACACCCAGAGAAGGCATAGAAACCCAGTGCCCCTTTTCCTTTCTTGTCCTATGCATCTCTTCTGTCTGAATGTTCACTGTATCCTTTGTAATGGCCTTCATAATTGGATAACCATGGAGCCCATACTATGGATGTGGTTTGAGTATGTGCCTCAAATGTTCATGTAGGAAGTTTGGTCGTAGTGTCGTTACCTTTAAGAGATAAGGACCAATGAAAAGTGGTTAGGTCTTTGGACAGCTCCTTGGGGAGGATTAACACAGTTCTTGTGGGATCCTTGTTAATTCCAATGTGATTAGAGTAGATTATCATAAAAAGTGAAAGCCTCACCCTGGAATCTCTCTGACTTTCTGCCTTAATATGTGATCTCTCCCTTTAGTATGAACTGCATCTATGATGCCATCTAGCATGCTGTGATGTAGCCAGGGGGACGCTCATCAGAAGGCCAACATCATGCTACTGAATCCCCAGAAATGTGAACTAAACTTCATTTCTTTAGGTATTAGTCTTGAATATTTTGTTTTAGCATCAGAAAACACAATAAGAGAACTGCCAAATGTAAGCGGTTTCTCTGAGCTCTATAATCATCCTAGCAAATTATCAAACCCAAAGGAGTAGTTTTGGGAACCTCAACTTACAGCTAGTGTTCAAAAGCATAAGCCACAACCTGGGACTTATGATTGGTATCTAAAGTGGGAGCAGTCTTGTGAGACTGAGCCCTTACTCAGTGATATCTAATGCTATCTCAGGACAGATAATATTAGAATGGAATTGAATTATAGGACACCCAGCTAGCATCTGCAGAATTACTTAGTATGGGGAAAATCTCAACACATATGATTACAGAAAAGTACTTTAAGAATGTAGCAGGAGAAAACAGTTTGTTCTCCTAGTATACACTAATGATTTGTAGTATATTTTTATGAACTTTTAGATGTTAAAGCAACCTTTTCTGCTGTGGTAAATCACACTCATCATATTGTCCTTTTTTTATAGAGCAAATTTCCTAATATTTTGTTGTTGATTTTGTGTTTAAAGTCATTAAAAATGTTGGCCTATAGTTTTATGTGATCTCTTTGTCTGGATTTAGTATTAAAATAGCACTAGCTTTTATAGAATGAATTGGAAAGTGTTTCCTATGTTTTGAAATAACTTTTCATTTCATTTAAAATATAGGAAAACTTTTAAATTTTTCCTACATTTTGGAAGAATATAGGAAAAATGGGATTCATTCTCTTTAAATATTTTGTGAAATTCACCAGTGAAGCTCTCTAGACTGATAATCTTCCATTAATTATTAGGAAATATTCCTCTTTAACTCAAGTAATTTTTTTGTTCTGAAATCTATTTTATCTCATATCAGCTTAATGATTTCTACTCTTTTAAAATGTTAATTACAGAATATATCCTTTCTCATCCTTTTAGTTTTAGATACATTGCTCCAAATGAAGTATATCTCTTATAGTCAGCTCATAGTTGAATCTTTTTATTTTTGTTAAGATTATATCTGCCTTTAGATCAGATTATTTAATCAATTCACATTTAATGTTACTTTGGATATGGTTAGATTTACATTTGCCATTTTGCTTTTGGGTTTTATTGTGTTTTCTTTTTTGGTTGTTTGTTTTTGAGAAAGGGTCTTAATATTTGGCCCCAGTCTGGTCTGGATCAAGTGATCCTTCTGCCTCATCCTCCTGAGTAGCTGGGACTACTGGCATGTGCCACCATGTCTAGCTATTCTTTTTTTTATCTATACATCTCCTGTCTTTTGTACCTCTCTTCTTCCTTGATTGCCTTTTTTGGTATAAGGAGCTATGTTTTATTGGTACCATTTTAAGGCCTTTTATGGTATTTCTAAATTATTTTCCTAAAAGTAATTGATTTAATATTTAAAGTGTATAGCTTAACTTGTTAGCATTAAGACTTACACTGATTTATCTCTTGGAAATATAGAAACATTACTTCTGGATAGTTTTCTCCCCCATTCTGCCTTGTTTGTGCTATTACTGTTATACGTGATGTGTTTGTGTATTACAAGCCTAACAATACTTGTCATTGTCATTACTTTTATAATGTAATGGGTTTTAAATAAGTTAAGAAAAGAAAGGAGAGAGAGTATATATTTGCAGAGTTTATTGTACAAATCTTCTTATTTACCCTCTGTTGTTCTCTATATTTCTTCCTGCGCATGTGAATTGCCATCTGGTGTCGCTTCCTCAATCACAGATTTCTTCACAGCCTCCTCCTTTGTGCTAGCATTATCAAACATAATATGCTTCTGTACATTATACATCCAACAATATAAATATACACACATTGTATTATACAATTGCTTTTTAAGTCAGTTAGTAAAAAGAAGAGCTGGGCATAGTGGTACAAACCTATAATCCCAGCAACTCTGAAGGCTGAGGCAGGAAGACTGCAAGTTGGACACCAGCCTCAACAATTTAGTGAGGCCCTCAGCAAATTTAGCAAGACCTTGTCTCAAAATTTAAAAGTAAATAAATAAATAAATAAATAAATAAATAGGCCTGGAGATACAGTTTGGTGGTAAAGTGCCCATGGGTTCAATCTCTGGTACCAAAAAAAGAGAGCAACAGAAACAGAGACAGAGATGGGGGAGGGGGAGATGTAATGAATACTGTCTTTGATAATTTTGGTAATCTTAACCTCTAACTTTGGCTTCAATATTCTGGGGTTTTTTTTCTTTTTTTTATTGGTTGTTCAAAACATTACATAGTTCTTGATATATCATATTTCACACTTTGATTCAAGTGGGTTATGAACTCCCATTTTTACCCCGTATACAGATTGCAGAATCACATCAGTTACACTTCCATTGATTTACATATTGACATACTCATGTCTGTTGTATTCTACAGCCTTCCCTATTCTTTACTATCCCCCCTCCCCTCCCCTCCACTCTTCTCTCTCTACCCCCTCTACTGTAATTCATTTCTCCCCCTTGTATTATTTTTCCCTTTCCCCTCACTTCCTCTTGTATGTAATTTTGTATAACCCTAAGGGTCTCCTTCCATTTCCTTGCAATTTCCCTTCTCTCTCCCTTTCCCTCCCAGCTCTCATCCCTGTTTAATGTTAGTCTTCTTCTCATGCTCTTCTTCCCTACTCTGTTCTTAGTTACTCTCCTTATATCAAAGAAGACATTTGGCATTTGTTTTTTAGGGATTGGCTAGCTTCACTTAGCATAATCTGCTCTAATGCCATCCATTTCCCTCCAAATTCTATGATTTTGTCATTTCTTAATGCAGAGTAATACTCCATTGTGTATAAATGCCACATTTTTTTATACATTCGTCTAATGAAGGGCATCTAGGTTGCTTCCACAGTCTTGCTATTGTGAATTGTGCTGCTATGAACATCGATGTAGCAGTGCCCTGTAGCATGCTCTTTTTAGGTCTTTAGGGAATAGACCGAGAAGGGGAATAGCTGGGTCAAATGGTGGTTCCATTCCCAGCTTTCCAAGAAATCTCCATACTGCTTTCCAAATTGGCTGTACCAATTTGCAGTCCCACCAACAATGTACCAGTGTACCCTTTTCCCCACATCCTCGCCAGCACTTGTTGTTGTTTGACTTCATAGTGGCTGCCAATCTTACTGGAGTGAGATGGTATCTTAGGGTGGTTTTGATTTGCATTTCTCTGACTGCTAGAAATGGTGAGCATTTTTTCATGTACTTGTTGATTGATTGTATGTCCTCCTCCAAGAAGTGTCTGTTCAGATCCTTGGCCCATTTGTTGATTGGGTTATTTGTTATCTTATTATTTAATTTTTTGAGTTCTTTATATACTCTGGATATTAGGGCTCTATCTGAAGTGTGAGGAGTAAAAATTTGTTCCCAGGATGTAGGCTCCCTATTTACCTCTCTTATTGTTTCTTTTGCTAAGAAAAAACTTTTTAGTTTGAGTAAGTCCCATTTGTTGATTCTATATATTAACTCTTGTGCTATGGGTATCCTATTGAGGAATTTGGAGCCCGACCCCACAGTATGTAGGTTGTAGCCAACTTTTTCTTCTATCAGATGCCTTGTCTCTGATTTGATATCAAGCTGCTTGATCCATTTTGAGTTAACTCTTGTGCATGGCGAGAGAAAGGGATTCAGTTTCATTTTGTTGCATATGGATTTCCAATTTTCCCAGTACCATTTGTTGAAGATGCTATCCTTCCTCCATTGCATGCTTTTATCCCCTTTATCAAATATAAGAAAGTTGTAGTTTTGTGGGTTGGTTTCTGTGTCCTCTATTCTGTATCATTGGTCCACCCGCCTGTTTTGGTACCAGTATCATGCTGTTTTTGTTACTATTGCTCTGTAGTATAGTTTGAAGTCTGGTATCGCTATACCACCTGATTCACACTTCCTGCTTAGCATTGTTTTTGCTATTCTGGATCTTTTATTTTTCCATATGAATTTCATGATTGACTTCTCTATTTCTACAAGAAATGCCGTTGGGATTTTGATTGGCATTGCATTAAACCTATAGAGAACTTTTGGTAATATCACCATTTTGATGATGTTAGTTCTGCCTATCCATGAACAGGGTATATTTTTCCATCTTCTAAGATCTTCTTCAATTTCTCTCTTTAGGGTTCTGTAGTTTTCATTGTATAAGTCTTTCACCTCTTTTGTTAGGTTGATTCCCAAGTATTTTATTTTTGGGGGGGATATTGTGAATGGAGTAGTTGTCCTCATTTCCGTTTCAGAGGATTTGTCACTGATATACAGAAATGCCTTTGATTTATGCGTGTTGATTTTATATCCTGCCACTTTGCTGAATTCATTTATTAGCTCTAATAGTTTCTTTGTAGACCCTTTTGGGTCTGCTAGGTATAGAATCATGTCATCTGCAAATAGTGATAATTTAAGTTCTTCTTTTCCTATTTTTATGCCTTTAATTTCTTTTGTCTGTCTAATTGCTCTGGCCAGTGTTTCAAGAACTATGTTGAACAGAAGTGGAGAGAGAGGGCATCCCTGTCTTGTTCCAGATTTTAGAGGGAATGCCTTCAATTTTTCTCCATTCAGAATGATGCTAGCCTGAGGCTTAGCATAGATTGCTTTTACAATGTTGAGGTATGTTCCTGTTATCCCTAGTTTTTCGAGAGTTTTGAACATAAAGGGATGCTGTACTTTGTCGAATGCTTTTTCCGCATCTATCGAGATGATCATATGGTTCTTATTTTTAAGTCTATTGATGTGGTGAATAACATTTATTGATTTCCGTATATTGAACCAGGCTTGCATCCCAGAGATGAATCCCACTTGATCATGGTGCACAATTTTTTTTGATATATTTTTGTATCCGATTCACCAGAATTTTTTTGAGGATTTTTGCATCTAGGTTCATTAGAGATATTGGTCTGTAGTTTTCTTTCTTTGAAGTGTCTTTGTCTGGTTTAGGAATCAGGGTGATGTTGGCCTCGTAGAATGAATTTGGAAGTTCTCCCTCTTTTTCTATTTCCTGAAATAGCTTGAAAAGTATTGGTATTAGTTCCTCTTTAAAGGTTTTGTAAAACTCTGCTGTATACCCATCCGGTCCTGGGCTTTTCTTAGTTGGTAATCTTTTGATGGTTTCTTCTATTTCCTCAATTGATATTGGTCTGTTTAGGTTGTCTATATCCTCCTGACTCAATCTGGGCAGATCATATGACTTAAGAAATTTATCGATGCCTTCACTATCTTCTATTTTATTGGAGTATAAGGATTCAAAATAATTTCTGATTATCTTCTGTATTTCTGAAGTGTCTGTTGTGATATTGCCTTTTTCATCCTGTATGCTAGTAATTTGAGTTCTCTTCTTCTCTTCATTAGCATGGCTAAGGGTCTGTCGATCTTATTTATTTTTTCAAAGAACAAACTTTTGGTTTTGTCAATTTTTTCAATTGTTTCTTTTGTTTCGATTTCATTAATTTCAGCTCTGATTTTAATTATTTCTTGCCTTCTACTTCTTTTGCTGTTGTTTTGTTCTTCTTTTCCTAGGATTTTGAGATGAAGTATGAGATCATTTATTTGTTGGTTTTTTTCTTTTTAGGAATGAACTCCAAGCAATGAATTTTCCTCTTAGAACTGCTTTCAATGTGTCCCATAGATTCCGATATGTTGTGTCTGTGTTTTCATTTAACTCTAAGAATTTTTTAATTTCCTCCTTGATGTCTTCTATAACCCATTGATCATTCAGTAACCTATTGTTCATTCTCCAAGTGATGCATGATTTTTCCTTCCTTGTTTTATCGTTGATTTTTAGTTTCATTCCATTATGATCAGATAAGATGCATGGTATTATCTCTACTCCTTTATATTGTCTAAGAGTTGCCCTGTGACATAATATATGATCTATTTTTGAGAAGGATCCATGTACTGCTGAGAAAAAAACTGTAACTGCTTGATGTTGGGTGGTATATTCTATATATGTCAATTAAGTCTAGGTTATTAATTGTGTTATTGAGTTCTATAGTTTCCTTATTCAACTTTTGTTTGGAAGATCTGTCCAGTGGTGAGAGAGGTGTGTTGAAGTCTCCCATGATTATTGTATGGTGGTCTATTAGACTCTTGAACTTGAGAAGAGTTTGTTTGATGAACATAGCTGCACCATTGTTTGGGGCATATATATTTATGATTGTTATGTCTTGTTGGTGTATGGTTCCCTTGAGCAGTATGTAGTGTCCCTCTTTATCCCTTTTGATTAACTTTGGCTTGAAATCTATTTTATTAGATATGAGTATGGACACTCCTGCTTGTTTCCGAAGTCCATATGAGTGATATGATTTTTCCCAACCTTTCACCTTCAGTCTATGTATATCTTTTCCTATCAAATACGTCTCCTGTAGGCAGCATATTGTTGGGTCTTGTTTTGTGATCCATTCAACTAGCCTGTGTCTCTTAATTGGTGAGTTTAAGCCATTAACATTTAGGGTTATTATTGAGATATGGGTTGTTCTTCCAGCCATATTTGTTTATTTATGTTACTGAACATGGTTTGTTTTCCTCTTTGATTATTTCCCCCCTTTACTGTCCTACCTCCCACTGTTGGTTTTCATTGTTATTTTCCATTTCCTATTCCTGTAATGTTTTGCCGAGGATTTTTTGGAGAGATGGTTTTTTAGCTGCAAATTCTTTTAACTTTTGTTTATCGTGGAAGGTTTTAATTTCATCTTCCATCCTGAAGCTTAATTTCACCGGATACACGATTCTTGGTTGGAACCCATTTTCTTTCAGTGTTTGAAATATGTTATTCCAGGATCTTCTAGCTTTCAGAGTCTGTGTTGAGAGATCAGCTGTTATCCTGATTGGTTTACCCCTAAATGTAATCTGCTTCCTTTCTCTTGTAGCTTTTAAAATTCTCTCCTTATTCTGTATGTTGGGCATCTTCATTATAATGTGTCTACTTGTGGATCTCTTATGATTTTGCACATTCGGCGTCCTGTAGGCTTCTAGGATTTGGGATTCTGTCTCGTTCTTCAAGTCTGGGAATTTTTCTCGAATTATTTCATTGAATAGATTGCTCATTCCTTTGGTTTAGACCTCTATACCTTCCTGTATCCCAATGACTCTTAAGTTTGGTCTCTTAATGTTATCCCATATTTCTTGGATGTTCTGCTCATGGTTTCTTAACAGTCTTGCTGAGCTGTCTATGTTCTTTTCAAGTTGAAATACTTTGTCTTCATTGTCTGATGTTCTATCTTCTAAGTGTTCTACTCTGCTGGTAGTATTCTCAATTGAGTTTTTAAGTTGGTTTATTGCTTCCTGCATTTCTAGGATTTCTGTTTGTTTGTTTTTTATAACCTCTATCTCCCTGTATAGTTGATCTTTTGCTTCCTGGATTTGTTTATGTAATTCATTGTTGAAGTGATCTTTCATTGTCTGATTTTGCTGTCTAATGTCTTCCTTGAGACTCCAGATCATCTGAAGCATGTATATCCTGAATTCTTTATCTGACATTCCATCTGCTGCAGATATTACCTCTTCTAACATTGAGTTGACCTGCATTGCTTGTGGTCCTTTCTTTCCTTGTCTCTTCATACTGTTCACGTTTCTTTCTGCTTGCTGAAACTGTTGTGTTATTGAATTTTCCCCCTATATATTTGTATTACTCTTGTATAGTTGCAAAGTCTCCCGCGCAGGCGCGGGCAGGGGCTCTGCTCCTCCTCCAATTGGGGCAATGTGCCTACCACACCGGCAGGCCGCTGGGCCTGTTCTGCTGGTTGGTAGCAGGTGTGCCTACCTTGCAGGCACGGGCAGCGGCTCTGTCCCTCTGCGGGCCGCTGGGCCTGTCCTGTCGGTGGTCGCAGTTCTGCCTACTTTGCAGGCACGGGCATTGGCTCTGCCCCTCTGAAGGCCACTGGGCCTGCTCTGCCGGTGGGTCGCAGGTTCACCAACCTTGCAGGCGGGGGCGGTGGCTCTACCCTTCCGCGGTCGCTGGGCCTGTTCTGTCAGTGGTCACAGTTCCACCTACCTTGCAGTCACGGGGGGGGGGGGGGCAGCTCTGCCCCTCCTCAGGCTGCTGGGCCTGTTCTGCCGGTGGGTCACAGGTCCGCCTACCTTGCAGGCGTGGGAGGCGGCTCTGCCCTTCTGCAGGCCACTGGGACTGTTCTGTTGGTAGGTCACATGTCCGCCTACCTTGCAGGCAAGTGGGGCGGCTCTGCCCCTCTGCGGGTCCCTGGGCCTATTCTGCCGGTGGGTCGCAGGTCCACCTACCTTGCAGGCGTGGTTGGCAGCTCTGTCCCTCCGCGGGCCACAGGGCCTGTTCTGTCGGTGGTCACAGTTCAGCCTACCTTGCTGGCGCGGGGTGGGGGGGGCAGGTCTGCCCCTCCGCAGGTTGCTGGGCCTACTCTGCTGGTGGGTCGCAGGTCCACCTACTTTGCAGGCGTGATTGGCAGCTCTGCCCTTCAGCAGGCCACTGAGCCTGTTTTGTTGGTGGTCACAGTTCCGCCTACCTTGCTGGCACGGGGGGAGGGGGCAGCTCTGCCCCTCAGCAGGCCGCTGGGCCTGTTTTGCTGGTGGGTTGCAGGTCCGCCTACCTTGTAGGCGCGTGGGGCGGCTCTGCCACTCCGCAGGTTGCTGGGCCTGACCTGCCGGTGGGTCACAGGTCCACCTACCTTCTGGCTTCAATATTTTGATTTTGATGTATCTAAGTATGGATCATTTTGCAGGTATTCCGCTTGGAACTTGTCAAGCTTTTTGAGAGGTCAACGGAATTTGAACTTTTATTTAACATATTTTTTTCTTTTCTCCCCTTCTGTCTCTTTTTTCCATGTACTATGTCCATAAGGGTGCCCCACATTTATCTGAGGCTCTGATTATTTTTATTTACCTTTTATCTATTACTCTGATTACATAATTTCTGTTTCTCCATTTTCAAATCTGATACTTTCTTCTGCCAATTCAAATCTACTATTGAACTCCTCTTGCAAAATTTTTCATTTTTAACTCCAGAATTTTCATTTTTTTCTACTTATATATGACAGCAGAATGCATTACAATTCTTATTACACATACAGAGCACAACTTTTTATATCTGTGGTTGTATACAATACATACATACACGCACACCAATTCCTGTCTTCATACATGTACTTTGGATAATAATGATCATCACATCCCACCATCATTTCTAACTACATGCCCCCTCCCTTCCCTTCCAACCCCTCTGCCCTATCTAGAGTTCATCTATTCTTCCCATGCTGCCTCTCCCTATCCTACTATGAATCAGCCTCCTTATATCAAAGAAAACATTTGGCATTTGGTTATTTGAGATTGGCTAACTTCACTTAGCATTATCTTCTCTAACTCCCTCCATTTACCTGCAAATGCCATGATTTTATTCTCTTTTATTGCTGAGTAATATTCCATTGTGTATAAACACCACATTTTTATCCATTCATCTCTTGAAGGCATCTAGATTGGTTCCACAGTTTAGCTATTGTAAATTATGCAGCTATAAACATTGATGTGGCTGTGTCCTGTAGTATGCCATTTTTAAGTCCTTTGGGTATAGACCGAGGAGAGGGATAGCTGGGTCAAATGGTGGCTCCATTCCCAATTTTCCAAGAAATCTCCATACTGCTTTCATTATTGGCTGCACCAGTTTGCAGTCCCACCAGCAATGTATGAGTGTATCTTTTTATAATTTTTATTTCCTTCTGGTCTTCTGTATTTGATGATACATGTCATCATGACTTTCCTTGATTCCTTGAGTATGGTTTCCTTTTGTTCTCTGAACATATTTGTAATAGTTACTTTGACAGCTAAGTACCCTACTGCGCCTTTTCTAAGGCAATTTCTATTCCTGAGAGTTTTTTTTCTTCCTTTGCATATGAATCATACTTTTCTGTTTACATCCCATAATCTTTTATTCAAAACTGGAAATTTTTTGACAACTTTTTGCAGCAACTTTAGTTATTGATTCCCAGGAGTTGTTTTCTTAGTCATTTATTTGTTTGGTGATGGTTGAACTAATTCAGTGAAGCCAGTTTCCCTTACAATATACAGATACTGAGGTTCCTGGTCATATTTTTATTCTCAATTTTTCTCCTTTGGTCTGGATATGTATAGGTCACCCCTAATGGACATTCTGCTTATTAAGCCTCCTTAGCCAGTTGGACTTTTACCCTTTATTTGGTATGTGTGTGGCTTAGTGACTCCTATCACAGTTTAAGGAGTTTCTTTTTTGGACACCAACATTCATTCAGGGACTAAAAGCTTGACAACTCCTTCTTTTGTGGTACCTGAGAGGGTATAGCCTTGGGCATTATGTACTGCTCAGAATCTTCCAAAGAAACTGAACTGATAGGATATACAGAGAGAGATTTATTTTAAGGAATAGAGGATCAGGCATATGCATTTTTTGGAGCTACCAAGTCCAAAATCTTGGGTAGATGAGTAGGCTGGAGACCAGGGGAGAGCTGGTGGTGTAACTTGAATGTGAAGGCAACATGGAGGTAGGACTTGTTCACTCTTTCTCTGTTAAAACCCTCAACTGATTAAACAGCCCACCACATTATGGAGAGTAATTTGTTTTACTCCAGGTCTACTGATTTAAATGTGAATTGTGTCTAAAAACTACTTTTACAGAGCACTTGGATCATTATTTGATAAATATCTGGGTGCTCAGGCCTGGCCAAGTTGACACATAAAACTAGCCATCACAATATACACTTGTATTTTCACATTGCTAGGAAGAAGTGTGGTTATATTTTGAAGCCTGGATTCGTAGAAGTTGATCACAGGTAACATTATTTAGTTAATGTCTGGTGAGTAGTTAAGCCTATTGTGTCAGTGAACCTTCTGCCCCATATTGATGTATATGTACTTGCAAGGAATGTTTTCAAGTCCACCCCACATCTCCCTCTGAGCACTCCTTTGTGGGTGCAGCCTGCACATAGCCTTCCCAACCTCAAGAGATGACTGAGATCTCCAGAAAGCTCTTCTTGGACATCTCCTTCCCTGATTTTCCCAATGAAGCTTCTACTCTACCATTTTACTTGTATCAGGGAATTATCAATCTCCTCTTAATTGCTTTCAAATAACTTAGACATAGAGTTCTCCACTCCCTGTTCTGAAGAAACTTTCTCAAACTGTGGAGAAAGTTGTCCTCATGGCCTACCTTTCTGCAAGGATTCTCCACTGACACAGAGCTCTGGGCAGAACCTCTCTTTCCCAAGTCATGCCACCCAGTATTATGAGTGGGCACAGGGAGGTAATGGACAAACTCTGATCTTCTTGGCCTGCCACACCTGCCAGGAACAGAGCTTCTGCAACACAAGACTGGGGGAATGATGAGCGGGAGGAGAAATACCAGAAGCCTGCTGGGTTGGGCTGGGGATGTGGCTCAAGCAGTAGCACGCTCGCCTGGCATGCGCGCAGTGCTGGGTTCGATCCTCAGCACCACATACAAAAAAAGATGTTATGTCCGCTGAAAACTAAAAAAAAAATAATATTTAAAAAAAAGATTCTCATTCTCACTTCTCTCTCTCTCTCTCTCTCTCTCTCTCTCTCTCTCTCTCTCTCTCTCTCAAAAAAAAAAAAAAAGAAAGAAAGAAAAAGCCTGCTGGGTAAAACGATAGCTCCAGACTAGGGATTGGGATAGGGGGAAGGAAGCCCCTTCCTCTTGGCTGTGCCTACCTGGAATATAATGTCCCAGCTAAAGCAGCTGAAATACAGGAGAGAGGGACAGAGGGAGGCAAAACTATAATTCATGACCCACTTGCCACAGACTCTCTTTGTCCTTACCAAGATTCATAGATTTTCTTGAAAGAACATATAGTACAATTCCCAGGGACTTGAAATGATAGTGTTTTATAATTTTTACCACATTGTTGTTTTATTGGGAAGAACTTCCACCAAAGAGCTTCCTCTGCCATTTCAGAAGTCTCTCTATTCTGTTAAAAAGCCAAGCTTCTTCTTGCTTTGAGGCCTGTCCCTCGCTGTTTCCTCTACCTGGAAACCATACCACCTGACCATTCCTAACCTAGATTCCTATCCATTCCTCAAGTATCTGCTTGAAAATCAATTCCTTAAGGACACCTTCTTAATCTGACTTTCCCATCCTCCCCAATCTACATGAAATCATATTCATATCTACCCCCATAACATCTTAAACTTTTCATCATAATACATATTATAACAGGTCATTAAGGGGAACTTTTCCAGTTTATGATATTTGCAACTAATATGTTTCGAATTTTAAAACTCATGTTGAAATGTAATCTCCATTGTCAGATATGAAGAGGTAAGACCAGATGGGACTTAAGTCTCTGCCTTCATGACTATATTAATCCATTCATGTGACTCATAGGTTATCTCAAGAATGATTGGTTTGGCTAGGTCTCTCATGCACTCCATCTCTCCTGTGCCCTGTCAGGACTCTACCAGCAATAAGACCATCACCAGATGTGGCCCTTAACCATGGACCAGAACCATAACCAAAATAAAACTCTTTATTCTATGATTTACCCAGTTGGTATTGTGTTTAATCAAAGAAAACTAAGACAGCAACTAAAGCTCCAATGCTAAGAACAATAGGCACAAAGTACAACTGTGTTTTTCATGAGACTTCCAAATGCCACCCACAAGATAGGAAGCAGAACAAGCCCTGTAGTATCACTCAGATTCAAGCTCATATAATCGATCATTAGTAATTTGGAAAAGACATTATTGGAAGCTATAGTTTGGGGAGAGGTATCCTCCTCCCCCAAGCCAAGTGCATAGGTTAAAAGAATCATTCACAGATATTGGGGTGGTGTGTGAAAAGGAAATACTAAGATCTTCATAGGGCGTAGGCAGTACTCCTCTCCATTTTCCCTGAATGGTCTAAGCAGAGAAATGAAGAACTGGAAATACTATAGGGCAGGAAGCACCCAACAGTGGCTGCTCTGGTTATTCTACCAGCCCTATGACAAGGACAAACCCACACTTCCCCTGGGCAGAGTAGACACTGTAAAAGGCAACCAATCAGGAGGTACCTGGCTGTACTCTGACCAAGAGATTGGCCTTATATGGGAGGGGCCCTAGCAGCAGATGATCACCAACTGGACCATGGTGAGTAGGGCTAAAGAGTAGCTATCAGATGAAGTGCTGGTTAATTACAAACATTTTGTGTCCTCGTTCTATAATTCTCCCTTTCCCCAGCACTCCTGCAATATACACACTTGATAAGGCCCAGAACAACAGACCGAGTCAGGAAAAAATGACCATGTCTCCCTTCCCAGTGCACATCCCTCTCATTGGCAGGCCCAACTGGGAGAGGAAAATAAACCATGGATCAGAAAATAAAGTGAACTTCTAAACTGGCCTGGATTAGTATGGGTTGGAACTTACATTTACATAAGCACTCCAAAAGTCACTTAAGAATGGGAAAGGAATGGGGCTGGGGATGTGGCTCAAGCGGTAGCTCGCTCGCCTGGCATGCGTGCAGCCCGGGTTCGATCCTCAGCACCACATACAAACAAAGATGTTGTGTCCACCGAAAACTAAAAAATAAATATTAAAAAAAAAAAAAGAATGGGAAAGGAAGACTCAACAAATACAGATGCTTCTCAACTTGTGAAGGGGATATGTCCCAATAAAACCACCATAAGTCAAAAATACTCTAATGCACTTAATACACCTAACCTACCCAGCATCATAGCTCAGCAACAGAGTACATACATAGGATATCGTTCACCCTTGTGATCATGGGGCTGATGATCACAACAGAAAACTAGACTGCATTTCATTAGCCTGGGAAAAGACTAAAATTCAACTTTCTAAGTATGGTTTCTACTGGATGCGTATTGTTTTCACACCATCATGAAGTCTGAAAATCATATTCTGAACCATTCTAAGTTAGGGACAATAAATATAAAAAACTGCTGTTTTGGGTGTAAAAAACAAAACAATTTTATGCTTGCATTCTTCTACATTCCAGCAACTTAATTGACTGACAAGAAAATTATCTAGAGTCTTTTATAAAATTATTAACATGCTTATTTGCTTAATGTTCGTGTCTTCCACTAGACTACATGTCTCTTGGAAGCAGAGGTCACATCTCCAGTAAGAGCCAAGCTCTGACACCTAGTGGATCTCTAATCAATATTTATTGAATAAATAATATATGCAGACTACTCTTGAAGCTTCTTGAAAAAATACTTGATTGTACATAATAACAATAAATAATGTGCTTGGACATAGCCACATATGTAAGATACCCCCAATATCAAAGAAGTCCCTTAAAAATGAAACTGTGAGAGATTAAAAATATTTTTTTCAAATTTGTTTAAGAAAGAAAGAATGGGAGAGAGAGTTTCTGCAGAAACAGTTACATTCCTCTGGGAATGTTATTGTAAGTACAAATCTGATTTCTTAGAAGGAAAGGATTATAGAGAAAAAAGCATAGGATCCAATGGAAAAACAGCCTCCACTAAAGTGGCTGTTGCTTGTTCCAGAGGAAAGGCAGATGGGAGTAGGGTTGGGGGGCAGAAGGAGTTGCTTTTTCCTGTACTTCTCCTTACTATCTCTCTCAGGGTAATATTTTATCCCAAAATGATGGAAGTCCCTGAAATTTCAAGAACAGGCAGGCCTTATTTTACAAGCAACAGTAAAAAATTTTGAGCAGCTAAGCATGTTACCAGGGAATTAATAATAAATCTGTACAGATTGATATTCCCCTGAGATAAAAGAAAAAATATTAAAAAACCGATGCTTGTGGAAAATGAAAAACTAATGGAGTGTGTATCTCTCAGGGGAAGGGAGGGAGATGTGGGACTCGTCTCCATTCCCAGGACTGAAGCCCACCACAACGATAATGAGCAGGATGGTCTCTTAACTTTGTGTGCTATAATAGCAACACCATTAACTCATGAGAAAATTATTTGTATTAGTTTTACACTGCTTGTACTACTTATAGAGCAAACCGAAAACTATAATACAATCATGCCCACAAAAGGAAGAGGAAATTGGTTTGTTGGGACTCTAGCCAGATTCTCTCACTTAAAAGGTCAGCCCATGTCTGTTTAATGACTAAGTGATCAGCATCAGGACTTTGGTGGTCAGTTTTTATCCAGCACACGTTATCAAAGGTTTAGAAACAGGATTCTAAGAGGGAGGCATGATAAGAAAGAAACAGTAGAGGAAACCAAAATCCCAATCAGAGACTAGAACTAAAAATCAATGCAAAAATTTTGCAAGTCCCAAGACAGTAGCCAATATCATAGCTCAATATCATCAACTATCAATAACAAATCAATGACAGCAAAGGTAGCTGTCAAAGGTTTACCTGCTTCAGTTCCAACTTATTATGGAACTGAAGCAGGGTAGGCTCCATGTGAGATCAAGTGTGCCTTGATATGCAGAAATAGGGATTTAGAGGCAGTGAATGTCAATAATATAAACCAAAGTCATAAAGTAGCCCATGGGAAAGCTGTTCTTCGCTGTCCACAAACCGTACTCACTGGATATAAATAGAAAAAAAACAGGGCTTCTTCAGAATCTCTGGCCTTTGTGTTTCTTGTTTCCTGCTACACACGTACAGACCCAGAGAAAGAATCTAGAAGTTCTTGCTTTCTTGGAAGGAACAGGCCTCATCCTGAACGCCAGGCATGAGATTCCTGCGTGTACCTGGGAGGAGGCAGGGCCTTGCATCTGCAGCCCTCCCCTTGATGACTGGCACCTTTGCCAGAACAAGAACAAGGTGCAGCCCTGCCCACACAATTACCCTGTGGCACTGCCCTTGACAGGCCAACGACAAAACCATTCTCCCTTCTCGCTTTGCAGATTTCCCTTTTCAGCACATTTTCCCCCTGCTAGGCATCCTAATTAGTGCTTCTTTGTGGGCTTAATTGTGAATTTGTTTTGATTAATTAGTCTCCCAGCTGACTTGGCAATTACTGAGACACTGGAGAGGGTTCTGGATTTATTTAGTGTTCAGACCCCTGCACCTTTTGGGATTCTTCTCTCTGTTAGCAGCAAAACTTCAAGTTCAAAACTGTCTATGTCGGAAAGTGTTTTATGTGTCTAATTAACTATTTGTCACTTTGAGGTAAGTACAAGGATAAAAATCTCACCATCCTGTGTAAGGTGATGGATGTGTATCTTTTTATAGTGCCATGGACCAGGGAACTTGAGAATCAATTTCTAGACTCGGGAACAATGACAAAATTGTCTAGTATATTAATTTGTGCTGTAACACATTACTCATGATGTAACCTTCCAAATGGTTTCTCGAAATCTTAAAGACCCCAACACCCAAAGTGTTCTTGAGATCTCTACTTACGGAACTCAATGTGAAAACTGACATTGGTAATATTTATCCCAGAAAAGCAAAGCCCAAGAGGCACAGTAAGATTTGTGGGAGAAGAGTCCAACCAGAGATTGAAGACTTGGGTTCAGATATTATCCCTGTCACTAAGTAGCTCATTAGGACTCTCAAACATCCAACTAAAATGAGTTAGGTAAAATAGGGAGGGTATTAGCTCATGTAACTGAAAAGTTCAGGAACTGGTCTTCAGGCACAGCTAAATCAAAGAGATGAAACCACACTGTCAAGGCTCTGAATCTCTCCCTTCTATACTCAGCTTTTTTTTTTTTTTACCTTTTATATTGGCTTTATTCTTCAGACAACTTGTTCAAGATGTCTAGGGCAGACAGCCAATGACAGCTTCAGATATACATGAGCCTTACAATTCTTAATCTCAGAGACACTCACTTAATGTCAGTTTCTCTCTGTCTCCCCACTACCCCCAAATATCCTTAAAAAAATTACTGGCCCATAAGCCCACTGACAACCCAATCACTTGTAGCAAAGGAATAAGATATTCTAGGTCACATTGGCTGTGTCTTATATCGCTTCCCATGGTAAAAAAGAGGGAAGGAACCAAAGTATAATGATACTCATTACAATTACATGCAATGAGGAAATGTGGTCCAAGAAGCCAAAGATCAAGTACCATTACCAGATACAAAGAAAGGAAAGGACTGGCAAACAAAAACACCCAAAATTTGATACTCACTTATTTAAACCAATCAGTTATTCTATCTAAAAAACAGGCATTAACATGTTTCCATCTTCCCAGGCACTGTGGCTCACACCTATAATTTCAGTAACTCTGGAGGCTAAGACAGGAGGATCCCAAGTTCAAGGCCAGCAATTTAGTGAGGCCATAAGCAACTTAGCAAGATCCTGTCTCAAAATAAAAATTGAAAACAGCTGGGGGTGTGAGTCAGTGGTAGTGTCTCTGAGATCAATTTGGAAAAAAGAAAAAGAGTCTCCATTTATTTTACATGAAAGTACAAATAATAAAGCTCAAAAAATGCTTCAGAAAAGGGCCTTTGTGAAGAAATTTCTCAGATATTTAACAAAATAAATTACATTTCTTTTATATTGCTATTGAATGCATAAATATGTGTAAATAACTTGGGTAACAACTTGTAAAACACAATATTCATAAGCTTAGGCTATAGCCTAAGAATCTCACTTCCAAGTGGCTGCACCAAGTGTCATCATCAAATATTCCATCATCTTTCCTTGAGCTGGTTTGCCACCTGGCTGCCTTAGGTAAAGGAAATGTTGGTAGAAGCTGTATTCGGATTTTCTAAAGAAACAACCAGCAAGAAGGGGGATGAGAAAGCGGGACAGAGAGAGCTAAGGAGCTATATAAGGTATTGACTCACACAATTATGGAGGCTAGTCCCATTATCTGCCATCTGTAAACTGGAGTCACAGGAAAGACAGTGACTTTCCAAAGCCTGAGATCTGGAGAGATGTTGATACAGATTTCAGTTGAGGTCTGAAGACCTGAGACCCAGGAGCCCCAAGAGCAAGGGATCAATATTCCAGCTCCAGCAATCATTCAAACTTCCTTCACATTTTGTTCTGTTCAGGCTCTCAATGGATTGGATGATGCCCACTCACAATGAGGAGAAACTCCTGCCTTATTGAGTCCACAAACTCAAATACTGAACTATTCTGAAAATGTTTTCATAGGTCTGCTAAATGTTTAATCAGATACCTGAGCATTGCACAGATGACACACAAAATTAACCATCCCAGAAATCATCTGCCACTTCGAGATAAAGCCCTGAAAATCCCTAAAATGTTGAAACAACCCAAGTGCCCCCTGACAAATATGACGGATAAAAAGGAACCATGGTAGACAGCATGAGGGCACATACCTGTAATCCCAGCTACAAGAGAGATTGAGGAAAGAGGATGGCAAATTTGAGGCCAGATTGGACAACTTAATAGACACTGTCTCAAAATGAAATTTTAAAAGAGCTGAGGATGTAGCTTAGTATAGAGCATTGCCTACACATACCAGGCAGTGGGTTCAATCCCCAGTACTGAAGAAGAAGAAAAAGAAAGAATCAGGGTTTGTTACACAGCAGTAAAATATATTATTGCAAACAACATTATGTATGAATTGTTACAACATTATATCAAGTGAAAAAAGCAAGTCTCAGGAGATTACATATAGTTTGATGCCATTTTAAGTTTTAAAGGAAAATGTATTATTTAGGCATATAGATACATATAAATATTTAAGACAAAAAATAACAATCACAAAAAGAAGTATAAGTGGTTGCTTTGAGATTTGAGATGAGAGAGGGCAAAACACATAGGTAAATATAGTTATTGGGAAAGTTCTAGATTTGGATTAGGTAGTCAGTATACAGATATTATAAAATATAAAGTACCCAGTAATGATCTTACAATAATGTGACATGATACAAGGACTATTATTAATCAAACTTTATATATCTGGGTTTCAAATGAACATATACTAGTAATAAAAATAGAAGTGGCAGGTATAAATTTAGAAATACTTAAGGCAAAAGTAAATAAAACTGAATTGATAAAAGAAAATTGTTAATACTATAAACTCAAAAAAAGTTGAATGTTCTGTTCCTCAAGGTTTTTTTTTTGTGTGTTTCTTTTTATTTGTTTTCTCTGTTCTTGGCAAGTAGCATCTTATTCAGTTTCCAGTTTTTGTCTTGAGTGCATATGCATAAAAGTCAAAAGAGTAGGATTTGTTTTGGTTTGGCTTTGGAGGATGGAGCTGATAACTGAAGCATGAGACTGGTAAGCTTAGAATTTTATCAAGGAAACTCCTCTAGCTTTCAGTTTTCAATTTTTCTCATCCATTAAAAGGAGCAGACTTTAAAAAAAAAAAAAAACCCTGGGAAATCTTGAAGTCTGTATCTGGCCATCAAATCCCCTATATTTGGCTCCCCTCTTCCCTTGTAGTGATCCCTTTGACTCCTTCACTTAAGGTACCCTTTATGTTCTCTCCAGTCTCTCACCCCCTGAAACATGGTTTTAATGGGAAGCCTAGATTCCTTCTTTATAGCATATTTCTATTTCCTCCACTCTTTAAGCACTTTCTCAGGGCGGTCTCAACAAACATAGCTTCAACAGCCACTCTATGCTGATAAACCCCCAAATTTATACATTCTTCTCCTGAGCATCAGAGAATGCTTGCATGTCATCCTCACTTCAGTGTCTCACAGACACTTTTAACTCAAAACATATGACATTCACTTTTTTCCCCAAAAATTTGCTTTTTATTAACACTTCCTTTTTTTAAAAAATGCTACCACTAGTTATCCATTTTCCAGAAAAAAAAAATGGATATGGAGTTGGTCCCAGACAATTTCCTGTCTCTAGATGCTTGAGAAGATGTTGTTGCCTTTTCATGGGACACCAGAAGCCAGGGCACAAAGAACAACTGGAGAAGATATAAGGACTGTCCTTAAGCATATGTGAATCACTCCTAGGAATCTCCATAAACAATTGAGGATGTGAGAGTTTACATTACTCAATTTTACCCATAAATTGATTAGACCTAGAAGTACTTCAATGACAGTTTGGATGTCAATTTCTTCCACTGTATTAGAAATCTCTGGAAATTATGGGCTCTGTTTTATTAATCTTTGATTTCTCCATGCCTATGATTATACCCAACATATGGTAGATACGTCATACTATTTAATAATTAAAGGAATAAACTCTCATAAAATTTAACTTCTCAAAACCATTCACATAAATTCCGTGGCCTAGTGAGGTTTCCTCTGAGTCTCTGATCACGGAAGGAGCCACCGCTCAGTCAGAACATCCCCCCTGAGAGACGCATTCGGGCCAGGGCTTCCTGGTTGTTTGTCAACAAGTTTTCTTGCCTTACACCTAACATGTTTTCTAGCTCTGCATAAGCAAACAACTGAAGAAGAAAGGAAAGAGGCAATAGTTCAGGAACAAATACCTTGCTATGTTTTGGAGACACTTGCCTCAAAGGACTTAACAGCACTACTCAAAATAATTTTCTCTTTGTTTTTTTGAAGCATCAACAAATAATGAGATAAAAAGAAGCACAATACTTCACAGAATGTAAATGACATGAAATAAAGAAAATGTTATTTCTGCCAGTATAAATATTTACCAATATGGTTAAACTTTATAGAAGCCATGGTGAATGGAAGCCTGGTTATGGCCACAGGAGAATCTTGTTTTTGTTGTAAGCTCTCCACTAGAAACTGATTGTTTTCTTCCTCCTGTGATTTTAGTGTTATTTTTTAAAGCATGTTCATTTATTTACCATGTGGGATTCTACATTTTTTGTCAGGTTATTTCCCTTACATTATAAACCAATATCAGATGTTCATGGTGGTGACACTTACAAAGCCACCCAGTGGAATATAATGAGGTCTGCAGCCAATAAATAAATAATGTTGACCTGAAAGGAATAGTGAAAACACAACTTTTACCCGCAAGTACTACTGACTGTTAACTGCTCTACAAAATATCATGAAAGAACTCTGTGTCCATGGCAACCCAGCAGTTGAACTCTGATGGTAGGTTTTTCTAATCTTGGGAGGAGGGAGGATGTGAATTCACATGCCTACCATAGTTAATAATAACTTCTAAATCTGGCATTTCCTGATAAGACAACAAGCTTTTAAAACAGCTTTTATCCAAGGACCTTAAAAAAGCCTAAAATCAAGCAAGTAATATCAGCATTTGAAAGGTAAAGAAGCCCCAAAAGATTATGCAATTTGCCCAAGGTCAGATGGAAAACTTGCTAAAGCAAAAAATTCAAGGTAACCAACTCCCTGTCTGTTGTTCTAATTATTAGACAATCCTCTCCTGTGTTAGGCTTGAAGCCTTGCCTTAGGTTCTCAAAACCTTCAATGGATCGCTGAAGTCCAGGGAATGTTCCCAAAGGGCAGCTGTGGTTAATTGAACATCTTGCAACTTGCAGGATTCTGTTATTACTCTCATTAATTAGTCTCAAGCATCTCTCACAAAACAAATTATCAGAACACATGAAACTTAAGGATTTCCTTTGTTTTACAATCTCACAAATGAAGATGTTAGAAACAAATTATAATTGAAATGAATGTATCATGTTTTCATTTATAACTCAATAGAAAATAGATTCTTAATTGTCCTGGGTTAGGGTAGCCACAAAGAGATTGGAGGTACAAAGGCCATCTGCAAACACTCCCTCTGTGCTGCAGAGTGTTCTAAATTAAGTAGCATAAAACAATAGGAGTTAATTGCAAAAAAATAAGGAAAGCACTCAAAAATACTAAGCAATAATGTCTGATATTTTCTCTTTCATCTCTGTGCCTCTACATTTGCTATTCTTATCACCCAGACTACATTTCCTCTTCTCATCTCTCTGTCTTCAGCCTTTTGTTAACTCACAAAAGACCCAACTTCAGTATCTCCCGTTTCCTGAATCTGTGCTGTCGCCATATTCTGCCCATTCCTGGCAGGCTAAATTAGTTCTCCTCTGTGCTCATCTCTACCAACCACCAATCTTCCTGTGTTTAAATGGTCCAGCTTGTGCATTAGACTGAGCTCCAAGAAAGCAGAAAACATATTTCCACTTAAGAGGAAAAGGAGATATTTCTAATTTCTAGTGATCATAGTTTGATACTATGAAGAGTTTGAAGAGTTTAGAAAATTTGTCCAAAACTGGGAAAAAAAACATGTTTTCCTACTTCAGTTCCAACATCTAAAATGGTAAGAGGTTATCACTGTCATCCTTAGGAAAAAAAGCCAAACAAAATGCAAACCACAGACTTTTTTTTGGATCAAAAAAAAACCAAAAAAAAACAAAGAACTGAAGCTAGGAGGGAAACCACCATCAAAAACCTAAGAAATAGCTAAATCCAGACACTTAGAGCTGAGATTTGTTTACCTGAATCAGAGGGGACTCTGGAGTCTTAAACTGGTAGAAATAGATGGCAATTGTGATGAATTGTTGGAGACAGTGTGTGGACTAGTGTGTAGGTCAGACTCGATCTGCAGGCTTAGAGAATGACCACACCCACACTTTCGTGGCTTTTATCACCAGAAACACTGTCAGGTCTTCATAATGAAAAGCCAAGAAAGACAGTCTACTAACTCAGGCAGGGACCAGGAGGAAGTAATCACTGGGAAATGCCTAAAGCATGCTCTACTTTCTAGGGGAAAAGACTACTAGAGCACAATTCCACCCAGAGGTAGGAAGTTCCCTAACTCCAATACCTTTTAGCTTTTGAGGTTCACATAAGGAGTGAAATTAAAACTAAAAGACGCTTGTGAAATGAAAGCACAGGCTCATTAAAAGACTGAAATTCAATCATAGAATTTTTTCCCTGCCCACACATTACCAGCATACCAATTGTGCTCCAGTATTATTCCAATGGGTTGCAGCTGAAAGGCTGGAAGATGCAGGCTCTCTCCAAGGAGAAACTTTGGCTGACCGAGGGCAAGAAGAGAGAGAAAAACAAGGGCTTTGAGCTCAATGTAAAATCTATGACAACTAGAGTTACAGCAAACACTAAACACTGCCCATGTTAATGGACATCTCCACACTAAAAGCCTATTTGCCTCAATTTTAATGACTCAATACAACATGTTCAACTTTTAACAACAACAACAACAACAAAAATTTCAAGGCACACCAAAAGGCAGAGAAAACAGGGATGACAAAGCAAGATTAGAGAGTCAGACATGACACAGATTTGGGAATTATCATTCAGAAACTTACAATAACTATGTTTGCTATGTTTAGTGTGCTAATGCAAAAAGTATACAATATGTAAGAAGAGCTGGGTAATGTAAGCAGAGAAATGGAACCTATGGAAAGTATCAAAAGAAAATGTGAAAAAAATATACTAACAAAAATGAAGAATGTCTTTGATGAGATCACCTGTGGACTGGACACAGACAAGAATCAGAGAGCTTGATTATAGTAAAAGCTTCCCAAACTGAAATGCAAAGATTAAAAAAAATTACACAGACAGGACATCCAAGAACTATAGGATAATTTCAAAAGGTACAAACATGTGTAACTGGAATGCCAGAGATAGAAGGAAATAAACAGAGCAAAAGAAATATTTCAAGTAATAATGGCCATGAATTGTCTAAAACTAAAGACAGGTACCAAACCACACATTGTGGAAGCTCTGAGTACACCAAACAGAATAAATGACAAAAAAAAAAAAAAAAAAAAAAAAATACACTCAGAAAGTAAAACCAAAGAGAAAAAAAGAAAAGTTTTGAGAAAAAAAAAAAGGGGGGTGGGAAACAAGTTTAAGAATTTCAACAAATTTCTCATCAGAAACCATGCACACAAGGCAGAATGGAATCAAATATTTAGTATTGAAAAAAAGCAAAGCTGGCAAATGAGGTTTAAAATGAGGTTTAATTCTTTTTAACAGCATTATTGACATATATGTATACAGATAAGTGTACACGTAGATATATAGATACACAATATACTGCTCATCTAAAGTGTACAATTAAAAAGTTTTGACATATGTATATGCCTATAAAACCATTACCACATTCAAGATCATCAATATATGCATTACCTCCCCAAAGTTTTGTTATATCTCTTTGTGATTCCTCTCTCCTAACCCTCCTTGCCCCCCATTCCCTGACAACTCCTTATCAGCTTTCTGTCATTATAGATCAGTTTGTATTTTCTGTAATTTCATGTGAAATAAATCACATGCTGTATTATCTCGTTTGGCTTCTTTTCTTCAGTACTTACTTTGATAATTACCAATGTAGCATACATACATCAATCATCCATGCCCCTTTATTGCCAAAAATATATTCCATTGTACAGATGTTCCACAATTTGTTTATCCATTCACTTGTTATTTGGCTATTTGATCGCATCGAATTCGGGGCTATTATAAGTAAATCAGCTATGAACATTCATATAAAAGTCTTTTGTGCACACATATTTTTCTTTCTCTTGGATATTAGTAAACTAGTTAGATTGTAGAATATGTATATCTTTATTTAAGAAACTGACAAACTATTTAACAAATTGGTTATAATTCTGTTTTTAATTCCCACCAGCAATGAATGTTTTATTCTCAACTCAATAACGTTGAGTTCCCTGACATCTCATCAACACTTGGCATGGTCAGTGTTTTTAACTTAAGCCATTCTAATAAGTATGTACTGGTACTCATGGTTTTAAATTTACATTTCAATGATGACTAATGATGTCAAATATCATAATATTTTTGCATTCAGATATCTTCTTTGATGTAATTGCTTAAATTCTCTTCATTTTTCCATCCTCCTATATACCCCTGATCAAAGCCAGATCCATCATAGATTCTTTCTTCAAAATATGAGTTTGAGATTGAATATCAAGCTTTCTCCTGGTAGCAGTGCCCATAACACGTCAACTTTAATGCACTATTCTGTCATATTTCCCAATGATTTTCAAATAATTATTGTTTTAGTTGTCTTTATAAAGTGTATGTATAAATTATTGAATTTATGTTGACTGTCATCTCCTGAAGAGTATCTATAAATTGATGACCTTTTGGGTGACAAATAACATTGGAGCTTAAAAGGAAAAAAAAGGATTTAACTTTAAGGTTAATGAAACCCAAGAATACAGAGATGTAGGACTAGAATCTTGTTTATTGACTAAAACTATTACTTAGACAATTAATTATTCAATAGCAGAAAGATCAGTAAAGTAGATAGAAGGGAACAGAGGGAGGGAGAAGGAAAGGGAAAGTGGAGTACTACAGATTAAATTAGAGCAAATTATATTCCATGGTTTTATAACTATGTCAAAACAAAGCAAAGTTATGAACAACTAAAAAGAACTAATAAAAAATAAAACATAAAATAATTCAGTTATTCAATTATTAAAATGTTTTCTTCCTGGATATTTTCAATTATTTACCGTCTTCATTTCAGGTTTATTTAGAATAGGTTTATGAAGTTACAGGTCCTTTGCCTATTTCTTAACTATTGAGTTTAGAGTCTATTATGGGCCAGAATACATGTGCCTTGACCAGACAAACTCCATTTTACCCTGAGGCTCCATTTCATATAAGAAATGCTTCTCCCATAAGAAAACTCTGCTCTGCCATCCTGATCCTGCCTAGCACACCCTGCTTAGAAACGCATAGCCTTGGAAAATGTCTCTGCTCTTCTTATACAATGTAAAATTGTTCTCTTTTTGGTTCCCATTTTTCTTGGCCAATGCACCCTGACCCAATTTATCAATTTTTTTTTATGAAACATACACTTTGGTATAATGCCTAAAAAATACTTGCCTATTCAATACCACAAAAACTTTCTAAGTTTTTTCCCAGAAGTTCTATGGTGGTACATATTGCACTTGGTTTTATAATCAAAGTTAATTTTTGTACATGATACAAGGTTTGGTTTCAAGTTAATTTTTGTATACATGTGTATCCAATTGTGCCAACTTCATTTACAGAAAAGGCAAACCTTTCTCTACCAAATTATCTACATACCTTTTTTTTTTAACCTTTGTTAAAAACTATTGTCCAAAGATGTGTGCAGTTAAGTGTAGGTTTGTTTCTGGAGTTGTATTCTGTTCCACTGATCTATTCGCATATTTACCCATACCATACCACACTTTCTTGGTCACTGCAATCTTAAAATGACTCCTAAAATCAGATGAGATTAGTTCTTCAAATTTTTCTTTTTAAAGTTTTTTGGCTGTTCTATGTTCTTTACATTTATGTATGAGCTTTAGAATCAGATTATCAATTTCTATTAAAAACATGCACTGGGGAGCTGGGGATGTGGATCAAGTGGCAGCCCGCTCGTTTGGCATGCGTAGGGCACTGGGTTCGATCCTCAGCACCACATAAAAATAAAAATAAAGATGTTATGTCCACCGAAAAACTAAAAAATAAATATTAAAAAATTCTCTCTCTCTCTCTCTCTCTCTCTCTCTCTCTCTCTCTCTAAAAAAAAATGCACTGGTATTGTATTAGGATTTCATTAAATCAGTACGTCAATTTCGTTAGAATTTATATCTTAACAATATTGAGTCTTCCAACCAATGAACACAGTATACATCTTCATTTATGTAAATCTTCTTCAATTTTTTTAATTTGTAGGTTGTAGTATGTAGGTATTATACATATTTTGATAGATTTATTCCTAAATATCTTTCTTATGCTATCATAAACAGTATTGCTTACTTAACTTTAGTTTCCAATTACCAATATCTAGCAATACAATTGACTTTTGTATATTATCTTTTATCTTGCTTCTTTGTAAACTTAATACTTTTATTAGCTTTTTTAAAAGATTCTATTAAAAGCTTTATACAGATAATCATGTTGTCTCAAAATAGAGAGTTTTACTTCTTTGTCATTAGTATGCTTTTTCTACTCCTTATTTTATTGTACTTACTAGGACTTCTACTATATTGAATAGAAGTGATAAGAACAGAATAAGGATTTGTCTCATTTCTGATCTTAAGGAGGATTAATTCACCATTATGTTACATGTTAGGTGTAGGTTTATCTGTAGCTGCCCTCTACCTAGTTAAGGAAATTCTAGTTAGTCCAAGTTTGCTGAGAGTTTTCATTAGAAGTAGATGTTGGATTTTTATCAAATAATTTCTCTGCATTTATTCAGGTGATCATATGGATTTACTATTTGTTAATGTTATGATTTAATCAATTAATTTTTGAATGTTAAGCAAATTTTGCATTCCTGGAATAAACTTACCTGATCCTGATATATATGTTTATGGTATATTTGGGGATCTGGTTTCTTCTATTTAAAATTTTTTCATCTATGGTAATAAGGAATATTGGCCCGTAATTTTTTTAGTTTAAATTATTAAGTAAATTGTTTAATCTGAGTCTTTGCATAAATAATTGACTACCAAACATCAAAGTTCAATGTTATCAAAATATCATCTATGCCATGGGTGTGACCTAAATCCTGGAATGAGTCTGTTCTCCCACTGGTCTCTTGACACTTGTAAATTTTACTTTAGATCTGCCAGGGAAATCCTTCAGTCAATGTATATCTTAATTTTATCAAATTTCATATTCTTAGAACCTACATTAATTACAAGTAGCACTTTGATGTTTTTATTATCTTTTCCCCTTCTCTCACAATGCTTCTCACTTTTGGAATTGAAGAATATTGAACCCCATTTAATTAAATCCTCACCACTACACTATGAGATGGATATTATTCTTCCCATTTTTCAGATGAGTAATCTAAGGATCAGAGAAATAATTTGCCAATAAGCAGTTCAGCTGTGTTTGGGAACCAGGCCTGCTGACTCCTTGGAAACAAAACTTACATGTACTCTTTCCAATGCTGCCTCATGCAAATTGGATCTAGGTCACACTGCTGGGAGTTGAAAGAATGAAGGCGTGGTGGAACGGAGATTGGTTCCACTGGAGACACACTGGAAAGGCATTGCACAGAAGGGGAATCTGGAGCCAGGCCTCTCTTTACCATGTGAGAACACAGGAAGAAGGTGGCCTCTGTGCCAGGATCCAAATATGTCAGCTCCTTGACCATTGACCTCCCAGCCTCCAAAAGGCTTCATAGGACTCAGTCCATAGATGGCCGACTTCATTGCTCTGGGCTCCAGGCGAGGCAGAACATCACCTTGGAAGTATGTGGTGTGAGAAGGCAGCTCAGGACAAGACAGCCAAGAAACAGAGAGTTTGGCCTATAATTTTCCATTCTTGTGATGTTCTTGGCTTGTCTTAGGATCTATTTTTGATAAACTCATGGAGTTGGGAAGTATTATCTTCTTTTCAACTTTCTACATAAATATGTGTATAATTAGTATTATTTCTCCCTTAAATGTTTTGAAGAATTAACTCACAAAGAAGTCAAAGAAAAATGAAATTTTCTACATACAACTTTATGTTAAAAATAATGGAAGATTGCAAGTCATCTAAATGTGCAAAAATAGAGAAATGTTTCAACAAATGTGGTTCATCTTTACAATGGAATTATTATATAGTAATCATAAATACTAAAATAATTTTTAATTGTATCTAAGCTTGTTTAGTGGATGGGACTATAGGCTTTTCATTTGTTTTAGGGGGGATTTGTTTTTGTTTTACTGCCATTGTGTTTTCTTTTTAAGTAAAACCTTGCTGATATAATCTAAGCAAATGGCTTTTTAAGGTTATAATAGTGTTCTGCTTCCCCAGAAATGAAAATTCAATATAACTTTGAATTAAACTTGTTTTTTTAAATGTTTTATATAAATTCCATCACACAAATATAAAGAAAGTAGCCACTGAATAGTCTTAAAGGAAAGGTAACATTTGTCTCTGTGTTATGTGCTGTAAATTCTGACCTATTTTTGTAAGATGTGTATTAGACAGTGGCTTACAGGTAATATAGGGTAAGAACCACAACACACACACAAAAAATGAAACTTTAGGAATCATCTTTTTTTTAATAGAGCTTTATAATTATACATGGTAGTTGGGTTCATCCTACAAACACATACATACATGGAATTCTAGTTCAGCTCATGATCCCACCTTTTTCCCTGCCTCTTTTCCCTCCCATTCTCCCTTCCCTCTCCTACTCATCTTCCTCAACTTTACTAAACTTCCTTTCCCTCATCTATTAACTTATGTATGATTTCTTTCCACCTATGCATAAAGTTGAAGTGCCCTGTCATATATTTACATATGCATATACCATAATTTTTAAAGAATCCATTCTGCATTTTCTCCCCTTCTTCATCCTTCCACTCTGCCTCTTGATCTTCTTACACACTACTGATTTTTCCATTATCTTTATATGATCCTATCCTTCCCTTCCCCTTTGCTTTATTTTACTCTAGCTTCTGCATATGAGAAAAAGCATTTATCCTATAAGTTTCTGAGTTTGTTTTATTTCACTTCACATTCCCACAATTTACTGGGTCTCGTGGTGGTTCCATCCCTAGGTTTTTGAGGAATCACTTTCCATATTGGTTGTACCAGTCTGCAGTCCCACAGGATTGTAAAGTGTGCCTTTTTCCCCCCAACAACCTTGTCAGCATTTATTATTGTTTATATCCTTAATCATTGCCATTCTGACTGGAGTGAGATGAAATCTTAGTGTAGTTTTGATTTGATTACTAGAAATGTTGAACTTTTTTTATATATTTGTTGGCCGTTTGTGTTTCTGCATTTGTTAAGTTTTTGTTTATTCCTTTGTCCATTTATTGATTTGGTTATTTGGTTTGGTTGTTGTTGTTGTTGTTTAGTGTAAAGTTAATCCCCTATTGGAGGAATAGCCTGCTATGATTTTCTTCCATTGTGTAGGCTGTCTTTGCACACTCTCAATCATTTCCTTTTCTGTGCAGAAGCTTTTTAGTTAGCTGGCATTCCACTTACTGTTCTTGGTTTTATTTCTTGTGCTTTTTCTTGTTAAGGAAGTCTGTGCCAGCACCTGTTTGATGAAGTATTGACCCTATGTTTTCTTCTGTTTTAAACTTTCTGTTCTAATTCCTAAGTCTTTGATCCATTTCCATTTAATTTTTTGCTGGGGGAGAGAGAGGGGTCTAGTTTCATTTTTTTACATATACCTATCCAGTTTTCCCAGAACTAATTGTTAAAAAGACTGTCTTTTCTTCAAAATATATTTTTGGCACCTTTGTCAAATATCAAATGACAATGGGTATTTGCCAAAATCATGCTGAGTTTTTTACTACAGTTCTGTAGCATCATTTCAGACCATGTATTGTAATGCCTCCTGCTTTGCTTTTCTCGCTTAGTATTGCTTTGGCTATTCTATGTCTCATGTTCTTCCAAATGAATTTAAAATAGTTTTTTCTAATTCTGTGAGGAATGTCATTGGTATTTTGATGGGGATTGCCTTGAATCTGTCTATTGCTTTTGGTGGTATGGTCATTTTCACAATATTAATTCTGCCTTTACAAGAACATGGGGTGTCTCTCAGTCTTCTAAGCTCTTCAATTTCCTTCTTCAATGTTCTATAATTTTCATTATTGAGTTCTTTAACCTCCTTAGATTAATTCCCAAGTGGTTTTTGGTTTGGTTTTTGGTTACTGTTTTGTTTTGTTTTGTTTGAGGTTGTTGTGAATGGGATGGTTTCTCTGAATTCTTCCTTGATTGAATCATCTCTGTTGGAGTATAGAAAAGTTATTGGGTGTTGATCTTGTATCCTGCTACTTTGCGGAACACTTTTAATAAGCTCTAGAAGTCTTCTGTTGGAGTTTTTGGGGGGTCTTTTGGATATAGGATCATATCATTGGCAAACAGAGATAGTTTGACTTCTTATTTTCCTATTTGTATCCCCTTGATTTTCTTTTCTTTTCTCATCACTCTGGCTAATATTATAAGGACTATAATGAATAGGAGTAGTGAGAGTGGACTGCCTTGTCTTGTTCCTGAATTTAGAGGAAATGCTTTTAGTTTTTCTCCATTTATTATGATATTAACTTTGGGTTTATCTTAAATGGCCTTTGCAATATTAAGATAAATTTTTTGATCCCAGGCTTCTCCAGCTTTTTTAACATGAATGGGTGCTAGATTCCCTCTCTTTCAATTTCATGGAATCATTTGAGAATGATTGGTGTTAGTTCTTCTGGAAAGGCCTGGTAGAACTCAACTGAGAATCCACCTGGTCCTGGTCTTTTCTTCCTTGAAAGGCTTTTAATTGTTGTTTTAATTTTATTACTTGATATTTGTCTGTTTAAGTTTTCTATATCTTCCTAGTTTTATATGGGAAGACCATATGTGTCTAGAAATTTGTCAGTGTCTTCCAGATTTTCCAGTTTATTGGAGTATAAATTTTCAAAATAAGTTTCATAATCCTCTGGATTTCAGAAGGGTCTATGGTAATAGCTCCTTTTTTATCTCTGATCTTGCTGATTTGCATTTTGCACTGTTTCTTTTGGTTAGTTTAGCTAAGGGCTTCTCAGTCATATTTATCTTTTCAAAGAACAAACTCTAAGTTGCATTGATCCTGTGTATTTTTTCCTTATTCTCAATTTAATTGATTTCTGCTCTGATCTTAATTATTTCCTATAGTCTACTGGTTTTGAATTAGTCTGTATTTTTTTCTAAGGCCTTGATATAGAGCACAAGCTTATTGGGATCTATTTTTTTTATGTATACACTCAGTACTATAAATTTTCTCCTTAAAACTGCTATTGTACAGTCCCAGAGATTTTGATATGTTGTATCTCTCTCTGTTGTCTAAGAATTTCTTGATTTTTATTCTCATTTCTTCTTTGATCCATTTTCATTTAGGAGAATACTGTTTAATCTCCATGTGTTTATATGGTTTCTATTATTTTTCTTAGTGTTGATTTTTAGTTTCTTTCCATTATGATGTGATAGGATACATGGGATTCTACAATCTTATTGTATTTGCTAAGATTTGCTTCATAGACTAGAATAGTTGAGAAGAAGGTAAATTAAACTGTTTGGGGATGGAATATTTTGTAGATGCCTGTTAGGTCCATTTTACTTATAGTGTTATTTAGGTTGGAGGTTTCTTTATTGATTCTATGCTTTGATTACCTGTCTATTGGTTAAAGGGTATATTGAAATTACCCACTATTATTGTGATGAGGTCTATATGGGCTTTGATGTCATGGAGTAATTTTTTATGTAATTGATGCATTGATATTTGGAGCATAAACATTTACTATCATTACATCTTCTTGTTGGAATCAAGGGCTGAGGTTCTTTTTCCTAATTCTAACCTGTTAGTGATGGCTTCAAGTGAGTTTTTAATTTAATTGATTGTATCTTTCATTTCTAAGAGTTCTACTTCACTATTTCTATTTCTTTATTAAAGTGGTGTTTCATCTCTGTAATTGTTTTCTTAATTCCTTACTTAGATATTCTTTTAGTTCATTGAACATTTTAATAATCTTTTTTTAATAATCTTTCTCTGATATTTTTTTCCACTTCACTATCACTGAGGTCCTTTTTGTGGGGGTTAAGGATTGGGGAAATGGGGAATTTGTTTGCCTGTTTCCTCAGGTTTTCAGAAGTCTTGAACTTGTGCATCGATTGAGGTGGATTCCCACACCTCTTTTTGTTATGTGTGTCTTTTTGCGTCTCATTATCTTATTTGTTCTAGTACTTCTCTCTGTTTGTGATAGAAGAGTAGATGTCAGGGTTGGGACCTTAGATCCTTGTCTGATTGATTCTCCTTGGGTCCTTGCTATTTAGGGCTTTTGTCTCTTAAGTTCTTTGAGTTGGGATAATACCAGGTCTCAGTTAGAGAAGGTTGTGTGTGAAGTGAGATTCACTGTTGCTTGGTTGAGATATATTTCTCAGCTGTAGGATCTCTTCTCTGTGATCTTGAATTGACCCAGTCTCTGTCCAGCCACTCTTACAGGAAGGGTGAGCCAGGAGTGGCACTAATGCCAGCAACAAATGTACAGCTTTATGTTACATTTTCAAATGCTTACTTTGACATCTGTAGTACTATTGGCCACCTATATAGGAATGGTAGGGTCAGCATTTAACCACAGTACCCACAATTTAAAAATCATAAACCAGCCAAGCACAGTGGTGCACACCTGTAATCCCAGTGGCTCAGGAGGCTGAGGCAGGAGTATCACAAGTTCAAAAACACCCTTAGCAAAAGCAAGGCACTAAGCAACTTGTCTCTAAATAAAATACAAAATATGGCTAGGGTTGTAGCTTAGTGATTGAGTACCCCTGAGTTCAATCCCCGGTATAAAAAAAAGTGTACTAAATCAGAAATTCAATAGTAGGTATCTACTATGTTTTCTAGTATATTAATGACCACTCCAACTTTAATGGACTAGAAATTACATAGTCTAATTGTTAGTTTAGGTTTTTGTCTTCTTTATTCTTTATATTAAAGTAGAGCTGAAGTGTATCATTAATTTATGTCACTAATTAAGGTGTACTGTCATTTGGTTGAGTTTAACAAAGTCTCTAACCTGTGAACTTTTAGTGTAGGTCCCAGCACCTCACAGAATAGGGCAAATAAACGATAGTAACAACTGTTGCAAACAATACAAAGAATTTATTAAGTACCCAGTTCCTATAATGTCATCTTCAATATTAATTACCATAAAAAAAACACAGAATGTTGGGTTTGTTATGTCAGGAGTCAAGATCAGGGTCAGGTTACACAGCGTCAAAGAATGAACACCGAAAATACTGCCAAGGTAAGCAAGCAAGTAGGAATTTTATTTAAAACAAGAGTAAAAGATGCAGAACTCCCAGCACAGTTCTAGGAAAGTCTTACAGCATTCCTTCTTTTAAAAGCATGTAAGGAGAAGTTGATAAGCTCTTCTTGATTAGTTCTTGATATTTCAATTGTCCCACATGCAGGTGCAGGCCGGATTTTGGATTTCACAGTTGTTCTCCATGAAATAGAAACTTAAACCCTTTGAGATACAGAAACTCTTCTATAATATGCTGAGGCTGTTCTCATGCTTGCCCTCTTGTTGACCTTTACTGTCCCTTCCCTACTCTCAACTGCCTTTCCTTTTCTATCTCAAGGTTAACAACTGTCAGCAGTAAAAACAATAACCATAAACTAGATCTACCTTTAAAGCAAACAACAGGTGTCAAATATATCATTCACAGCAGTAATGATTCCAGCAGTATTAATGGTAGGGGCAGGAGTTGTATAACACAATTAGTTCTGAAATGTGGTACAAATACAGTTATTTGAAAGAAAATGTGTTAAGAAGTTAGAAAAAGAGGTTAAAGTTTCAAAAAGTGAACAGAGAGAATGCAGAAGAGATGTGGCACGTGATGTTTATATGGAAGGAAGGGGGAAATAGAAGAAGCAAAGTATTGGAAGAGAGGAAGAGAAAACAATAGAATTTGGCCATTAGCAGGAGAAGAGAAGAGAACAAGATGAGGAATAAACAAATGAAAATAATACAAAACCAAGCCAAAATATACAATCCAAAAAAATTCAAATCCTCAGAAGACAAGGCAAGAAAAAAAATAACTACATTTTTAAAATGTTAAAAATGAGATAGAAAGATGTATATGTATTCCTGAACCAATCAGCACAAGAATTCACATACACACATACTGCCCCACACAAAAAAAAAAAAAAGAAAGAAAGAAAAAAGAAAAGAAAAAAGAATCGTAATGAAGAATGAAGGAACTGAGATGGTCAAAGTAGTTGACCAGATTGGGTGGTTACTATCTACATCCAACAATCTCTCTTTCCAATTCTTCTTGAGTTATATACTGATAGAGCAAGGGTTAACTTGTTAACTCCTTCCTGTTTTTGTGTTTCTCTCTGAGCTACCAATTTGAGGAGCTTAAGATTGTATCTGTTTCATATAAGACTCAAGTTCCCTTCTCACCAGTATGAGGTGGGATGGGTTGAGAAGTACTGTCAGTTAGTTCTGTCCATTCAGATCAGATGGGTGCACTTCCAGGGTAAACCTTAGGCAAAATTCAGTGCGGGGAGTTCCAGCAGATGGAGCTTAGTTCTACTCACGTCCAGGATCTTTGTTGGTGGTCTGCTTTGGAGAGATTTATGATACACCCCTAAGGCTAGACCATAACTGTCCTCTGATGTGGGTCTGGTTCCCAGAAGCCTCCCAAGAATTACAGTCATGGAGCAGAAGGGCTGATTGTCCACTTACTGCGGTCCATAGCAGTGTATTCATTCTGGAGCATATTCATCCCCACCTACTCGGACTCCAGTCTGCTTCAGTTGGTTGTGTGAGTACAAGTCTCAAAGGAGAGTGAGTTGGGTTCCACTATATTCTTCCAACTTGAATTCACCTGGGTACAGTTTCTCCATCTGTGCCTGTTTCACTCATGTTCTGCCAGGCACACCCTAGGCCACCAGTTTACACCAGGATATCATAGCAAGAGTTTGCTCTGATTTCTCATCTCCAGGAACCACTGATGCAGTAAGATAACCCCAGAATGGCTCCTGCCTCAGCTCTCTGCAGCCAGTTGGGATGCAGAGTATGCTTTTCAAGCACCAATGTACAGCGCAGCCTCTGAATCAGCTAAGTTTAGGCAGCCTTTTTCATCTCAGGTTTTTCTATTCCAAATCTGTGTTCTCCCTCCCTCTGTGATGAATTGGTGCTATTGCAGCAATGGGGTGACTCCAATGTACTTTTGATTCTTTGTTTATTGTACCCAAATTTCTGAGTTCCTAAGCCACTCTGAACATCCAATACTGAATTTTAGTAAAATCTCTCTTTCACCCACCTCACTGAGAAGCTGTACACCCACTGCTTTGGTTCAAAGCCACTGCACCATTTGCAGTTTTCTTCTACTCTGCCATCTCCAAATCCACCTAGGATTCATCTTTGATGCAAGAAAAATGGAAAATAAAACTAAACTGAACTTTTGATTTCCAGTATGCAATATTAATTGCTATTAAATAGCTGGGCATGATGGTGCCTGGTTATAATCACAGTGACTTGAGAAGCTGAGGTAAGAGGATTGCAAGCTTAAGGTCACCCTCACAACCCTGTCTCTAAATAAAAATTAAAAAGGGCCGGGGATGTAGTTCAGTAGTTGAATGTTCCTAGGTTTAATCCCAGTACCACCAAAAAAAAAAAAAAGGAAGAAAGAAAAAGAAAACAAAAGTTTGAATAGCCCAATAAACTAGTATTTGACATTATTTTCTAATGTAAATTTCTAACTATAATTTGCACAATGCTGTGATTAGGAGTAGACTCTCCCCTAAATAAAGTAGGTATTACCTCTTTAGTCACGCTATAAAAAGGCCATTTAGGACAAAAAATAAGAATTGGGAAATAAGCCTAAACAGAGACAAGGTGTTAAACTCAGAACATGGAGAGGTTTGAAGCTGACACCTATCAAATGGACACAGCAGTAGGTTAGACAAGGCGGGGGTGGTTTTGCTATGAGATGTCCCCTGAAACTCCTATCGATACAGGAATATTCAGAGTTGAAATAATTGAATTGTGAGAACTGTAATCTAATCAGTCCCTCCTAGCTTGAATCAACTGGGTAGTAACTGCAGGCAGGTGGGGGCTTGATGGAGGAGGTGAGTCACAGGGTATATGCCTGGAAGGGTGTACTTCATTCATGGTCCCTTACCTCCCCAACCTTTTCCTTCCTGACCCTGCTATGAGTTGAGCAACTTTCCTCTGCTGGGCTCTTTCTCCATAATGTGCTGCCTCACCTAGGACCCAGAACAAAGGAGTCAGCCATCTGTGAACTGAGACTTGTGAAACCACAAGTCCCAAATAAACTTTTCCTCCTCCAAGTTGTTTTTGTCATTTATCTTGGTACAGTGATGCAAATGTTGACTAAAACAGAAATTGGTCCAATAAGTGGGGTCATTGCTAGAATTAATCTGATCATGTGGTTCAGAAGTCTTTTTTTTTTTGTGGTGCTAGCGATTGAACCCAGGGCCTTGTGCATACACAGCAAACGCTCTACCAACTCAGCTATTTCCCCAGCCCTAGAAGTCTTCGAAGCTTATTTTCAGGAAGAAATATGAACAATTTAGAAATACAAACTGGAAAAGGCTAAAGTATTGTCCATGGAGTTTATTGGGTGATTCTTAGGATAGCTCAGAAGACCAGAATCCAATAGGAATACAAACTGTACTCATGAGGTTTCAGAAACAAATGAGGATTTCATTGAAGTTGAACTGCAAGCACTTATGTTATATTCTAGAAAGGAACTTGGCTACATTTTGCCCATGTATTGTGACTTTGTTTGAGGCAGAATTTAAAAGTGATAGAGGAGGGCTGCAGATACAAGTCAGTTGGTAGAGTGCTTGCCTTGCATGCACAAGGCCCTGGGTTCAATCCCCAGCACCATAAAATAATAATAATAATAATAATAATAATAATAATAATAATAATAATAATAACAACAACTTTCTCCTGGGCTGGGGTTGTGGCTCAGTGGCAGAGCACTTTCCTAGCATGTATGAGGCACCAGATTTGATCCTCAGCACCACATATAAATAAATAAATAATAAAGGTACATCAACAACTAAAAAATATTTTTTTAAAAAAAGCGATAGAGGAAATTTCAAGGCAATGAAGCATTCAGTCTGTGGCATGGATATTGCTGGCAGCTTTTATCCAGGCTTACTGTGAGAATAGGGAATAGAAAGGAGAGTTAAAGGATTTTTAAAACTTGTAGTTCAACCAGAAAATTATATATAAAGCTGGGGCTAGGAAGATGTGATCATTATAGAGATTATAATACATAAAGAAATGCTAAATACTTTGCACAGAGATACTAAGAAAGATGCCTTGAGGTATCTGAGCAATTTGCAAGAACATACCCACTATCAGCTCCAGTGAACAGAAAATTCCTTTGAGAAGAGATCATGGAGGTGCCCTGCTTCTTAGGGTACCTAAGAAGTTTTTTTGCTATGCTGAAACATGCAGACCCTTGGAGGCCACTGCAGCCATGATTCCACAGGGTTCAGATATTGTGCAAATTGACAGCATAATTTGTCATCATTCACCTGATGATGATTCTACATGATAGAGGATGTTAAAATTAAGGAGTCATGAAGACCTCAACCAAGATTTCAAAGGAAGGCCTTCAAGGCCAAGCAAGGTGTAACAGGGTTGTAGTCTCTGTATGCCAGAGAAGGTGATGAATAAAACTGAGAAGGTAAAGTCGAAGCTGGAATGGAGACCCCGGGAAATAAGAAATGCCAGTAAAATGGACTGGCTGCATAGACAAGTTGTTGGATGTGGAGAGCTGAGCTAAAAGAGAATCTATGGATGCTACAACCAGCAAGAGAAAATGAGCAGGTAGTACCTTAGAAATAGTATCTCTTTGGAAATAATATCTCTCCATCATGTGTCTTACATTCCATATGCAGAGTTACAGGTGGAATTACAGGACCAGTTTGCCCAGTGGGGTTTCTGTCTTACTTTGGCTCTATCCCATGTTTCTATATTCATTCTTCCCTTTTGGAATGGAAATATTTACTCTGCACCGCTGTACATTAGATACATGTAACTTGCTTGAATTTTTACAGGGGCTCACAAATTTGTCTTAAGTCTCAAATGAGACTTTGGACTTGGACTTTCGGACAATGCTAAAACTGTTAAGACTATGGGATTCTTGGAAATGAAATAAATGCATTTTGCAGTGTAAAATAGACATGAGCTTTTGGGGAGCAGGGCAGAATGTTATGATTTGAATATGAGGTGTTCCCCCAAAGCTCCTGTGAATGCAAGATATTAAGAAGTAAAATGATCAAATCATGAAAGCAGTAACCTCATCAATCCATCCTACTTTTAATTGACTTGTGTACACTGGTGGAGCATGACTGGAGGAAGTGGATCACTGGGGCATACCCTGGAAGGGTATGTCTTCCTTGCAATCTTTTTCTCTTCTCTCTTGTTCTCTGCTTCCTGACCCCACCATGAGTTGAGTAACTTTCCTTTGCTTAGCATTTCCCCCATCGTGATGTGCTTCCTTACCTTGGGTCCAGACCAATGGAGTCAGTCACCTATGGACCAAGACCTCTAAAACTATGAGACCCAAATAAACTTTTCTTCCTCTAAGATCTCTTGTCAGGTGTTTTCGTCACAGCAATGCCAAATGACTAAAACAGCAGCACAAAGAGAAACCATTTTTATATTAGTTCCTCTGTTGAACTTCCTTTATATCATCCTCTAATATTCAGCAAATCTTGCCCCACAGGCAGCCTGCTTTACACTATGAAAAATAAAGAGATAGGCCTGGGAAAGAGACACAAAGAAACAGGCCTCTTAAAAGACTTAGCTGATATAAGGAGAGTAACTAAGAACAGAGTAGGGAAGAAGAGCATGAGAAGATGACTAACATTAAACAGGGATGAGAGGTGGGAGGGACAGGGAGAGAGAAGGGAAATTGCTTGGAAATGGAAGGAGACCCTTAGGGTTATACAAAATTACATACAAGAGGAAATGAGGGGAAAGGGAAAAATAATACAAGGGGGAGAAATGAATTACAGTAGAGAGGGTAGAGAGAGAAGAGGGGAGGGGAGGGGAGGGGAGGGGGGATAGTAGAGGATAGGAAAGGCTGCAGAATACAACAGACATGAGTATGTCAATATGTAAATCAGTGGAAGTGTAACTGATGTGACTCTGCAATCTGTATACAGGGTAAAAATGGGAGTTCATAACCCACTTGAATCAAAGTGTGAAATATGATATATCAAGAACTATGTAATGTTTTGAACAACCAATTAAAAAAAAAAGACTTAGCTGAGAGGGGAATAGCAAAATCAGCAAGTACCCAGAAAAACAATTGATGGCCAACCAGCTGGAGGAAAAGGTGAGAAACTTGTTATCAAATTGTGAAAAAGCACAGGGAATTCTTAGAACATGGGAGATTTGAAAAGAAAGAATAAAAGTGAGATCATTCAAGAGGATGATAGAAAAGAAAATTTACTAGGGAAAGAGTTGTGTGCACATCCTGCATCTTTCACACATTATCTAGGTGGATTGTGAAGCTAATTTTGTCTTCCTGTCCCTTAGATTCCTCATCTGTGAAATGGGTCTAATAGTAATACTTACCTAACTGGATTGTTCTGAGAGAACATAAGTTAATACACATCAAACTTTTAGAATAGTGATGAACAAATGAAAGATTATTGTTAATATACACTGATGAGGGTTTACCATAGCATTTATATGTGGAAATATATTTGAAAATATATTAAATAAATATATGTGGAAATATATTTAAGATATATATAATAAAGGTGTCACAAATAATATGTAAATTTTAATTGCATATTTTCAATGTATATAGAATACAAAGAGAAATCACAGAAAAATATCTCCCAATATCTCTGGATTGGGAAATTACAAAGTCTATTGACTTTTTTCCTTCACATCTCTACTTCTGGAATTATCTAGAATAAATTTTTATAGTAAGAAAAGCGTGAAGATTTGTTTAAATATGTAATGAAAGAACAGTATAAGATTCAGGAAAGTTGATTGATAGAAACAGATTCTTCAATATGCTTCAAGAAATTAATTGTAAATTTAAAATGCACTAAGAATTCATAGAGGAGGAGTCTCAATTTAATTGTTTACCAGTGTGACATATAAAAGTTATAATCCTTGCTGTTATCCAACTCTCCTTTCTAAAATGAGTCTATCCTTGTCAGGAAAGGACACACTACACTAGATTCTCAGTAAATAGGCAGGAAATGAACAGGCCTTTAGAGGACACAGAGACTAACCCACAAAACTGCAGTTATCTTATATTAGACAAAGGTGCCAAAAACATACATTAGAGAAAAGATAGCCTCTTCAACAAATGGTGCTGGGAAAACTGGAAATCCATATGCAACAAAATGAAATTAAACCCCTATCTCTCACCATGCACAAAACTCAAAATGGATCAAGGACTTAGGAATAAAACCAGAGATTCTACTTCTAATAGAAGGAAAAGTAGGCCCTAATCTCCATCATGTGGGATAAGACCCCAACTTCTTAATAAGACTCCTCTGGCACAAGAATTAAAATCAAGAATCAATAAATGGAATGGTCCCAAACTAAAAGTTTCTCCTCAGCAAAAGAAACAATCTGTGAGGTGAATAGAGAGCCTACATCTTGGGAGCAAATTTTTACCCCTCACACATCAGATAGAGCACTAATCTCTAGGGTATATAAAGAACTCAAAAAGCTAAACACCAAAAATAAATAAATAATAACCCAATCAATAAATGGCCCAAAGACCTGAACAGACACTTCTCAGAAGGTGATATACAATCAATCAACAAAGACATGAAAAAATGTTCATCATCACTAACAATTAGAGAAATGCAAATCAAAACCACTCTAAGATTTTATCTCACTCCAGTCAGAATGGCAGCTCTTAGGAAGACAAACAACAATAAGTTTGGTGAGGATGTGGGGGGGGAAGGTACACTCATACACTGCTGGTGGGACTGCAAATTGGTGCAGCCAATATGGAAAGCAGTATGGAGATTTCTTGGAAAATTGAGAATGGAACCACCATTTGACCCAGCTATCCCTCTCCTCAGTCTATACCCAAAGGACTTAAAAGCAACATACTACAGGGACACAGTCATATCAATGTTTATAGCTGCACAATTCACAATAGCTAAACTGTGGAACCAACCTAGATGCATTTCAATAGATGAGTGGATTAAAAAATGTGGCATATATACACAATGGAATATTACTCAGCAATGAAAGAGAATAAAATCATGGCATTTGGACATAAATGGATGGAGTTAGAGAAGATAATGCTAAGTGAAGTTATCCAGTCCCAAATAACCAAATGCCAAATGTTTTCTTTGATACAAGGAGGCTGATTCATATTGGGATAGGGACAGGCAGGATGGGAGGAATAGATGAACTCTAGATAGGGCAGAGGGGTTTAGATGAACTCTAGATAGGGCAGAGGGTTTGGAGGGAAAGGAAGGGGACATGGGGTTAGAAATGATGGTGGAATATGATGATCATTATTATCAAAAGTACATGTATAAAGATATAAATTGGTATCAATATACTTTGTATACAACCAGAGATATCAAAATTGTGCTCTATATGTGTAATAAGAATTGTAATTCATTCCCCTATCATATATAAATAAAAAAAAGTCACTTGATGCACAAACACAACTAACTATATGTTAAGCTCACCTTGAAACATTAGGTAACACTGACCTTTTAGTATTGATCAAAAAATAGATTCATTTTATGTACATTGTTTTCCTAAATTTTTACAATTTTATAAGAATTTACTGCTATTAGACAATGTTTACAAGATGGCCTAGAGATACAAAATAATTTGTCCCAAATCACACAGCCAGGAAGGTACCAAACCAAGATTCAAACATAAAAAGTCTGGATGTATAGCCAGACCTCAGACTAACTTTTAACTATATGAACTCAAAGCAGACATGTACACACACACACACACACACACACACACACACACACAGCATGTAAATGGAAAGTTTCTTAGTTTGTGCTGCTATAACAAAATTCCATAGATTCTATACCTTAGAAACCATGTAAACTTACCTAGATGCTAAAAAGTCCAAGATGCAAAAATAGATTTTGATGTCTGCTTCATAGATAGTACCTTCTTCCTGTGTCTTCACATGGTGAAAGAGGCAAGGCAGGTCTCTGGATCTCCTTTACGAGAGTAATTATTTCATTCAAAAGGGCTCTCTTCACATGAGCTAATCTCCTCCGAAAGGCCCCAGATCCTAATACCATCACTTCGGTAATTAGGTTTCAAACATATGAATTTGGGGAGGGGAGGTATAAACATTCAGAACATAGCAGAAAGAACCTCCACCAGACATGACAATCAACTGTTTCCAAGCTTTTTCCAACATTAATCTCACTGACTTAGTACTTCTACATTACCTTCCAATTTTGAAGCCAAATAGGAAAAGAGATAATACCATCACCAAAAACACTGAACATAACAATAACATGCACCTTCCTAATCAAAACATCTAAAGGAGTTCATTTAAGTGTTTAAATTTTCTGCATGGACATAGGCTACAGGTTTCTTTCATGCTCCCTAAACAAAGCATAGGTTTGGTATTCAAATTGCATGCACACATATATGTATACACACACACACACACACATGCACACTCACACACACACACACACACACACACACACACACAATGTGCTGACGAGGGAAGTAAGTATAAAAATACAGACAAGTGCAATTGAGGCATAAATATCCAGCATGGAATTTCCATCTATAACTGAGGGTCTATTTATCCCCAGTCTTAAAAACAAAAGGTCCATGAAAATGCCTATCCTCTGTAAATTGTGGCTAAATTTCTGTCTGCTTTTACCCATGGAGGACCCTTGGTTTTGACAGTAATGGCATCTTTCTCCTTCTTCAAATACAGGGAGAACTCTTCCTGAGCACTGCATCCTTTATTATGGAAGGCACGCTTTGTAATGGAGTCATTATCCTACTGAGGACTGAGTAAGAGAAAGTGTTCCTTCTTTGCTGTATTAAAGTGCCTGCTCCTTGACTCAGTTATTAAAATGAGGGCTCAAATAGCTCCTTGTTCTAATTTTCCTTATCAGCCTCCACAGAGCCCATTTCAGGCTGTCTGTGAAGTGTTAGAATGCAATTGTGTGCTTGAATAAAAAGGAGAAACTGAATTAGAGCCTCTTAAGACCATTATATTGTCTTATTTAGTGACACAGTTTGCCTCACCATTACTAAGCAATGAGCTAAGTGTTCTTCCTGAGTAATAATAATACCCACATTTAACCAGCACTTTACACTTTTGCAAAGTACTTTGCATACGTTATCTCTTGAACCATGAAACAAGGCAGAGGCAAAATTCAAGGGTGTTATGATCATCAATTTACTTGGTTAAATTATGGCTTTAAAAATTCAAAGCCAGGACATACAAGTCGATGAGCTTGGCAATGGAGCAGAACAGTCCTACCTTTGGTAGGTGGAGCACCTGCCATAGACAGCCTTCCAGCTCATTAGGGTCTCTACCATTGTTCTCTCTACTGCTCTGAATAGAGGTCTCCAGATCCTTGTTTAAATGGACCCAAATGCAACAAATCAAAACTTCATATTAGGGAGTCACTAATATGTCATTATTTTTTGTTATCAATCCAAAAATTATGTAGGGCACATCATTTTTGAAGGGCTTAAGCTTATGAACAGTTGTTTTAACTATGTGGATTCATGTGACTATTTTCATAATCTGTTTAGATATTCTGACAAATGACAAAAAATGAGATTTTATAGAACATTTCAATGTTGTCACAAATGCTCTTCATGGATGACTCTAATGGGTATGTATGCAGATTTTCTTCTTTTAAAACTAAATATAGCTAGATATGGTGGTGCACACCTGAAATCCCAACAGGAGGCTGAGGCAGGAGGATCACAAGTTCAAAACCAGCCTCAGCAAAAGCAAGTCACTAAGCAACTCAGTAAGACCCTGTCTCTAAATAAAATATAAAATAGGGCTGGGGATATGGCTCAGCAATCAAGTGCGTGGAGTTTAATCCCCAATTCCCAAATAAATAAATATAATCTTAGAAATATTTGGTCAGAAAAGAGTTTTCCTTACTTTAAATAATTCCTGTAAGATTCTATTTTGTAATGCTAATTATATTCATGATGAACTTATGCTATTTCAGCATCCAGCATCTTGTCATACCAAAACCAAAAAAAAAAAAAAAAAAAAGTTTTTGCGGTGCTGGGGATTGAACCCAGGGCCTCACATGTGCTAAGCTTCTGCTGTATCACTGAGCTACCTCCCCATCCTGAAATACTGAATATTTTAAACTGAAGAAATTTGAGAAAGAGCATGTCCCAAAGGGACTTTCCAACCTTCCCTTGAAGCAGGTGATAAAACTCTGGTGTGAGTGGGGCATAGTGGCACACACCTGTAATCCCAGTTACTCCAGAGTCTGAGGCAGGAAGATTTCAAGTTCAAGGTCAGCTTCAGCAATTTATCAAGACTCTGTCTCAGAATAAAATATAAAAAGGGCTGGGGATGTGGCTCAGTGGTTAAGTACCCCTGGGTTCAATCCCCAGTTCCAAAAAAATAAAACCAAAAACCAAAGAACAAAACCCTCTGGCATGAGAGTCTCGCTCCCTCTGCCCACAGGGAATAAACATCCACATGTCCAAAACTGAAGGGACACTGAGAGGAATCTAAATCTAAACAACCAGGCTTTGCTAAATATCCGGATTTACTCTCAGCTCATACCTTCATCCTAGCATATTTCTCCATGACTTTCCCCACTTCATCAAATGCAGTATAAAAACATTTGTGCTTGACCATTTCCTCAAGTCTCATTTCCTTATGAAGGTTGTTGTGTTGTATAAAGCATATTAAGTATATTTGTGTGTTTTTATTATGTTAGTGTGTCTTTTATTACCGGGAACCACCTAGTTAACCTAAGATGAATAGAAAGATATCCCCCTCCCTCATCCACTTCACTAACTGTATTGGCCAACTTGTATTTTGAGGAAGGACAGGGTATTCTTCAAGTAATGCTCTTGCAGAGCTCATTTGGGCCCCTACTGTGGGCCAGAACTCTGCTGGAGTCCTAGGATGCAAAGGACAAAAACACAAACCCTTGCACAGGTTGTTCACACCTCTTCATAGGAAAATGTTCTTGTTCCTCATTTGATGAGGAACAAATTCAGAGAAAAGCCATCCCCAAATATCACCTTGACATACTGATTACTTCAAACCAAAGACACTTGGAGAACCACAAATGCAGAAAGAGGCTTTCTCTGGCTAAAAACAAATTCTTAAAAAAAAAAAAAAAAGAAAGAAAGAAAGAAAGAAAAAATCATGAACCCTCAATCCAATTCTTGGAGACTGACTAATCAGGGAAAATTAAGACCTACTATTGAAGAGGAAGACTGGAAGTCATCACCACACCCAGATAAACCTGGTCACAAGTTATCATCTCTTTCCTAGTGGTCCATTCATCTACTCTCTCCTAAGTTGCCTATATATCCTTTCTCCCACCTCCCCTATGAAAAGGGTATGTAAACTTCTAGATCACACTGAATTTGGGAATATTCATTTTCTTCCATGTGATGCACAAAATAAATTTGTTTCTTTTCTCTTGTTAATCTGCCTGCTGTAGATAAATTTCACTCAGTTACTGAACCCTTAGAGGATAGAAGAAAAGTCAACTTTTTCCCTCTGTGATTGGCAAATCCCCAGAGATGTCTAAAAAAAAAATGTGTAATTTCCAAAAACTTAGATGCTTTATTTCAAAAAAAAATTATCTTAGGTTTGGGCCTCTAGAAAGTAGAACTTTGGCAAAGAATAAAATGGTAATGCTTTGTTTAGGGGCTAAAAATCCAAAGTAGGGGATAATGGAGAAAGGCAAGGAAAGATGTGATGTGATACAATAATACCCTAGTACGCTCACCTCCTAGTGAGCCAGCAAGTTGCTAAGCAGTGTGTATATTCTATATTGGAACTTCTCTGCAAAGGTTATAAGAAGTATCTACTTCCCAGCAAAAGGAGGGAGAGCTGAGGCATCAAGCTCCCATTTTTTGTTTTGGTTTTTTTAATCAAGTTTCACCCCTTGTGGAGCTAGATGGCACAAATCAGCCCCGCCTGTTTTCTCAGGAAGCCCATCATCAGTCCTGGGCGAGGGGGTCCTTTACTCAATTTCAAGTATGGAAGGAATACAGGCAATTGAAGCTACAATGGAAGTGGAGATAAGAGGGGAGAAAGCTTTTCTTCTTCTTAACTAGCTTCTCTCATTAGTGTTATTATAAAAATGTTAAATATTTTTATTATTTTAGTGTGTTTGTTCTCAATAGGGTAAAACATGAAATAATTTGACTACTTTTTTCCTTGCATTTTTGTTTAGTTTTGGCAAGGGGATTGAACCCAGGGTATTGTGTTTGGTAGGCAAATGCCCTACATCCACACCCTACATTTTCTGTTCTTTAACTCCTCTGTCCTTCTCTTTCAAACTCGTGGGTTGTGAACAAGGAAATGTGAGAAAAATGTCACTTTTTAAAATTTGTGAATGTTGCTGTGTCTCTCTAAGATATGGATACTTTGGGGGTGGCAGGTATCCTTGGGGAGGGGATTTTTGCAGATTTTTCCAGAGTTCCTTGACAACGGAGATCTGCTCCAGCCCAGATTCTCTCTCTCTTTTTTTTTTTAATAATAAAGGCCCTCTAGGGGCAGCAGATCCTCCTCCTCCTCCTCCTCCTCCTCCTTCTTCTTCTTCTTCTTTTAAAAAAGAGAGAGAGAGAGAATTTTTTAATATTTTTTTTTTTTTAGTTCTTGGCGGACACAACATCTTTGTTTTTATGTGGTGCTGAGGATTGAACCCAGGCCGCACGCATGCCAGGTGAGCACGCTACCACTTGAGCCACATCCCCAGCCCCCAGATTCTCCAAACACCCCTTAGCTCCTACTTCTCTGGCCCTTGCTTCTGGGGTATCCTCACATGGCAACCAGCCCTCTTAAGTAGATAGGAGAAAAGTATTAGCAAGATGGCCCAAGCCAAACTAGTTTCAAAAGTGCCCACTTGTCAAGGAGAATATTCAGTTATGGTAGTGAGGGGTGAGTGATACCTCCCCCAAAAAGGGAGGAAAAGAAAAAGAAAACATATTAAACTGGATAAAATTATCAAATACAACCATTTCGAGCCATTATTAGCCATCTTCATTCCAAGGTATCAACCTTTCCTAACCCTCTCCTCCATCTGATTGTCAGGCCTTTGCCCTTTGCAATAAAATCACTGCCAGGTGATTAGATGACCAAAGCTAGTCAAATGCCTAATGTAGTATAAACAAATATGGATGATGCAAATATTTAGTCCACCTGTTTGACACAGTTTACTGGGTCATTCAAAGCCTTCTGAAGAGGAAGTAAGGAAAACTCTGGACACTATTGAACATCAGTACAGGAGATATTTTACATGGGAAGAACAGTTCTTCCTAAATCTTAATCAAATATGCTGCCTTCTGCCAGACAGTTGGCACATGCCTATAGTCCCAGTGACTAAGGAGGCTGAGGCAGGACAGTCACAAGTTCAAGGCCAGCCTGGGCAACTTAGCAAGACCCTGTCTCAAAATAAAAATAAAACGGTCTGGAAGTGCAGCTTAGTGGTAGAGCATCCTGGGTTCAATCCCCTGTACTTAGAGGTAGTGTTGGGGGGAGATGCTGCCTCCTTTCCTTCCTAAAAGCATTAAATAACAGAAATAAATAACTTTATTAGATTTATATAACTTTATAAGAATTTTGTAATACATTTTGAGATAATTGGAGACCTCCTGATGTGCCATAAAATGAAGAATTGAAATTCCTTGCAGTAAATGATTTGGTGGAAAGCTTATATGCTCAAGGTAGTTCCAAAACAAGATCAAATGCCCAAATATTCCCTCCAGAAATTTGGTTCTCATACTTAAATTATTTTGATCCACTTTCACTGGAGCTTTTTTATGACAACTGAAGTATAATTGCTATCCTATAATCAGATGGCATTTTATATTTGCTACCCCACCCCCACCCCATAAAGTTAAACTCAGATTAGTCAGAAATTATATTATAGAGTCACTTAAATAGATTTAAGGGTTTAGAGCGCCACCTGCTGGCATAATTGTAAGCTCATGCAACTTGATTACAGCTGATATTCTGATAGATTTCATCACCAAAAACACCTTAATTTTTTAACTAGAGTAATACATGCAAATATGTGTATTCCTTTCCTGAGATAATTCAAACATTTCTAAACTTGGGGTTAGAAAACTTGGCTTTATAAACCACTTTCCTAGGGCTGGGGATGTGGCTCAAGTGGTAGCGCGCTCGCCTGGCATGCGTGCGGCCCGGGTTCGATCCTCAGCACCACATACCAACAAAGATGTTGTGTCCGCCGAGAACTAAAAAATAAATATTAAAAATTCTCTCTCTCTCTCTCTCTCTCTCTCTCTCTCTCTCTCTCTCTCTCTCCCTCCTCTCACTCTATCTTAAAAATAAAAAAAATAAAAAAATAAACCACTTTCCTAGAATGCAAGAGGCACTTCATTTGATGCCCATACTGAAAAATTTAAAAATAAAATAAAATAGAAAGGAAAAAGATAAAAAAATGGCTTGGCTCTTCCAACTTCAGTCCATGGAACTGTGAACAGTTTTTAACCTCACTGAGCCTCAGGGTCCCATGTCATGGCATCTGGGGAAAATGCTGAGGGTGATGGGGCTTGGCACATCTTATCCCCAAATATGGCACCTTGACATTGGAGAAAATAGAAGAAGCAAGAAAGTCGTTTAGATTTTTCTTCATTCCTTCTCTCTTAAAACAGGTCATACATAAAAACCTAGTTGCCCTTTCTTGAACATAAATCATAAGACCCTTTTATGACCTGTACTTAGAGGAAAGGAATGTCACACATGTACACAGAGAAGGATCAGAACAAGGAGGTCTTTCTCAGTCCCTCTCTGCTTAAGACCATGAGACCATACCCTTTTGTCCTCCAGTTACCCTTCTGCATGACTCAGGAAGTAGTTTTTCCAGTTTCTTTGGATCTTCATTTCTTTTTTGGGGGTGGGGGGTACTAGGATTTGAACTCAGAGGCACTCAACCACTGAGCCACATCTCCAGCCCCATTTTGTATTTCATTTAGAGACAGGTTCTCACTGAGTTGCTTGGTGCCTCGCCATTGCTGAGGCTGGCTTTGATCCTGTGATCCTCCTGCCTCAGCCTCCTGAGCTTCTGGAATTACAGGCAGGCGCCACTGCGGGTCTTCATTTCTGAAGATACCCATGTCACATAAAACTTGTATCAAATAGGTTTGTATGCTTTTCTCCTGTCAATGTCTTTTGTTTTAGAGCCCACGGCCATGAAGTTTGTGATAGGTGAGAAATCCCTCTCCCCTAGGAGATGTAAGAAGTGAATATAGAGTGAGGAGTTTACTTATATTGATTTGAGTCCTGCAGTGGCTTGCAGTTTGGGAGAAAAACAAATGAATAGGGTGCTGGAAAGAGTGTAAAATATATTCTACAAGAAATATAGCCTGTCAAGAGAAAAAATAAAACCTAGACATGGCAAAAAATGGAAAGGTGAGAATCTAGAGATCATGATGATCTCTTGCTCACCTGAGAAAGCAGGTAAACTAAATCAGGAAGAGAGAGATCCAGAGAAATGGAAGGTAGTGGTTTGGGAATCATCTTAGATCATTCCAGATGATGGCAATATCTCAGGTGCACATAGATGTCATTGTCATAGGAGTGGTGGTACTGTGAGGCCGAGTGTTGAGTTACCCTGTGACATTGAATGATCAATGGCAGCAGAGAAAAGACCATCAGCAGGAGTCAAAACTCGAAACAATTATGAGAAAGAGATAAATGCATAAGAAGATGACAATAAGAAAGAGGAACAGAGATGGTAAAGGCAGAAGGCATCAGTTCAAAGTGGTGGAATTTTTGCTTGAGGATGGCAATTTCCTCAACAATTCCATCAGCTTCCCTTTCCCTCTCTCCAACACTGCTTCTGTGTGTGTCTCTCTCACTTCTAAATATATAGCTTAAAAATTATATATACACATATAAGCTTAAATTTTAGTGCACTTTCAGCTTTAATAATTCCAAAAGGATAAATGCTACCAGCAGACACACATACTTTCACATACACACACACATGCATGCAGAGACCAATTCAAATCCTTGAACTTAGGAAACCCTCCAAGTTGTTCCTGGAGGTGCCAGAAACAGCTGATCAACTATTGAGACACAACACTGTTTCAATTTCAAAAAATAAGGTCAAACTCCTAGGAAATTTTTTGCCAAATGATTAATAACAGATTTTCTGGCTTTTAACTCATCCCTATCCCCCTTGTTAAAAAAAAAAAAAAAAAAAAAAAAGTCAACTACCTCTAAAACACATTTTAATAAAACTGCAGTCAATGTTATTTTTTGTGAAAGGACAAGCCAGCCTAAAATAGGGCATCTTGCCATATTGATTATTTGAAGCTGAAGGGATTTGAGGATGGCAGGTATCAGAAGAACTGTTGAACTTCCCTGACGCAGGTCATAAAACACTCACTGTCCCTCCTATCCCAGGAGGAAAGGAACATCAGAAAGGACTCTGAACCAAAGACTTTGCCAAGTTTCCCAAGTGAACTACTCTTAGCTCACCCCCCTTTTTTCCTATCCTTTTTTCATGAGTTTCTACTCTTCATCAAACCTAGTATAAAAGCACTCAAGTTTAACCATTTGTTTGGGTCTTCATTCCTTTATGAAGACTCCCATGTCACATAAAGCTTATATTAAATAAATTTGTCTTTTTTCTTGTAAATGGTTTCAAAGACCCAGTTGAGAACCTACAGAGATAAAAGAAAAACTATCTTTTCCTCCCTTACATATATATAGTATATGTTATATATGATTATTGTGTCAGTATATTGCATATTATATAGGGAACATATTTTCTGATAAAAGTTTGTACGCAAAGCTCTGCTGTTTTTAGCATGTGTTCAATAGTTACAGAGTATAATAAATAAAAGCAAGGACTTTGGACTTAGATTACCTGGATTTAAATCTAGTCCCAAAACCAAAAAGAACTGTAGATTTATCCTTGGCAAGCCAAATTCTCCTTCCTTGCTGTTCTCTGACACAAATTAAATGGAGGTTATTAAAAGCTAAAATAATTTTTAAAACTATGACTATTATGCCTAGCATTAACTAATTAACCCTCCCGTTGAATGAATGACAGGGTTAATTAGCTCAAACAGAGTACATCTTTTAGCTTGGGAGAAAGCGGAAAGAAAACAAAAAAACACTTGGTGATTAGAGTGATTCTTTTGCCACCTTGTGGTTTCATTCCTGCACTGCAGTGTGTTAAATTGATCTTCCCTACAAAAGCTGGATAGACATACTGTTTACCTATGTAATTTTAGTGTTTCTAGGTATGTGCTTAAAGCTGCTACTTAAAACTACCAGGTGATTACATTTTTGCCTTTTCAAAATGCCAGATATTCAGATGTTCAGTCTTGATATCCCTCTAAAAAGGGAGAATGTTTCATATACATTTATCCATAAACAAGACAGGATGTTCTGAGGAACAGCTGAGTTTACAAAGGAGTTATAAATGCAGTTTGGTAAAAAAAAAAAAAAAAAAAAAAAAAAAAAAAAAGAAAGAAAGAAAAGAATAGGATGCTGGCAAGAATGTAAAATATATTGTACAAGAAATATAGCCTGTCAAGATAAAAAATGAAACCTAGACATGGCAAAAAAAAATGGAAAGGTGAGAATCTAGAGATCATGATGATCTCTTTCTCACCTGAGAAAGCAGGTAAACTAAATCAGGAAGTGAGAGATCGGTCTATAAGTTTCTTAGTTATAAGCTACATTCTCTGGCAGTGTATCATTCACTGGTTTTAATAGGACAACTAATAATACCCTGAGAGGACTCCATCAGGGCAATTTAGACCACTTAATTTGAAGACAAAGTGTGTTGTTCTGTTATTAACTTTCTTGTGTCCAGATGGCCATTTCCCTCACCTTCTTCACTTCATTCAAATTGCTGACAAGAAGAGAGTCTGAAGGTCATTGGTAGAGTCCTCTGCATGGGTTAAAGAGACACAGGATCAGGGTATCAGTGCCTATGTCAAGAAAATTTAAATTCTCGAATTCCCATCCACTTTTATTTCTATGACAGGCTTAAAATATAATCTTATTTAGGGCTGGGGTTGTGGCTCAGTGGTAGAGCACTGGCCTAGTATGTGCGAGGCCCTAGGTTCGATCCTTAGCACCACATATAAATAAGTAAATAAAATAAAGGTATTTTGTTAAATATATATATATATATATATATATATGATCTTATTTATAAGAAACATATAAAACAAAAATTCTCCATTTCCATAGCTGCAAAAAAGACTACCAGAAATAACCTTTGACGTTACAATGGGACACCCAGTTAAAACAAACCAGTCTATCATTTTCCAATTAAAATTCTAATGGGAAAAAAATTATAACAGAACATTTAACTACAGATACATCCATTCTTAAATAATGTCCTGCTTTGTCTCAGCTATGTAATGAATTCCCTAGAAAAGACTTCCTATTCTGTATCAGTTAGCTATTGAAACAAATGAATGGCCACATATTCTTTATCAGCTGCATTAAACCATCTGAAAGTTTGGTGGCTTGACACAAAATCTGCAGGACAGTAATTAGTTAGGCTCAGCTGGGTGATTCTTCTGGTATTCACTGAGCTCACATATTCATCCGTGGTAATTTGCTAGGTTAGTCAGAAGGTGGCTGGTCTAGGATGGCCTCAGCTGGGATGACTTTTCTCTGCTACACATGCTCTCTCATCCAACAAGCTAGCCCAAGCTTATTCTCGTGGGGTATGAGCAGGTCCCCAAGTCTTATTGAGGCCTACATTTGGACATGGCCTGAGAAGCATTCAAGAACACTTGAGGCCTGGTTTCAGATTTGGCACATTGTCACTTCTGCTGCATTATATCAGCCAAGGCTAGGTAAAAGCAGTTATTGCTTTTAAGTAACCCCCCAGAATCCTCCTATTAGACAATGCAGGGATATTCAAAGACAAAGGATCAGATTGTGAGAGTTGTAAGCTAATTAGTGAATTAATCCATTTGATAAGTTAATAATTTGAATGGATTACTGGATGGTAACTGTAGGCAAGTGGAGCATGGCTGGGAGAAGTAGGTTACTGGAGGTAAGACTTTGAGAACTATATCTTGTCCCTGGTGTGTCTCTCTCTCTCTCTCTCTCTCTCTCTCTCTCTCTCTCTCTCTCTCTCTCTCTCTCTCTTTCTCCTCTCTCATTTCTCTACCTCCATGTACAGAGCAGCTTTTCTCTGCCATACCCTTCCACCTTGATGTTCTACCTCACCTCAGGCTCAGAGCAGTGGAGTTGGATGATCATGAACTGAAACTACAAAGCAAAATAAATCTTTCCTCCTCTGAGTTGCTCTTATCAGTAATTCATTTTCACAGTGATAAAAAAAAAACTAATACACAAGACCAGCAAAGTCACATTGCAAAGGACAAGTATAGAAGCTAAAGTAAGATTGTAGCCATTGTTTGCATTCTGCAACTTTTATACCTAACATATATAATGACATGACCTTTCTTTGAATGTTCTCAGATTTGTTCCCATTCACCTTAGGACAGTGACATAATACAGCAGACTTCCACTATATACTGATTATTGTGTCAGTATATTGCATATTATTTAGGGAACTTCTGCAACTTATAAACCTAATATATATAATTACATGACCCTTATTTGAATGTGATTTATTCAAATATTTATTCAAGTCATTGTTTTAGTCAGCTTTTTGTATTTTTTGTCTTTTTTTTTTTTTTTTTTGTCTGTGATCAAAAGACATGAGAAGAACAATTAGAGGAAGAAAAGCTTATTTTGGCTCACAGTTTTAGAGCTCAGTCCATAGACAGCTGTGAAGCAGAACATCATGGTGGGAGGGCATGGCAGAGGAAAGCAGCTCAAGACATGACCATCAGGAAGCAGGGAGAGCCCCATTCACAAAGTACAAAATATGACCCAAAGTCATGACCCCAGTAACCTACTTCCTCCAGCCATAGCCTACTTGCCTCTAGTTACCACCCAGTTAATCCACATCTTTAGATTAATCCACTGATTAGGCTAAAGCTTTCATAACCCAATCATTTTACCTCTAAACTTTCTTGCATTGTCTCACATGTGAGCTTTTCAGAAGGGACACTTCATATCTAGACCATAACAGTAATTTATACAGATTTTCTACACAAAACCAATCCCACCTTAACCTAACCATATTGTAGACTAGCTCCATAGATTTTAACTAGGAACTTCAATGCCACACCAAAAAAAAAAAAAAAAAAAAATGCATTTCAGTGGACAAAAGAAAAGCAGTAAACTAGGAATCAGACAACAAAACAGTTGTGCTTTATTTTCACTGATGGCTCCCAATAATCATGTTTTTGTGATTAAATATTAGGACCATGTAATTATCTGATTTCATAAGCTCCTCTCAGTTAAAATAAAAGGAACTAGAGACATAAGGTAGAGGTGGTGATTGAAAGGAAAAAAAACAATTATTTTTTTCCAAAATATTCTTACTAGGAGATATCCTACTGACATAAGAAATAGAAAACATGGTCTCTACTCCCAGTTCTAAACTTATTTGTCTGTTTGATAAAGAACTTGCTGTTCATAGGCCAGCATTTGCTCATTTTCATAAATTAATCTCTTTATAAATACCTAAACACCTCCCATTAGGCTCCACCTCCCAACACTATTCCATTGGCGATTAAGTTTTCAACACTTTGGGGTGGTGGGAGGGAATACATTCAAATCATAGCAAGGAGAGAATCAATATGCATCTCAACTCCATAAATTTAACAAATATATATTGAAAGTCCACTTTATGCCAAGCACTGTTTTTGTAGTAAAATAATTAGAATGAATATAACCTCATCTACATGAATTATTTCAGAAAAAGAAAAGACAATAAAAAATACAAATAAATTATATATCTATCAGAAAGTGCTTAGTGCTGTGCACTAAGGAAGGATTCCTGGTTATCATTAGGGTTCAAAAAGTTAATTAGAATATATTTCTATGAAAGGGTGCCCTTTGAACAAGGACTAGAAGGAGATGAATGCAAAGGTTCTTTACCATTGTGTCAGTCTTATGAGACACAACACTTGCACAACAAGAAAACAAAGAAGATTTATTACTTACAGATAGGCAGCAAAAATAGAAACCTAGTGCTGTCCCCGACCTGCGCAGACAGCTGAACTTAAGATCGCTATCTTAATAGCAGGCAGTTAGGTTCAGATCTCTGCTACTGAGTTCATGTATTGAAATATTTTAGTTTTGGGGGTTTCTTTGGGGAGCTGTTGGTTGGTTGTTTTTGCAGTACTGGTGATTGAATCCAGGGGTGCTCTACCACTGAGCTATTCCCTAGCCCTTTTTATCTTTTTATTTTGAGACAAGGTCTCCCTAAATTCCCTGGAATTTGCAATCCTGTTGTCTCAGCCCGCATTGCTGTGATTATTGTCCTGTGCCACTGCACTAGAATGTAATATGTTCTTTTTTTTTTAATTCAACATCACCATTTTTAATAGTTCATTGGACTTATAATTTCAATGTGGATGTTAAGAATATTATCCTTGTTATAATGTAAAGCCAAATCTTACTTTACTCTCTAGAAAAAACACAACAAATATTTATTATATTTTAAGACACAGTGTGACAGTTAAATAAAATGTTAGGGTTCATTATTTTTTTTTTATTGTTGGTTGTTCAAAACATTACATAGTTCTTAATATACCATATTTCACAGATTGATTCAAGTGGGTTATGAACTCCCATTTTTACCCCGTATACAGATTGCTGTGTCACATCAGTTACATTTCCATTGATTTACAAATTGCCTTTCTAGTGACTGATGTATTCTGCTGTCTATCCCATTCTCCACTATCCCCCCTCCCCCCCGTCCCCTCCCCACCCATTCTCTCTCTCCACCCCCTCTAGTATAAATCGTTTCTTCCACTTGTATAATTTTTCTCCTACCCCTCCTTTCCTCTTATATGTAATTGTGTATAACCCTGAGGCTCACCTTCCAATTTCATGCAATTTCCCTTCTCTCTCCCTTTCCCTCCCGCCTATCATCCCTGTTTAATGTTAATCTTCTTCTCAAGCTCTTCCTCTCTACCCTGTCCTTGGTTACTCCCCTTATATCAAAGAAGACATTTGGCATTTGTTTTTTAAGGATTGGCTAGCTTCGCTTAGCATAATCTGCTCTAATGCCATCCATTTCCCTCCAAATTCTATGATTTTGTCATTTCTTATTGCAGAGTAATACTCCATTGTGTATAAATGCCACATTTTTTAATCCATTCATCTATTGAAGGGCTTCTAGGTTGGTTCCACAATCTTGCTATCGTGAATTGTGCTGCTATGAACATCGATGTAGCAGTGTCCCTGTAGCATGCTCTTGTTAGGTCTTTAGGGAATAGACCCAGAAGGGGAATAGCTGGGTCAAATGGTGGTTCCATTCCCAGCTTTCCAAGAAATCTCCATACTGCTTTCCAAATTGGCTGCACCAATTTGCAGTCCCACCAACAATGAACAAGTGTACCCATTTCCCCACATCCTTGCCAGCACTTGTTGTTGTTGGACTTCATAATGGCTGCCAATCTTACTGGAGTGAGATGGTATCTTAGGGTGGTTTTGATTTGCATTTCTCTGACTGCTAGCGATGTTGAGCATTTTTTCATGTACTTGTTAATTGATTGTATGTCCTCCTCTGAGAAGTGTCTGTTCAGATCCTTGGCCCATTTGTTGATTGAGTTATTTGTTATCTTATTATCTAATTTTTTGAGTTCTTTGTATACTCTGGATATTAGGGCTCTATCTGAAGTGTGTGGAGTAAAGATTTGTTCCCAGGATGTAGGCTCCCTGTTTATCTCTCTTATTGTTTCTTTTGTTGAGAGAAAACTTTTTAGTTTGAGTAAGTCCCATTTGTAATATGTTCTTTTGAGTGAAGACTATGAAAGAATCAAATCACATGGCTATGTAACTGAAAAAAAGGAAGAGTATTAAAATAGACTTTTCAAATTTTAGTGTATACTTTTCTTTCGTTCTATGCCAAAACTTGTAAGTGGATTTTCTTAAAGTTAGTTGCAATGTGGCGATATTAATAAAATTTTTGAAACTCTCTTAAAATCTATTGTTTTCTTAGAATGGATCTTTTTACCCATATATGATTTTGTTTCATGAATTACGTATCGAAAAATATTGATTCACTGAGTTTCACTATACCATATCAAAAACTCACATTTGTTAATGTTATCAGCAAAATTTTTACATATTGGGTGTTGGGAATTAATTACAAATTAATTATGGGTCTTTGAAGTGTCTAGAGGCAGATGCTGACACCTCCCTTGGGAATCTCTGTGCAAAGTTGCCAAGAAAACCATCCATTTGTATGGTGAAGCCATGTTCAAAGGGAAATTCCCTGGTTGCCATGGAGTTTATCAGTTCTAAGGTTCAGGCACCAGCCACCCTAGGCAAGTTGATGGGCACAAGTTGATGACTGTTCAAACTTTTGACCTCATTTCTGTTTTAAAGTAACCTTCTCACAATGAATCCCTTGATATAAAAACCTATTTAATAAATGTGTGGCGCCTGCTTGAGGTCAGTCTCTCTCCTATCAGGAGGCAGGAACCACTGGATTCTGCTTTTCTCTATTTTTGTGTTTGTTCATGTTTTTTTCCAAATCCCCTATCAGCCCAGTTCAGGCAAATTGAGTAAATCTCATGTCAGTATCGACAATCTGGACCTAGTAAAGTTCAAAGTGGCAAATACATGTTTTCAAGTCTTCAGAGAAAATTTTAATTTTTCACTTGAAATTTGAAATTGATTACTGGAAACAAATACTCTTGGTTGTTTTTCCTAAACTTACAGGATCTTTTAATTAATTTCTAAGAAAACATTTGCCAAATACTCAAATCTAACACACTGTCAATAGGTATCAATCAGCACTCAAGGAAAAACTGTTCCATGACAAAAGTGACTATTTCAGCTCAAAAACCAACTAAAAATCTTTTCCCCGTATAGTCATGGTACTTTTAAAAAATCGTATTGAGATATAACGCACACAATTCACCCATCAAAGTGTTCAATTCAAGGATTTTTTTAGCATTGTCAGAGTTGTACATTGTACATCATAATCAATTTTAGAAATCCCACATCCCTTTGAAGCCAGAATTAGACAGATAGTCAGTATAGATAGGTAAATTGAGTCAGGTCAGAACAAGGAGTCCAGTTTGAGTGAGTCCAGGAAGTTGGAGACCACCCCCTGAAGGACTGAAATGCCTTCAGAGCCCTTCCTCCAACTATCAAGATAACCTGCCCCTCCTCCAACCTGTTGCTAAGGTAACCTGTCCCAGGAATTGTCACTCCCTACAGGGAGTTATAAAGTTGTTAATTAATGAGTCTAGGGCTGCTCCATCCTGCCCTTCCCCTTTCTGCCCACCTGGTTCTCACCTTTTGGCCATCCCACCAAGCATTTCCTGGGCATAGTCACATATAAAGGAAGGAAAGTGGTGAGGGAAAGAGAGCAGGAGAACAAAGGAAGCCAAAGACTTATAAAAAGGCAGAACACTTCACTTCTGGAGACACCAGGATACCAGCTCTGGCCCCTTCCTTTTTTCCTCCCAGGAGAAGTCTATGTTACTGAAAAACCAGCCTCTACCTCAGAGCAAAGCCTGTCCAAGGAAGGGACATGACCTTTGTCCTTAGAAAGACCCACAGAGCACTCCTAGGCACATTCCCACCCTGCTAAGTTGTTTATCTACAAATAACAGGAGAGATCTTCTGTGCCAGGTGTCCCAGACTCAGTCAGGCTAGGTGGGGATCCATAGCAACCCCCTAGCAGCCACTAATCAGCATGAGACAGGGAAATACCTGGGATGCCAGATGACCCTCCCAGTAGTTTATGGTGTTGGGAAACCATGTAGTTCAGCACAAATACCCCTCTTGGCTTAAACCAATCAGTTCAAATGAATACCATCTTGTACTAACCAATCACCCCTACCCAACTTGTTCTCTCCAGTGAATGTGCTAATCATGTTTTAGAGTTGTTATTTGATTTTCCCACGGTGTGTGATGATTTGCCAAGAGATACTATGATGTATGTGGGGGTCCCTGCCTTCTCCAAAGAATGTATAAAACTGCTGCAAACCCTGGGCTCAGGGCCTCTCAGCGTCACCAGTTGCTGTGTGCGCACGGAGGAGGACCGAGGTAGCTCGCAATAAACACCTCTTTGCTGTTTACATCAATCTGGGTCTCTGGTGGTTTTTGGGGGGTCCCAAATTCAAGCATAACATTACCCCTTTTAAAGTAAACCCTGCTTTATATGTGTTGTGGAGAGCAGTGATGGTGACTGGGAGACTGGAGATATGGAGATGTCCTCCCTGCTAGATTCTTATCAGCCTCTACCTTATTCTGAGGCACACAGCTCCTGGGAATGAAGAACTTCCTTGCTAAGATAACCACAAAGTTTCACCAGTTCAGCTGCTCCTGAATCTGCCTGTGAATTAGTAACTTTAAACAGTGGCCTTTCTTGAGAGCTGCACAATGCTCCTATCTTTGCACATTGCAACTGTAGAATGTAACTGAGGAAATAGCTGCATACTGTTACTAACTCTGTAACTTTCATGAATATAAAGAATAATGCTTGAATATTCTTTAATCTGATTTAGAGACATATATAATAAAGATTGCTGGTGTAATTCTTTAGACCTGCCTCTCCATCAGAGAGAAGCATTCCATCTGACCCCACCTGTTTTATCTTCAAAATCTGCTTGTCTTTATTTCTTCCAATCTCCCATCACCTCTCACTGGAACCTGCTAGTTTGGCCGAGTTGGTCATAGCAATGCTTACCTCAGGGTGCTTCTCTAATGTTCAGACTTCAGAATGTGAGGGAGCAGAACTCATTACCAATAACTGACAGTATCACCTTTACCATCATCTTCCAATTCTCCTCCTCACGCCTAGACACCCATTAATCTACTTTCTATCTTTAAAGATTCACCTATTCTAGACTTTCAAATAAATGAAGTCACACAGTCTTTTTTGACAGGCTTCTTTCACTTAACATATTTAAGTTCATTCAAATTGCAGCATGTTATCAGTACTCTGTTGACTTTGATGGCCAATGTAAAATTTGTGATATTCATGCAATATAATACTATCCAGCCAGAAAATAAACAACTTGTGTTGTTTCCACTTTGAGGATGTTATGAACAATGCTATTATGAACATTTGTTACATGTTTATGTTTTTCTTTTTCCTTTTCCTTTTTTTTTTTTTTTTTTTCATCCTTGCAGTTCTGGGGATCAAATCAGGGCCTCAAGCATGGTAGGCAAGTACTTTTCTACTGGGTTACGTCCTCAGCCCAGTGTACAATATTTTTTTGTAAGTGAAGAGATATGTAATTAGGACTGGCATTGTCGGATCATATGGTAACTCTATATTCAAACATTTGTGTACCTGATGAGCTATTTTTCCAAGCAGTTGGACTATTTACCATTCTTACCAGTGGTGTGTAAGGGTTCCAATTCCTCCACACCATCTCAACATTTGTCTTTATCTGTCTTTTTTATATAAGCCAGCCTAGTATGTGTAAAGCAGTATCTCATCAAGGCTTCTATTTGCATTTTCCTGGTGGTTAATAATATTGAGCATCTTTTATGACTACTGGACATTTTATATAATCTTTAGAGAAATGCATGCTTAAATCCTTTGTCCTTTTTTAAATTGGGTTGCCTTTTTTAATTCAATTGTAGGACTTCTTTATATATTCTGGATACAATTATCAGATTTACAATCTGCAAATATTATCTCCTATTCTGTCTTTCCTCTTTATTGACAGCATTCCTTGAAGCACAAACTTTTTTGATAATGTTCTCTTTCTCTATTTTTAATTTGTCACTTGTATGATCTAAGAAATTATCTCCAAATACAAGCTTAACAAGATTTTTGCCAATGTTTTCTTCTAAGGGTTTCAAATTTTCAGCTTTTAATTTAGGTTTTCCTAAATCCATTTTGAATTAATGTTTATTTATAATATGAGGTGGGTGTTCAAATTCATTCTTTTGTATATGTATAATCAGTTGTTCCAGCAACATTTGTTGAAGAGAAAGATATTCTTTCCCTATTTAAGTTGTCTTGAAACCCTTGCTGAATGAACATTAGTTCCTTAATTTCTGGACTCTCCACTCTGTTCCATTTACCTATATATCTACCCTTCTGTCACTGCTAAATAATCTTGGTAACTGTAGGTTTATAGTAAGTTTTGAAGTCAAAAAATGAGTCCTATTTTATTCTTTTTTCACAATTATTTTGGCTATTCTAGTGTTCTTGAATTTCCATGTGATTTTTAGGATCATTTTGTCAATTTATCCAAAGAAAACAGCAGTTATTCTTTCAATCCATGAATACAGGATAATTTTTCATATTTTTAAGTCTTCTTTAACATCATTAAAGAATGTATTGTGAAAGGGTAAAGTTTCTAAGCTGCAAGGCCTGAGTTAAAAAGTGAAGGACCAGGTATTGTTAAGTTCCTCTGCCACACCCAGAACCTGAAATTCCTGAGGCAGTTAAGACAACGACCTACTGGCCATTTAGCCTAGGGCCCTGTGCAGCTTGTCACGTAGGCATACAGGGCCCGAACCAATCAGTTTGAATGTGTACCCCGCTTAGGAGTGACCAATCACCCCCGCCCGACCTGTTCCCTCCAATGAATGTGCTAATCATGTATGAGAGTTGTTGTTCAATTTTCCCGCGCCTCATGCTGATTTGTTCTGATGTATACAAAGCCCCCGCCCTCCCCAAAAAGTGTACTTAAGCACTGCTTAACCTCTGCTCTGGGCTCTGGGCTGCTCTCCCTTCTTGAGTGGGCATGGAGCCCCAGCATGCTGGAACAATAAATCCCCTTCTGCAATTGCATGAGTCAGTCTCTTGGTGGTCTCTTCCTCCGACGCTTCGCCGGACGCTTCACCGGACCCTTACAATTGTAGTGTCTACTATACAATTCTTACCCTACATTCATCAAATTTATTAGTATGTATTTTATCCTTTTCAATTCTCTTAAATTTCTTCCTCAATTTAATTTTCTGATAAAAATTAATTCCATTGCAAGTGTACAGAAATACAATTGATTTTTGTGTCTAAGTCATGTTTCCAGCTGTTTTGCTGAACTCATTTATTAACTGACAGTTTCTTAGTGGTTTACTAGGATTTTCTATATACAAAATCATGACATCTACAGGAGATGCTTTTACTTTTTCCTTTCCAATATTGAAGGCTTTTACTTCATTTACTTGCCTAATTGCCTTGACAAGAACCAACAATGTAATGTTGAATAGAAGCAGCTAGAGCATTCATTCATCTTAAAATAAAGTTCGTTGTAGGTTTGTTGAAGATGTGCTTTATCAGTGTATTTATAATTAAGGAGTATTGAGTACTGTCAATTTTTTTTCTTTTTTCTGCTTATATTGAGATGATCATGTGATTTTTGTCCTTTACTATATTAATATGGTACATTACATTGATTTTCAGATGTTAAAACAAACTACATTCCTAGAATAAATCATACTTGGTCATGGTGTACAATTCTTGAATGTATTGTTAAACTTGACTTGCCAGTGTTTGGTTGAGGAATTTTGTGTCTATATTCATAAGAAAAATTGATCTATAGTTTTCTTTTCTGGTGCTATCTTTACTTAGTTTGGGTATCAGGATAATGCTGGCCCCATAGAATGCATTGGAAAGTGCTCCCTCCTCCTTTATTTATTAGAAGCATTTGTGAAGAATTGCTATTGATTCTTGAATTTTTTGTAGCATTTATCAGTGAAGCTATCTAGTCTTGGACTTTTCTTTTTCTTGTATTACACATCTAATCTCATTGGTAGAGGCCTATACAGATTTTCTAGCTCTTTAAACACTTTGGGTGGTTCATGTCTTTCTAGGGACTTTTCCATTTAAATCATCTAATTTAGTGGCATACAGTTTTTCAGCTATAGAATTTTGTTATAAAGTAAAAACACTTCATGTTTATTTTCCATTTTGTCACACACTATATTTAAAACACATACACTCAAGGACTAAGATTTAATGAAAATTGAATTTTTACTGATTCAGCAAGGACATTCATAGTGAAACTGGTCTTTTTAAAAAAACTAACTTCTTTATGATGAAGAACACAATTAGTACTAGTACATTTGATAGCAGTTACTTTATTCATGCTAAGATAGCATAGTTTTACTCATACTTGCTTTTATATAATCAGTGTCAATATGAGACAACAAATTGAATTATACCTTAATTTTGTTATTAAAATAGTTTTAAATTCATAAAAGCCTTTAAGAATCTCAGAGATCCCTCAGAAGTCCACAACAGGGCACACTTTTAAAAACTATTGACTTGAGGCTGGGGATGTGGCTCAAGCAGTAGCACGCTCACCTGGCATGCACTGGGCGCTGGGTTCTATCCTCAGCACCACATACAAATAAAATAAAAAGATGTTGTGTCCACTGAAAACTAAAAAATAAATATTAAAAAAAAGCTATTGACTTATAATAAAGATTCAAGTTTTGGCCATTTGAACCATGCTAATCCTTTCTCTGTTACAAAATTATTGCAAATCAAAGGCTTTCTTACCAGAGTACTATTTTTGCAATGTTCTTTTAATAAAAATTTTTTAAAATCTAGCTAAAATGTTTTACTTAACAATGTCTTCTTTGTTTTCTGTGATACCAGCTCTCACCTTGAAGCAGTGGTGCTTAGGCTTCATTCAATAAATGGAGATATTCAGGGAAAAAATATAACAATTTCAGAAAAAAATGGTATAAAATCCCCAAATTTAATTACATGTTAGTTTCATGGAAATCATAGTACATTATCCTGAGTGCTCTAATAAGGAAAATCAGAGAATAGGTGCCAAAAATAACTTCTGAGAGAAGACATAGGATTTAAAAAAGAAAAAGAGCACTATAAAGAAAGAATACATATAAAATATTCAGGAACTAGAAGCCTTCTCTTTGGGCTTCAAGAAAAACTGAGAGTATATAGATGTAGAAATTAAATTAACAAGATCAATAGGAACAATATTGTATTAACCAGGATTCTACAGAAAAAGAACCAATAGAACAACAGTGTATGTGCAATGTGGAGGGAGGAAGTGAAGGAGAGAAAGAGAGAGAGAAGAGAGATGGAGGGAGAAAAAGAAATTTATTATTAGAGATTAATTTATGTGATTACAGAGACCAAAAAAAATCCCAAGATATGCCCCCCTCTGAAAGCAGGAGAGCCACATAAGTCAATGATGATATAACTCATTCTGAGTTCAAAAGCTTAAAAACCAATGGTGTAATTCCCAGTCTGTGGCTGAAGACCTAAAAACCTAAGTCCTGAAGCCTGAAGGCCTGAGAACCACAGCTCTGATATCTGAGGGCAAGAGAAAATGAATGTCCTTCTCTAAAAGTGTTCACTCTTCCTTTACTGTTTTTGTTCTTTCTGGGCCCTCAACAGATTATATAATATCCACTCACATTGGTGAGCATGGATCTTCTTTACTCAATCCACTGATTCAAATACTAACCTGTTCTGGAAACTCTCTCATAGACACACTTAAAATGTTTTGTCAGCTATCAGGGAATCCCTTAACCCAGTCAAGTTGACACATAAAATTAATCATAGCTCACATCATGAAGCCTGTTAATTGTTATATTAATGACATGGGACATAATAGGAGAGAGATAGAAAATCACTTTGGTAACAGTTTGGAAAACAGATTAAAAGAGCAAGACAGGATGTTAAAAGAGCAGTTAGAAGACTGTTGATATAATTGAAATGAGAAAGAATGGGGGTTTCAACAAATGCAATGGCAATGGGTAGAGGGACCTTGGGAGATTTTTAATATCAACATCAGGATTGGAAAAATTTTGAATGTAGAGAGCGGAAAAGAAAAAGAAGTCAAAAATAACTACTGAGTTTCTAACATATGGTGTCCCATGTCATTATACACATGAAGGGAATGGGGACATTTGTGGGGGAAGTTAATTTGTTCACTCTGGCAACAGGCAGTTTGGGATGTATATCTGAATGAAGATATTGGTCAATAGTTTAACTGAAGAATTTTTAGACCTCACTGAGCATGTCCAAGTTCGGGTGTATACATTTGTGTTGACACCAGTCTGCAAGTTTGTGTGATTTTCTTCAACAGGGCTGAGAATCTTGGATGCAGGTGTTGGTGAGGTTGATGACTTAGTAATGATGGAGTCTGCAGTAATAATGACACCAATTCTAGGAACTCTAATTTTCAAGTGGTGGTAAAGAGTTTGTGACACAGATATCAGCAACTGTGGTCCTGAAGAACCAGGAAAGTCAGGGGCATCCTTCAACTGTGCCATCAAAATAGAGATTGACTGATAAACAGAAGGCCCAGAAGAAGAAAGTTGATAGAGGAAAAGAAAAAGATTAGCAGAGATGCATTACATTAACCAGGGCTTTTTGTTTCCAAGGCAAAATTCCTACTGTAGCATTGATATCTTCATTTTTTCCCCCACTATTTCTGAGTTTTTAAAGTAAGATTCTAGGTAAGAAAAAGCACTACATTTTAAATAAAAAGGGACATGACACAGGAAATTAGATGCTTGCAAATATATTTTGGTTGAGCAGCTCTCCACCAATGACAAAAGTAACACAGAACGGACTTCTGAGACCAGCTTTCCCTCAGAGCTTTCCCAGGAGCTTTGCCTAAGACACTCCTACAACAATCTCTGGATACCGAGTAAGATGGAGGATAGCCACCCAAAATGTCAACCCAAGGACTAAGGAGTCACATCAAGAAATTACTATTTCAAGCATTGCTTCTCAACATTCAGAGAGCTGGAGAAGGGATGTTGGAATAGGGCTGTGGGCAAACCTCACTTACATAACATTGCTTGCCAGAATCATGAGCCAAGAACCATTAGAAGATGGCCTCTGCTTTACTTCTACATTCCAAATGGCATAGAAGTGCACTTATTCAACAGAACCTAATTCACATTCAAAACCTGGCTGAAAAAGGATCTTGGAAAAGTAATTTTTACCCTTCTTCTACTCCAACTAGAAGGAAAGCACAGTGGAGTTTAGGTGAGCCAATTTTGAATACCCACCTCACTGGAGATGCCAACAAAATGAGTAATGAAACTTTCAGTTTTTTCTTTCAGAAATTTTGTGTGCCACTCCTCAGTCTGCTCTGTGCTAAGAAGTGATTAAAATGTTACATTTCCACCTCTCAGACCTAGAGTGGCTAGTCCATTAATTTCTGTTATTTGGACTCTAATTTTAGGTTTTGCCTTTTCTCATACATTCCTTGTGCTTTTGTAACATCTGATAAGCTTTTCTCAAGCAGAGTCACCTTCAGTTCAAGCATCCTCTTTCCTCTGCTTAGCTCACATCTCATATGGCCCCAAAGCCACTCCTTGGTGGTGTAATAGAAAAAGCCTGCATTAGAAATCTGGAGACTTGTGTTCTTAGTCCAGGCAAACATAATCTGGTGGGGGGGGGGGGACCATAATCTTACCTTGGACTGGGGAGATACAAAGGCCAGAATATTCTTAGATTCATTCATTTGCCAAATATTTTTTGAATGTCTACTACTGAATGACATTATTAAGTGGTAGGCACTATTTGAGACAATGATTAGTCAGACCTATTATTCCCCAGTACTGAGGTAAAACCCTTAGATGTGATTAATATCTAAATTATAGATCACCCTCCATAAAGAGGATGGGCTAATCCAATCTGTTGAATGCCTCAAGAGAAAAGACTGAGATCTCTGAAGAGGAAGAAATTCTGCTCTCCAGACTGCTCTTGTATAACATCATCTCTTCCCTGGGCCTCAAGCTATGCATAATTCAGACTTGACAACTTTCACAATCATATCTGACACTTCCTTAAAGTACCATCTCTCTCTTAGAGTCATAGATATGGATAAATTTTAGATAGATGGATAGGTACATACATACATACATACATACATACATACATAATTTCTTCTATAGTAACTGTTTCTCTGGAGCATCCTGACAAAACACAGTTGGGTAGGTTGGGTAGATACTTAACAAAAAAACTAGCATAGATGAACAATGTTAAGAAAAAAATGGTTATAACTAATTAGAACGAATTTCAAAAAAGAAACATAGATTTTAAATGACTTAAAACAATGCTATGTTGAATTCTATGTGGCACTTTCAGATATATATATATATATATATATATATATATATATATATATATATATATATATTCATTCTATTTGTCACTGTAAATAGTTTATAAATCACAGAAAATACTGAATTACTCAAAAGTGAAAGTTTGATTTGCTATTAGCTATTCATAACACAAAAGACCCAGGATTTTAAGATAGATTCTATTTTCTTTGGCATATGCTATACTTGGAATATCTTTTACTTTTTTAAAAAATGTCAGTTAGGGGGTGGGGATGTGGCTCAAGCGGTAGCGCACTCCCCTGGCATGCCTGCGGCCTGGGTTTGATCCTCAGCACATACAAACATACAAACAAAGATGTTGTGTCCACTGAAAACTAAAAAATAAACATTAAAATTCTCCCTCTCTCTCTCTCTCTCTCTCTCTCTCTCTCTCTCTCTCTCTCTCTCTCTCTCTCTTTTAAAAAAAAATGTTAGTTAGGAAATGGTGTCATTGCATTATGAAGTAATCCATATGAAAATTCATGAACCCCTTCAGGGGGTCTCCATAATGAAAAATTACCCTAAGACCTACAGTAAATGCTCTGTTAATTAACAGGCATGGTTAGAGAATGAGGACCTCTGGCCAATATGTGGCACTGTGGTTGCCTTTTTTTTATTTTTTAATTTGTTTTAATTAGTTATACATAACAGTAGAATGTATTTATGTACTTTGATATATTATACATAGATGGGATATAAGTTCTCATTTTTCTGAGTGTACATGTTGCAGAAACATATTGGTCATGTAGTCACATATATACATACAGTAATAATGTCTGTTTCATGCTACTATCTTTCCTATTCCCCACATCCCCTCTCTCCCCACCCATCACTTTCCTCTACCTAATCTAAGGTAACGCTATTCTTCCCTAGTGCCCCCAACTTATTGTGAATCAGAATCTGCATATTTGAGAAAACATTCAGCCTTTACTTTTGTGGGATTGGCTTATTTTGCTTAGGATGATATTCTCCAACTCCAACCATTTAACTGCAAATGCCATGATTTTACTCTTCTTTAAAGCTAATATTCCATGCCACATTTTCTTTATCCATTCATCTATTGAGGAACACCTAAGTTGGCTCCATATTCTAGCTATTGTGAATTGAGCTGCTATAAACATTGATATGGCTGTGTCACTATAGAATGCTGATTTAGGTCCTTTGTGTATATATCAAGGAGTGGGATAGCTGGGTCAAATGGTGGTTCCATTCCCAGTTTTCTGAGCAATTTCCATACTGCTTTCCATAGTGGTTGCACCAATTTGCAGTCCCATCAGCAATGTATTAATATACCTTTTTCACCACATCCTCGCCAACATTTATTGATGCCTGTATTCTTCATGATTGCCATTCTGTTCAGTTCCTTAGCCCATTTATTGATTGAGTTATTTGTCTTTTTGGTGTTAAGTTTTTCAAGTTCTTTATATATCCTAGAGTTTAATGCTTTATCAGAGATACATGTGTTAAAGATTTTCTCCCAATCTGTGGGCTCTCTCCTCATGTTATTAATTGTTTCCTTTGCTGAGAAGAAGCTTTTTAATTTGAATCCATCCCATTTATTGATTCTTGATTTTACTTCTTGCATTTTAGGAGTCTTAATAAGTTAGTCAGATCCCAGGCCAATGTGGTGAAGATTTGGGCCTATTTTTCTTCTATTAGCCACAAGGTCTCTGATCTAGTACCTAAGTCTTTGATCTTCTTTGAGTTGATTATTGTGTAGGGTGAGAGATAGAGGTTTAATTTCATTTTGCTACATATGGATTTCTAGTTTTGCCAGCACCATTTGTTAAACAGGCTACCTTTTCTCCAGTGAATGTTTTTGGCACCCTTGTCTAGTATGAGATGACCATATTTATGTGTGTTTGTCTCTGTGTCCTCTATTCTGTACCATTGGTTTACAAGTCTATTTTGGTGACAATACCATGCTGTTTATATTATTATAGCTCTGTAGTATAGATTAAAGTCTGGTACTGTGATGTCTCTTTTTTTTTTTTTTTTTTTTTGAGAGAGAGAGAGAACTTTTTTTTAATATTTATTTTTTAGTTTTCGGCAGACACAACATCTTTGTTTGTATGTGGTGCTGAGGATCGAACCCGGGTCACACGCATGCCAGGCAAGCGCGCTATCGCTTGAGCCACATTCCCAGCCCCTGTGATGTCTCTTGATTCACTTTTCTTGCTGAGGATTTCTTTAGTTATTCTGGGTCTCTTATTTTTCCAAATAAATTTCATGATCATTTTTTCTATTTCTATGAAGAATGTTCTTTCATAAAAATAAAATAAAATAAAATAAATCTTGCTGGAAAGTCAAACTGTCTCTGTCAGTACTCAACAGTTTCTGTCTCTGACAGTAACTGCCCTGACAGTTTCTGCCCTGTCTCTGACATCTCTGGGGATCACCAAACCCAGATCAGCCCTCACAAACACAGTCTCTATCCCACTGATCTGGGCTTCAGATACCTCAGGATCGACCATGTTGCAGTCCCAAGATTTCAATGCTGTTCCTACTTGCAGAGAGATCACCAGGGATACACTTATAAAAAGGAGCAACCCCAAGATGCAGCGGCAAGACAAGGGGCACCAGCAGCACTCTCAGCATGAAGACCCCAGGCTCCTCCAAACTCTCAGGCACCCCAACACTGAACCTACAGGTCCCAGCTGGAGTCCCCAGACAGAAGTTTTTGTGGTGGTAAACCTGCTGGCACCCAGGTCCCAGGCCCTGGATGGTGTCCCAAAATGAGTGCAGCTACGTGCAACCAAACCTGGAAGGCCCCCCCCTCCACGCCAAGCAGTCTTCTAGGTTGTGGTAGCAGCAGTAGTGGTGGTGGTGGTTGGCAGCAAGCAGTGGGTCAGCAGTAGTGTTGACTACAGCAACAGCTGCAACTGTAGCTGTGGGAGCAGCATCACCAGGTGATCTCCAGGGGTCAACAGTAGTGTTCAGCTTCAGTTGCATCCAGGCCAGTGGTTTCTTCTGTGGCAGCAGTTCCCAGAAAGAAAACCTCCAGGTGACCACAGGCTGGCAGCAGCAAAATGAGAGGCAGCAATGGCGGTAGTGGTGAAGGCGGTGGTTGATTAACAGGAGAATTCCCTATGTTTTACTTTAATCTGATCATTTCTCTCCATATATAATGTTTCTTGCATACTATTACCCAAATATATCCCCCACAGCACTAATATGCTGCAGAGATTGTGAAACAGATTAATCCTCAAGAATTCTCTGACAAGGTACTGAGGAAAAGAGGTTTTGCTTCCCAAAATGGTTAAAAGAATGCAAACTAGAATTGCTTGTAGCCCTCCTCTTCTCTTGAATAAAAGAGAATGAAAGCCACACAGGGAAAGATGAAGACCAAGATTCTGTCTGCCAAAGTTGAATCTCAATTTCCAGCCTTAAGTTTCTATTTCCTGCAAGTTTTCTTTTTTTTGTGAACTGTTACAATAACTTTCCCAATAATGAGCAAATATATCTATTTTTCTTTTTCCATTAGAATTGTGATGGTGCAGAAGATGTCACTCAGTGGCAGAGTGCCTTCTATCATAGTAAGACCCTTGGTCCAATCTTATGCATGGCTAAAAAAATTGGATCACAGTATCTAGAACCAAAAATAATTAGACATTTATATATATATATATATATATATATATATATATATATATATATATATATATTTAAGAGAGAGAGAGAGAGAATTTTTTTAATATTTATCTTTCAGTTCTCGGCAGACACAACATCTTTGTTTGTATGTGGTGCTGAGGATGAACCCAGGCTGCACATGCCAGGCGAGCACGCTACTGCTTGAGCCACATCCCCAGCCCCAAATTAGACATTTAAATGCTTCCTTGGTATTAGGGGACCCCCACCCCACACTATGGAACTAGAGGTGCAGCAGCAACAGAGTAATCAAGCCATACCACTGGAGGGTAAACCATATTTTCTAACATGGTGGAAAAGTTGAATGTGTGATTTCTCAGTGTATCAGTGACAATCCAAAAGCTAAAACTTTGCTAATAAAGTTACTTTTCAAACCACATTACCTCTTATCATAAAAATCCACTGATTACCCTAAATTATTTTCAGCTTCTTATTTAAGAGATTCATTAATATTTTATACAGAAACACAACTAGGAAAACAAAAAATGAGGCACTATTTCATACCTACTAGGAGACTTTTGGTTAAAAAGAAAGAAGAAAGTGTTGATGAGTATATTAAAAAAACTGGAAACTATGTATTGCTGAGGAATGTAAAATAGTTGTACCTCCACTATGGAAGCCAATTTAGCCTCAAAAAGCAAAGCAGGAGCTGGGATGTATTTCAGTGGTAGATGGCTTTCCTGGCATGTGAGAGGTTTGATCACCAGAATAACAGAAAAAAAGAAGTTAAAGAAAAAAATTACCATGCAACTCAGCAATTCTGCTCTTATGTATATACCCAAAAGAATAGAAAGCAAGAAGTCAAAAGATAGTTGTACTATACTGTTCATAGAAATATTCATAATAGCCAAAAGAGGTCTTAGCATCCATTAGTAGAAGAAGAGATAAACATTATGTAATATGTAATTTTAAAAATATAGTTTTGTTATATGCCTCAGCACAGATGAATCCTGAACATATACTAAATGAAAAAACTATATAGAGAAGGACAAATATTGTAGAATTCCACTATATGAAATATCTAGAATATGAAATTTATAGGTAGAAAAAATAGATTAGAGGTTATCTGTGGATGGGGAAAATGGAAATTAGAAATTATTATTTACTGGGTATAAAATATCTATTTGCAGTAATAAAATAGTTTTCAAAATGGAATGATTTTACATCACTGTAAACGTAATCATTGTCTCTGGCTTGTAAACTTAAAAATGGTGAAGATGTAAACCCCTATCTTTCACCATGCACAAAACTCAACTCAAAATGGATCAAGGATTTAGGAATACAACCAGAGACCCTACGTCTAATAGAAAAGAAAAAAAAAAATAGGCCCTAATCTCCATCATGTGGGATTAGGCCCGAACTTCCTTAATAAGAATCCTATAGCACAAGAATTAAAACCAAGAATCAATTAATGGGATGGACTCAAACTAAAAAGTTTCTTCTCAGCAAAAGAAACAATCTGTGAAGTGAATAGAGAGCCTACATGTTGAAAGCAAATTTTTACCCCTCACACATCAGATAGAACCCTAATCTCTAGTGTATATAAAGAACTCAGAAAGCTAAAAACCAAATAAATAAATAACCCATCAATAAATGGGCCAAAAACCTGAACAGACACATCTCAGAAGAGGATATTCAATTAATCAACAAATATATGAAAAAATGTTCATCATCTCTAGCAAATAGAGAAATGCAAATCAAAACTACTCTAAGATATCGTCTCACTTCAGTCAGAATGGCAGGTATTATGAAGACAAACAACAATTAGTGTTGGCAAGGATGTGGGAAAAAGGTACATTCATATATTACTGGTGGGACTACAAATTGGTGCAGCCGATATGGAAAGCAGTATGGAGATTCCTTGGAAATCTGGTAATGGAACCACCATTTGACCCATCTATCCCTCTCCTCGGTCTATACCCAAAGGATTTAAAAACAGCATACTACAGGGACACAGCCACATCAATATTTATAGCTGCACAATTCACAATAGCTAAACTGAGGAGCCAACCTTGATGCCCTTCAGTGGATGAATGGATAAAAATAAGTGTGACATATATACACAATGGAATTTTACTCAGCATTAAAAGAGAATAAAATCATGGTATTTGCAGGTAAATGAATGGCATTGGAGAAGATAATGCTAAATGAAGTTAGCCAAACTAAAAAAAAAATGCTGAATGTTTTCTCTGATATAAGGAGGCTGATTCATAGTGGGGTAGGGAGGGGGAGTATGGGAGGAATAGATGAATTCTAGACAGGGAAGATGGATAGAAGGGAAAAGGGGGGCAGGGGATTAGCAAGGATGGTGGAATGTGATAGACATCATTATCCAAAGTACATGTATGAAGACATGAATTGGTGTGAACATACTTTATATACAAACGGAGGTATGAAAAATTGTTCTATATGTGTAATAAGAATTGGGATGCTTTCCACTGTCATGTATTTTAAAAATAAAACCAATAAAAAAAAGAAAGAAAAATGGTGAAGTGTAGGGCTGGGACTGTGGCTCAGCGGTAGCTCACTTGCCTGGCATGTGTAAGGCACTGGGTTCAATTCTCAGCACCACATATAAATAAATTTTAAAAATAAATAAAGATCTATCAACAACTAAGAAAAAATATTATTTTAAGTGGTGAAGTATAAATTTTATCATATATATGGCAACTTATGATGGTTCAATTTAAGAATTTTTTTTATTTTTATTACGGTGTGAAAGTGATATACATTAACTAGAAACTATACTTCAAAATTTGAATTTGATCTTTTATCAGGCTGATGATATGAAGTACGATATTCTCTTGCAATGCTGGACAATAGCAGCAAGCCACAGCTCCCAGTTAGCCATACAATCATGAGAATAAATGGCCATTTCTACAGTGCACTACTGCTTTTTTGAGCTGCGTTGTTTGGTAGGTTAGGTATATTAAGTGTATTTCTCACATAATATTTTCAACATACAATGCATTTATCAGATATAATCCCATCATGAGTCTTGGAGTATCTGTGACAAGCTACCTGAGATAATCAATTTATAAGAAGAAAAGGCTTATTTTGGCTTATGGTTTTAGAGGTTTCAGTCCACAGGTGATTGGCCCCATTATGTTTTAGGTCTGTTCCAAGACAGAATATCATTGCAAAAATTACATAACAGAGCAAACCTACTCACTTCAAGGTAGATAGGAAACAAAACATAAAGGAAGGTATAGGTATCTAAATATCTTCTTCAAAGACACAACTCTAATGACCTTTCATTCACTAGGCCTCACCTCCCAAACGTTCAACCACCTGCCATAATACCAAAGGCTGGTGGCCAAGCCTTTAGGATATGAGTCTTTGGGGAACATTTAAGATAATAACATTCTGCCCCTGGCCCCAAAGGCACATGTCCAATCACAATGCAAAATGTATTTGATCCATCTCCAAGCATCCCCAGTCTTAATAGTTCCAGCATTACTCAAAAGTACAAGTTCAAAATCTCTGCAACTCAAGGCAAACTTAGTTTTGAGCGTAAGATTTAAAAAAAAAATGGTACATACTTCAAAGATACAACGTCACAGGATAAGCATTCCATATCCAAAAAGGATGAATAGGAAAAAAAATTAGAAGGAATAGAACAAAAGCAAGACTGAAACCTGGCAGGGAAAACATTAAATCCTGTAGCTCCAAATCCACCATCTAGGGCACATGGCATGAGACTCCAAGGACTTGGGCATCCCTGCCTCTATAGCTTTACTGACTGTGGCCCAACTGCTTACTCTTTGGGACTATTCTTTGTTGCTGCCTGCACCTTTCTTTGGGAGGTGATTCACATTCCTGGCATCTCTAACACCCTAGGGTCTCCACTGCAACTTTAGCTTCATTTTCAGCTTCATTCCCATGTGACACTGCTTTTAGAGACCTTTCCACACACTGTCTGGCCTCCCAGCCTTTCTTTTGGAATCTTAGTAAAGTCTCAATAACCCCATAATTCCTATATTCTGCATGTCTGAAAAAAATGAGTACTTCACAGCTGATGCCAAAGTGTGCCAATAGTCTGTGCTGTTATTATATCTGGTTTTTGTTTTTGTTTTTGTTTTTGTTTTTGTTTGGTGCTGGGGATTGAAGGCAAGGCCTTGTGCATGTGAGGCAAGCACTCTACCAACTGAGCTATATCCCCAGCCCTGTAATCTGTTTTCACCATGGCAGTAGCAATCAGTCTGAGTTGCCTGGATTGATGACCATTAGAACATGAATCTCACTAAAATAGTTCCTTAGGTAGCCTGGGGCTCTCTCCCAAAAAAAAAAGCCTATGATGGGATGGGTGGTGTCTTGCTGATTCCTGAGATGCCCTTTAGGTGTCTTTCCTATTGTCCTGGTGCAAAGTCTTTGGCTTCTTTTTGATGGCACTAATCTCCTTAGCAAGATCACCTTACTGGGCCACAACTTTAAACACATTTCTTTTCTGGACAAACTGCAAATTTTAAAAATCTGTCAATCTGCCTTTTACTCCAAATTATCACTGTAAATTCAGCTAAAATTAGCAAGCAATACTCATACCACTGTCTAAATGTTGTGCTGACTTGAAATTATTTCTATCAGATTAATTAGTCTATCACCTTCAAACTTAGCTCCTACAAAGACTCAGAGCATGGATAAAATATAGATAAGTTACTGCCAGAATGTAACATGAGTGGCCTGTAGTCAATTCTTAAGAGTGTCTTCATTTCTATCTGAAATCTTACCAACTCTGCCATGGGTCTTTTGAGACCCCACCAGAATGTTCCTTAAGCCTTATAGCATTCTAGACTTTCTCTACCTTATTTCTTCCAAATTTTCCAAAGTCCTTCTGCAAACAAATTCCAAACGCTTCTGAACTACATCATCAAGTGTGTCACCACAATAGTCCCACTACAAATTTCTGTATTAGTCAGATTTCTATTTCTGTGATAAAACCCTAAAAATATCAACTTACAGAAGTAAAGGGTTTCTTTATCTCAAAGTTTTAGATATTTCAGTCCATGACAACATGGCCCTTATGCCTTTGGACCTATGGTGATGTTATGCTCAAATTCGGGACCTCCAAGAGACCACCAGAGACCAAGATCGATGTCAGCAGCAAAGAGATGTTTATTGTGAGCTAGCTCTGTCCTCCGTGCACACACAGCAACTGGTGAGGCTGACAGGCCTCGAGCCCAGGGTTTGCAGCAGTTTTATACACTCTTTGGGGAAGGCAGGGACTTCACATACATCATAGCACTCTTAGCAAATCATCACACACCGAGGGAAAATCATAAAACAACTCTAAAACATGATTAGCTCATTCACTGGCGGGAACAAGTTGGGTAAGGGTGATTGGCCAGTAAAAGAGGGGGATTCATTTGAACTGATTGGTTTAGGCCACGAGGGGTATACGTGCTGAACTACATGGTTTCCCAACATGTTATCAACCACCATAAACTACTGGGAGGGTCATTTGGCATCCCAGGTATTTCCCTGTCTCATGCTAATTGGTGGCTGCTAGGGGGTTGCTATGGATCCCCACCTAGCCTGACTGAGTCAGGGATACCTGGCGCAGCAGATCTCTCCTGTTATTTGTAGATAAACAACTCAGCAGGGTGAGTATCTGCCTAGGAGTGTTCTGTGAGTCTTTCCAAGGACAAGGGTCATGCCCCCTTCCTTGGACAGGCTTTGCTTTGAGGTAGAGGCTGGTTTTTCAGTGAGTAAATACATCATTGTGGGGAACATGTGGAAGAGAAAACTACTTCTTTCATGGTGATCAGAAAGCAAAAGAGAACAAAAAAGGGACTGAAGTGCCAATACTTCCTTCAAGGGCACACCACCAATGACCTGTTTTTCTTTCACTAGACTCTACCTCACAAACATTCCAACATTCCCCAATAGAACCACAGGTTACCAACCAAGACTTTAGCATATGGATCTTTGTGGGATATTTAATATCAAAAGTATACCAGTATATATCTTGAACACATAAATATACCCATACTAAAACCATAAAACACACACAAATACACAAATAATGAGCCAATATTTTGTGTGGTCTTAAGAACAAGAAACAAAAGCTAGCTTAAACTACTTGAGATTTAAGTTGGGAATCTTGGGAGTTTTTGTTTGTTTCTCAGTTTCTTTACCTGTAGAATTAGAAAATATCTAGTTTATGGTTTGGAGGAAAGATATCATTCATGTAGGTACTAATTTATCACAGTAAATATGATAGGTGTATTAGTTTTTTGTTTTCCTCTTCATTATGCAGGAGGACATGTTTATTGGTTTATGGTTTCAGTCCATAGCCATCTGTTTCAAAGGCAAAAACATTAGGGCAAAAGGCTATACCAAGGGAAAGTTCTTTAGCTCATGACATCTGGGATGTAGAAAGGAACAAAAAATGGAGAAGGAAGAGCTAGGAACAAGATATGGTCCCCAAGTACACTCCCTCAAGGACCCACTTCTTTTCCTGGGTCCCATTGATTAATCCTCTAATGAGATTAGAGCCCTCATGACCCAGTCACTCCCCAAGGGACCCACTTCTGAAGATTGCTACATTTCAGTCCCAAATCTTGAACGCATGAACCTCTAGGGGACAATCCAGATCCAAACCATTAAAGTAGTTTGGATGGGTAGGATCTTGCTGAGATGCCCTTCAGGCATCTTTCCTATTGTCCTGGTGCAAAGTATTTGGCTTCTTTAATATCTTAAAATGTTAGCTATTATTACTTTCACTTTCTATTTCAGTAACCCCCCTAGTGCCCCCAAATTATTGAAAATTCTACCCTTATTATTTTTCTGTATGTATCATTCATTACTTTTTGTATATAAATTTAAAATCATATTTTTGATGAGCAACACATATTGTAAGGGTCCGGCGAAAAGTCGGAGGAAGAGACCACCAAGAAACTGACTCATGCAATTGCAGAAGAGGATTTATTGAGGATCCAATTCAGCACACTGAGGCTCCAGGCTCACTCAAGAAGGGAGAGCAGCCCAGAGCCCAGAGCAGAGGTTAAGCAGTGCTTAAGTACACTTTTGGGGGAGAGCGGGGGTGGGGGCTTTGCATACATCAGGACAAATCAGCATGAGGCACAGAAAAATTGAACAACAACTCTCATACATGATTAGCACATTCATTGGCGGGAACAGGTCGGGCGGGGGTGATTGGTCACTCCTCAGCAGGGTACACATTCAAACTGATTGGTTCGGGCCCTGTATGCCTACTGACAAGCTGCACAGGGCCCTAGGCTAAATGGCCAGTAGGGCATTGTCTTAACTGCCTCAGGAATTTCAGGTTCTGGGTGTAGCAGAGGAACTTCATATCTGGTCCTTCACTTTTTAACTCAGGCCTTGCAGCTTAGAAACATTACCCTTTCAATATAAAAGGTTTAAACTTGGAATTCTGAAGCACAGACTGAAAACCTTAAATAATAAAATAAGGGAGTTCAGGTGAATATGAAAAATCTTGAGAATTCTTTGTAACATTGTGCTGAGAGCCACAACCAAGTCAAGATGGTGCCTGGCACTTTGCCAGAAGGAGTGGTTTGAGAAGTAACGCCAGCAAGCCATTAAGATGATGGAAATTCCTTAATGACTGACTGCTGTATCTAATGATGTTAATTAAGTTAAGCTGTGTATAATTATTAAATGATGAGGATTCCTTAATGACTGATTGCTGCAACTGGATGATGCTAAATTGAAACAAGATGTGTATTCAGTTATGTATATATACCTCTGCTGTCCGGCAATAAGGCAGTTCCTGCTATCTCGGGTGCCCGCTACTTTGAGTTCGCTCAGTTCACGCTGAGTTCACTCGCAATAAAGTAGTTCCCGTTTCAACCTTCAAGTTGCTTGTCACCTCTCAGTTATTTTGCCCAGCCGAACTTCGGCAACATTGCGTTTCTTTTGAGAATCCTCACAATGAAAGTTCAGAAAGGAATTCTATCCTTTCACAACTAATGATTGCACATTGAGCCAAAATAACAACAGTCATCTCAAAAATCTTAGAAGATGGTAATATCTCCCTTTTTCTTGGATAAGCAGAATTAATATTGTCAAAATGACCACACTACCAAAAGCAATATATGGATTTAATGCAATTCCAATCAAAAATCCCAATAACATTCCTCATAGAAATAAAAAAAGCAATCATAACATTTATCTGGAAAAATAAGAGACCCAGAATTTCTAAAGCAATCCTTATCAAGAAGAGTGAAGGAGGTGGCATCACAATACCAGATCTTAAACTATACTACAGAGCAATAGTAACAAAACAGCATGGTATTGGCACCAAAATAGACATGTAGACCAAAGGTACAGAATAGAGGACACAAAGACGAACTCACATAAATACAGATATCTCATACTAGACAAAGGTGCCAAAAACATATATTGAAGAAAAAATAGCTTCTTCAACAAATGGTGCTGGGAAAACTGGAAATTCATATGAAGCAAAATGAAATTAAACCCCTATCTCTCACTGTACACAAAACTCAACTCAAAGTGGATCAAGGACATAGGAACTAGACCAGTGACCCTGCTCCTAATAGAAGAAAAAGTAGGCCCAAATTTTTATCATGTCAGATTAGACCCCAACTTCCTTCACAAGGCTCCTAAAGCACAAGAAATAAAATCAAGAATTAATAAATGGGATGATTTCAAACTGAAAAGCTTCTTCTCAGCAAAAGAAACAAATCAGTGAGGTGAACAGAGAGCCTTCAGAATGGTAACAAATTTTTACCACAGGCACATCAGATAGAGTGTAGGGCATGATGTAACATGTGGGGCATGTTGCATCAGAAAGGAGGAAACCTAACTTGCTACCTGCTTCCCGGTCCTGGGGCCACATGTGGCTAAGATAGCGCCTGGCGATCAGCCACAAGGTGTTGCCTGGGTTGTGAGAAAAATCAGATGACCTCTAGGATAGGCTCAGAACCCTTCAGCCCTCTGGACAGCTCGAGTCTCCCATTACAGCCTGTAGGATGGGTGTACACGTGAACTCCCCCCACCCTGCTGACCTTTATCCTGATTGGCTCCTGTGCCTTACATTAGCTGTGTGTGTTTTCTCAATAAATTGAGATCCTGCTTTGACTGGTCTCCCTGGCGCTTCTGATTGTCCTCTGGCAAGGGAGGGCTGGGTGTGGGCTGCCACTACCTTTGCCTTTCTTGGTTCACCATGGTGGGACTTGCTTTCCCCATTTCTCCTGCAGGTCAGGAGGAAATGGGTGGGGTAGGGGGAGGCTAAAAATCCTGACAATAGAGCACTAATCTCCAGGATATATAAAGAACTCAAACTTAAAACAACAACAACAAAAAATAACCCAATCAATAAATGAGCTAAGGAATTGAACAGACACTTCTGAGAAATATAATTGATCAACAAATATATGGAAAAATGTTCAATATCTCTAGCAATTAGAGGAATGCAAATCAAAACTACTTAAGATTTCTTCTCACTCCAGTCAGAATAGTATCTATTAAGAATATAAACAACAATAGGTGTTGGGAAGGATGTGGAGAAAAAGGCACACTCACATTGTTGCAAATTGGTACAACCAATCTGGAAAGTATGGAAATTTCTTAGAAAGCTTGGAATAAAACCACCATTTAAGCCAGCTATCCCATTCCTCAGTTTATACCCAGAGGACTTAAAAACAGCATACTACAGTGATGCAGTCATATCAATGTTTAGAGCAGCACAGTTCACAATAGCTAAATTGTGGAACCAACCTGTTCTTCAGTGGATTAATGGATAAGGAAACTGAGGTATATATACACAATGGAATATTACTCAGCAGTAAAAGAGAATAAAATCATGGCATTTGCAAGTAAATGGATGGAGTTGGAGAATATCATGCTAAGTGAAGTAAGCCAGTCCCCAAAAAAACAAAGGCCAAATGTTTTCTCTGATAAGTGGAAACTGATCCATAATGGGGGTAGGGGAAGCATGGGAGGAAAGTAAGAAATTTGGATAGGGCAAAGGGGAAGCAGGGAAAGGGAGGGAGGATGGAAGTAGGAAAGATAGTGGAATGAGATGGACATCGTTACCCTAGGTAGTGTATGAAGACACGAATGATGTGACTCTACTTTGTATACAACCAGAGAAATAAAAAAATTGTGCTCCATTTGTGTACTATGAACTGAAATGCATTCTGTTGTCATGTATAACAAATTAGAACAAATAAATTTATTAATTAAAAAAAGAAAAAAAAACAGTTTTTACTAGAGTACTCACTCAAAAGCTGGGAGATATTATTATGGAGATAACTGCATAAAATGATAATTCAAACTTTGAGGTAAATCACTATTTTGCTCTCTGAGAGAACTCAATTTTTGTCAGAATAATTTAGTGGAAAATTCAATCAAACAAGGAAATAAAAATCTTGAAAATCACTTCAATTGGAAGACAAAACAAAAAATAGTAGAAAGAGTAGTCTTGAAAAAGCCCAACTATTTAAGGTCAGAAAATAACTGAAATGTGAAAATGACTAAAAAATATAATGGGATGATGAGTCAAGAACTCTTGCCATTTCCTTAAATAAACAACTGGATTATTTTATACCATATGTTAATGATCTTGTCGCTTAATTTATTGTATCAAAGTTTATCTTTAAAAGAAGGGAAATTGTATTGTAAGGGTCCAGCGAAGCGTCAGAGGAAGAGACCACCAAGAGACTGGCGCATGCAATTGCAGAAGGGGATTTATTGGGGATCCATTCCAGCGCGCTGGGGCTCCAGGCTCACTCAAGAAGGGAGAGCAGCCCAGAGCCCCGAGCAGAGGTTAAGCAGTGCTTAAGTACACTTTTTGGGGAGGGCGGGGGGGGGGAGGGCTTTGCATACATCAGGACAAATCAGAATGAGGCGCGGGAAAATCAAACAACAATTCTTAAACTTGATTAGTACATTCATTGGCGGGAACAGGTCAGGCGGGGGTGATTGGTCACTCCTAAGCGGGGTACACATTCAAACTGATTGGTTCGGGCCCTGTATGCCTATGTGACAAGCTGCACAAGGCCCTAGGCTATTAATCAACTAAATGGCCAGTAGGGCGTTGTCTTAACTGCCTCAGGAATTTCAGGTTCTGGGTGTAGCAGAGGAACTTAGCAATACCTGGTCCTTCACTTAACTCAGGCCTTGCGGCTTAGAAACTTTACCCTTTCATTATGCTTTAGAAGCTTGGCAAGATAAAGCTGAATCTTGTCAATCATTCGATCAAAATTTGTTTTGTATCAACAATTTACTTGAATTTTCCTTCTACCCATGTCTCTGTATAAATCTTTAAATAATGTTTCTAAATTGTTAGTAGGAAACAAATCATTTATCACATGGAGCAAGATAAGTTTTCATTTGTTTATGAACTTTCATAATCTTGATTTACCAATAGTTATTGAGGTTCTTTTAAGGAAATATTAATGGGGCAAAAATATTTTTTATCATGTCAGGGCAATCACTATAAAGAGATACCCAAATGATGGGGCTGGGGTTGTGGCTCAGCAGCAGAGCACTTGCCTAGCATGTGCAAGGCCCTGGGTTCAATCCTCAGCACCACATAAAAATAAATAAATAAAAATAAAGATATTGTGTCTGACTAAAAAATAAATATTAAAAATTAAAAAAGAGATACCCAAATGATATATGAGTGGCCCCAGGCATTTTCAGGTATACTAGTTGATTCCAAATTACCACAAACTTAGAGACTTAAAACAACAGAAATTTATGATTTCACAGGTCTGGAGGCTAAAGATCTAAAATCAAGTTGCCAGCAAAATCAGGTTCCCACTAAAGAGTTCAGGGGAGAATCTTTCCTAGACTCTTCCAATTTCTGGTGCTTACCCACATCTCCCTGGCTTGCAGCACAATAACTCTGGCTCCGTATTCACATGGCCTTCTTCTCTGTGTGTCCCCAGTATCTTATCTCTTACAAGGATACCCTTCTTGGACTTAAGGCCACACTAATACTGTATCATCTCAACCCTTACTTTAATTATATCTGCAAAGTCTACATTTCCAAATACAATCACATTCTGAGGTTCCAAGTGGACATAAATTTTGGGAGATATCGTGCATTTCATTACATTAATGAAGGAAATGGGACTTGGCTTCAAATAAACTTGAATTCAAAGCCCCAGTTTTCCCCTTTCTAATTCTGTGTTCTTAGCAAGTCATTCATTCATCTGGGTATTTCTTCATAGACAAACCCTCAAGTTGCATTAAGGAAATATTATGTCTTGCTGAAATATTTGTATATAATTTAAAATATATCTAATAACACACCTAAAGAGCAGAAAATACCAAGTTATGAATAAGGGAAACTATTTATGGTTGATTCTTTATTAGATAGTCTGAAAATTTAATATTAATATTGTGACATTTCATTCAGAAATAATAGTCAAAAAAATAAAGGATAGTGAATGTACTGCTGAAATACACCATTTGATGAAATCAACTAAAATGATAACATTTAATTAATGCTATTTGTTAAACAATGACACACCGAAAAGATCACCAACTCCAATTTTAAATCAAACTAAAGCAATCTTGTAATTCTGGCCAGCCAGGACTGTCTCTCCCAAAATCCATGGGTTACAGGACATGCCCCAGCTCTCTAGGATCATGGTTTTATACACAAAAAATTGCAAAAAGGAGGGTGTCTTGAGAACTTACAGATAACAGGATTTTGACAAGCATAATATAAAGGCAGATAGTAGGATAATGATCTAAATGGTTCAATATTTCAAGTTAGGGAGTAAATTTAGATCCCAACACCAGAATTTATGAAGTGCCACTAAGGTTTCAGAGAGGGTTGTTATCCAGTCAGGGAAAGCCAGGCATGGGTGAATTCAAGGCCCGGGCAGGCATTTCAAGCAAGTTTAGAAATCGCAGTAATTTATAGTAAAACAAAAATTAACTTTTCATGACTTTGTGACGAGATGACTCCCAATCTTAAGATGGAATTAGACTGGGTTCATCACTATTCACAGGGTCAATAAAAACTGTTTTCAGCTCATTTCTCATTTCAAATCCTGTGTGAATACATTTTCTCTCAATAATAACCAATCTTATACTTACTGCAATGGGTTGAATTGTGTCCCCACAAAATCCATAAGTTGAAGTGCTATGGATTTGGAGATAGAGCCTTTCAAGAACTAATTAAATTAAAATAAGAATGTCAGGGTGGGCTCTAATCCAACCTGGGAACTGATATCTTTAGAAGAACAGGTAATTTGAACACAGAGGAAAAATAGTGAAGACAAGACACAGCCATTTATATATCAGAAGGAGAGGCCTCCAAAAGACATCAACCCTGACAACATCTTGATCTCAGACTCCTAGCCTCTAGAACTATCTGAAAATGTGTTATTTAATCTACTCAAACTGTGTAGCAATTAATTACTTGATTGCAGCAGTCCTAGCAAACTCATGAACTTATGATTCATTTTGTAAGGGTCTGGCGAAGCATCGGAGGAAGAGACCACACAAGAGACTGGCTTCATGCAATTGGCATAAGGGGATTTATTGATTCAGCATGCTGAGGTTCCAGGCTCACTCAGGAAGATAGAGCAGCCCAGAGCCTAGAGCAGTGGTCAAACAGAGCTTAAGTACACTTTTGGGGGAGGGCGGGGGGGGGGGGCTTTGCATACATCAGAACAAATCACCATGAGGCACGGGAAAATTGAACAACAACTCTGAGACATGATTAGTACATTCATTGGTGGGAACAGGCTGGGCAGGGGTGATTGGTCACTCCTAAGCAGGGTACACATTCAAACTGATTGGTTCGGGCCCTGTATGCTTACGTGACAAACTGCACAGGGCCCTAGGCTAAATGGCCAGTAGGGCGTTGTCTTAACTATCTCAGGAATTTCAGGTTCTGGGTGTAGCAGAGGAACTTAACAATACCTAGTCTTTTACATTTTAACTCAGGCTTTGCAGCTTAGAAACAGCTTAGAAATTTTACTTTTACAATTTGTTTATACACTGAAAAGTGATCATATTTAGAATTTTCTTTTTTGAAGATCAACTACTCTCTGTGAATAAACACTGTAAATTGGCATATAAGAAAAATGTACATACATAGCTGGTCCTTTATTAACTCAATTTGCATTCCAGAACAAGGGGACTTGACTTTAAAGATATCTAGGACTCTGCCTTTAAAGTGTAGAACACTAGCTTCAACTTTAAAATATTTTTTTTAGTCTTTGTTCACAAAGATGCAAAAAAAAAAATCCATAAAACTAATGTCATGTGTGGTCTCACTATTAAATTATTTGGATAATTTAAAAGAAAGAATAGCTCATTAAGTGCTCAGATGATGGAAAATATTCCATTAAAGAATGGCATTCAAACCATACCCTTGATACCACCACCGTGGGTTATCAGTGAGGAGTCCTGCTTTACCACATGTTGAAGTTTGAACATTAGAGAAGCACTCCCAGGTGAGCATATAAAAAGGGTTTATTTAAAAAGGGGTAACAGACTTCTCCCATGAGGGAGAAGGGGGCCCTAGCTGGTATCCTGGTATTCTGAGAAGTGAGATGTTCTGCCCTTTTTATGTCCTATGCTTCCTTTGTTCTCCTGCCCTTTCTTCCTTATCTGTCTCCTTCCAGCAAATGTGACTAGGCCCAGGAATGCTCTGTGGGATGGCCACAAAGTGGGAAACAGGTGGGCTGAAGAGAGAAGGGCTGGATGGAGTAGCCTAGGACACATTAACAATTTTATAGCTCCCCCAAAGGGAGGAGAAATTCCTGGGACAGGTAACCTTGGCAACAGGTTGGAGCAGGAACAAGTTCTTGATAAGGGTGCCAGAAGGGCTGAAGTAATTAACATTTCCATCCCTCAGGGGACAGTCTCCAACTTCCCAGACTCACTCAAAATTGGCCTCCTTGATCCAACCTGACTGGATTTACCTATCTTCCTGTCTAATTCTAGCTTCACCCTTAAGGATGAGAAAGGTAGCAATTAACAGGCAGGCAGTATACTTTTTTGAGGAAAAAAAATTAGGAATATCCCTGAAGTCTGGAAATTTTAATATTAAAAAGTTGAGATGTTCTCATACCATCAAGGAATATATATGTAGGAAAGTGGTGAATAAAAACTCAAAAAGTATTCTAGAAACCAGTTATTAAAGATTGAAAAGATAAAGAATTTGGACATGAGCCCAAAGGACAAACATATTTCAATATTTTGGTATAGATATAATAAGAGAGCTATCTAGGCAAGGCAGAAAATAGGTTTAGGAGGCTGATGTAAGTAAGAGTCAAGGCAAGAGACAATGAAGGCTGGGAATAAGGGCAGACATAAAGGGTTTTATCTTACCATATAAAGGACATGACAAAATAGGAATGCAGAATTTTACAAGTTATATGTAAAAGGATGAAAATAGGAAACATCTAGGAAAACTAAAGTTCTAAATCTAGTTTAGGTAGTATTAGTTAGAAATAAGGTAGTCATAAGAAGCTTAAGCATATAAATAGAAGCACATGATGGATTCAGACATGGATATGTTAAACTTGAGGTTCTGTTAGAACACCCAGAGCAGGACCTTTAGTTAGCAATATAAAATAAAAGGTGGTGAAAATGTCGGGCAAACGTAGGAGGAAAAGACCACCAAGAGACTGTCTCATGCAACAGCAAAGGGTTTATTGGGGGTCCAACATGCTGGGGCTCAGAGCTCACTTCAGAGGAGCAGAGAACAAAGAGCCCCGAGAACAACTTAAGCAGAGCTTATATACATTCTTTGGAAAGGGCAGGGACTTTACATACATCATAGCATCCCTTAGCAAATCATCACATACTGCGGGAAAATCAAATAACAACTCTAAAACATGATTAGCACATTCACTGGTGGGAACAGGTCAGGCGGTGGTGATTGGTCAGTCCTAAGAAGGGGTATACCTTTAAACGGATTGGTTGAAGCCCTGAGATGTATACGTGCTGAGCTGCACGGTTTCCCAACTTGTTATCAACTACCATAAACTACTGGGAGGGTCATCTGGCATCTCAGGTATTTCCCTGTCTCATGCTGATTGGTGGCTGCTAGGGGGTTGCTATGGATCTCCACCTAGCCTGACTGAGTCAGGGACACCTGGCGCAGCAGATCTCTCCTGTTATTTGTAGATAAACAACTTAGCAGGGTGGGAATGTGCCTAGGAGTGCTCTGTGGGTTTTTCCAAGGACAAAGGCCATGTCCCTTCCTTGGACAGCTTTGCTCTGAGATAGAGGCTGGTTTTTCAGTGGAACCCAAGAGTAAAATGAGAACTCAAAATACAGATTCAACATTTATTTGGGAGGGATAATGATCAAAGCAATCTAGGTGGATAGCCCTCAGTTGTTGTCTAGTCAAGACAGGTCCTTCAGGAAATTTACATAGAATTAATTGGTGAGTTTAATGAGAAATGACACGCATTATGTTATGGTTTGGATCTTAAATGTCCCCCTGCCCCCAAATCTCATGTGTTGTAGGCTTGGTCCCAGATGATAGTATGACTGAGGATGGTGGAAAATTTAGGAAAAAATTAGTCATTGAGGGCATTCCTTTTTTTTTTTTTTTTTAAAGAGAGAGAGAATTTTTTAACATTTATTCTGTAGTTTTTGGCGGACACAGCATATTTGTTTATTTGTATGTGGTGCTGAGGATCGAACCTGGGCCGCACGCATGCCAGGCGAGTGGTCTACCACTTGAGCCACATTCCCAGCCCCAGCCCCAAGGGCATTCCCTTGAAGCATATATTAAGACCTTTGTCCCTTCCCCTCTGCTTCCTGGCTGCAGAAGTGAGTAGTCTTATTGATCCCACCACCATGATGTTCTACTTCACCATAAGCCCCAAAGGTACTGGGCCAACTATGGACAGAAACCTCTGCAATGGTGATCCAAAACAAACCTTTCCTCCTTTATCTATCTCAGGTATTTTGTCACAATTATGGAAAGCTAACACAAGTTAGAAAGTAAAATTTTATTACTAATAAATTAAGTTCATAATGTTCAAATGTCTTCTATATTTATCTTTGCAAATACTTTTAAATTTTTTCTGGATCATTTTCCATTTTCTTCATGTGCCATTCATTTTTAAATCTTCATTTTGAAAACCTGTCTTGTCTTTGCTTGATCGTGTAAGCATTGGTTCTAAGTTTGAAGTTAGTTTCATCTTAAAATTGGAAGGAATGATTTTCTTACACCACATAGTAGTGCTGGTGAACTGTTTGATGCTGATTATTTTTCTTCTCTAAGGATCTTGTTATATTTTAGTCAGAAAGCTTTTAGAATTTCATCCTTGAAAATTCAAAAGTATTGTTACCGCTGTTGACCGGTGAGTCCTTGCTTCCCCGATGTTGAAGAATAACACCAAAGAAGCGCGCCGAGGCAAGGTCAGAGTAGAAATTAGAAGTTTATTAAAGGACAGCAGAAAAGACTTCTCCCGGAGGAAGAAGGGGACCCAAGAGGTGGAATCCGTGGAAGTGCGGTTGTTTCCCCTTTTTGTAGTTTTGGTGATGGAATGTAGGTGGGAAGGGTTAGGACACAGGTGGGCCAAATGGGCAGGAAGGACTTTTGGGATGGGCTTATCACTTCTCTGGGATGGGCTATCTCCAAATCTGTTGGGGGCTGTTTCTTTGAGGTGGACTTTGGCCTAGGGCCTTTTCGGGACTTCATTAACATTCCATGAGTTGTCCTGTGTTTTCCCTGAGTCATTCCCAGCATGGCCTCCATTTTAGATTTCACTTGATATTAGACCCGATTTACCTAACTACACTGACTACCTAACTTTAAATCTGGCTTCATTCCCCCCTCTAATTTGGGAACTCCTTACTGCTGTAAGGAAAGGGGGCGAAGAAGATCTTTCTGGCTTCTTCAGGCTGACAAAAGGGGCGATGTTGGGGCAAGCAGTTTGGAGTCCCCCTTTAAAAATCGGGTCTATCGAGTGGTCCATGATAGAAGTCTGATTGAGAAGTAATAGACTGGAAGGCCATCTGAGTGATGGGTGGTCTATAAGAGAAACAAGAATTCATTAGTACTGGAACCATATTGATGTAGCAATAAATCCCATAGCAAAGGAATATGCCAATGAGTATGATGGCAAAGACAAAGACTAACAATGTTTTCCACCAGGAAGTACCAAGAACCAGGAGCTAAGATATTGTCTCCATGACAAAGTTGCTGAGGACATGGCTTCTATCTGAGCATGTAAATCTTTAAGGATATTTGTCACATTGCCAGAAATGTCAGGGATGTAAACACAACATTTAACTTTTAGGGTTAGAGTTGTCCTTCCCTTAAGATATAGTTTAATAATTTAATATCATCTGATCTTGCAAAATCCTTTTACTAGTATGACCTGTGTCTAATAGAAATCTTTAATTCTGTTACCTAGGGCTGGATACTCATACTAGCAAACACCAAGCCTACCTGTGTAGGTTAGGAATATCTGTGGGCCTTAAACTAAAAACTACTCTGGCAGTTTCTTTTGATAGTTATCAGGCATTCCTGTCTGAGAATCTCTTTTGTAGCCTCCAGTCTACTTATTTATGGAAGTTACATTTAACTATTATTATCATTTAAGATGTCCAGGAACAGTTGTGCTTTGGCTTTGACTGTCTTTGCTAAGTGTTTAAGATGAAGCAAGTCAAACCGACTTCTGTTTCTACCTATTGTTAACAGTCAGCTGAGTCTCCTGGGAGTCCTCGGGAACTTCACAGCAGCTTCTCAGTTCTGCTAGTGCCATTTGCTCTAGGATGGATCCAGGCCTTGCTTGACCACGTGGCTTCCCTCAGAAGCATCAGGGATGTCTCCCTTTTTGATGACCCTCCTCTTCACAGCAAATGCACTGACTGGCTTCCTGTCCTCCACTGGTCTCATTAATCTCCCTGATCGGGAGGTTATGTGGCCTAGAGTTGCAGAGCCCTTTGAAGAAGTCCCCTATTTCCTGATTCAGACTGACTCAGAGGGCAAGAGCCAAATTTTTAATTTTAAAACTTAATCTTAAACATCCAGCAAAATAAGTTAACAGCCTTATATTAAGGGTACTGGGCTTTAATGTCTATCTCTCTATCCTGTAGGTGATAACTTCTTGTCTTAAATTAACCCAGGTTGTGTGTTCTTAAACCAGTACCTCTGCAAAACATCAACAGGCAATCTTAAATCATTTATAAGAAAACTACAAGATAAAATTATCAAGAGTAAAAGCATTTAGTTCATGTAATAGCTACCTTGAATTTTGGTGGAGTATATCCCCTGTTTGAGATCCTGGCAATCGTGACAAAAACCAACTTTTGGACACAATTTTAAATGTACTGAAATCTAGCCTACTTCTTTCATAGTCACTTTCACATGCAGTGAGATGGGACATAGAGCCTTATCTCAAGTAAGGCGGGGCTCATAAATCTTAAATACTATAGTTCTGAAACTGATCTTTGCTTTTTAGACACCATTTTACAAAGCCTACATAAATTGTTGCTCAAGTTCACATGAATATTAGCTAACACAACATAATATCACATCTAAAACATGAATTAAAGAAAGGCTGAAAGCTTTTAACCTTTTGTAGAAAAGTAGCAAAGTACTTTTGTGTTTGCAATAAAACCTTTACATAGATTAGGCTCTCAATAACTTAAAAATACATTTAAATTGTATCTCAGTGTAAAAAGTAACATGGAACTTTACATAACTTATTGATAATAAGTACAGTTATAGAACACAAGTGATATAAATAAATATCCAACATGTTTTTCTTTTAAGCCTAAATTACCATACACTTTTAGAATACCAGCTTGATATAATGCTCTTTCTAAAGCTTCTACCTTACAGACTTGTACACCTGGAAGATATGAACACCAATTACATTGATGTTTTTATATTAACCAAGTTTAGCTTTTAAAGAAATAACATAGCACAATTTTCTAAAACAACAGCACTTGTTTAACCAGCTGTTTAATTTCTTTAAGATTACTTGCTCAAAAACTTACACAGACCTTCTTTATCATTTACTTAAACCCTCTTAATTACTTAATCATATAGACTCTTATCCAGAAATCTAGAACCTTTTAGTTTCTCCTTTTTTATCTGTTAACCTCCTTCTGTTCACATTTTGAAACAATACTTGTAAATTTTTGAATTTAAGCAGATTTAACATTTTATTAAGGCCTTTTTGAACACCTAGAAAAACTTAAGCTTAATTTTAAAGACATCTTTACTTTCATCTGTTTACCCAATTTAAATTGAGCCATTTGAATCACGTGAATCAAAGATATTTGAATCTATTTTTTATTTTTTATGAGCGCTCCTCATCTGTCAGTTGTCATATCACTGCACGATATATGGACATACACACAGACATACCGACATACAACACGTAACACAAGAGTAACACATAACACAAAAGGCCTTGCAGCTTTCTCAGGTGAAATCTCATTGCAATGTTTAAAAAAACTCCAGTTGATCAAAAATAGAACTTATCAGAAAAACATTAACTTGTCTGTAGGATAAAAATCATGAGCTCCAAAAAAACATAGAATCTAAGAAAAGGCAAAAGTCCTAGAAAAAAATTGACCGGCCAGTAATTAGTAAATGCCATACAATTTACTCTTTGGTTTAATCTAGTTTGAGTTCAGGTAAAAGACACCTTTACTTTTTTTTCCTTGGGCCTCAGATCTGTCTCCTACTGAGTGCTCCAGGCTTTTTCTATTTGCATATCAACTTAAGTCCTGGCTGAGGTCTGGAAGGAACTGGGAAAACTGGAATTTTGAGCAGAAACTTCACGTCTAAGGCATTTTAACCATAAGTCACAATTTTCAGGTTTGGAAGTTGAAAATATGGTAAAAGTTTAAGATACAATTTACAAAATTTCATCTTTATATCTTCCTACACTAGAAAAACTTGCTCACACAAAACTGAAAATAGGATCTTTCTTGATAATATAAAAGCCACCATCAGAAGAAGTTCCTTCAGGATCATTAAGCTACTTTCTTTGTTCTGAAGTTCCTAAAGTAGTATTAAGTTACATTAAATCACCTGGAAAAAAATCCACACACTACCATGTATATCTAAAATTAAGCTTTGAAAATTCCCAAGACTGTTGCTAATTAATGTCATTTCAATAAGCCAGACCAACGTTTTAATTCAACACTTTTTTCCTAAATCTTACACACTGAGAGAAACATACCAAATCATAATTTACTAACCTTGCCCAAATCAATGCACTGTATACCTAGTGAAATCTCCTTAGGCTACCCAGTTCAAAAATTGATGAAAAAATAAAACTGAATGATTGGGAGTTACTTGCCAACTTGGAAGTAGAGTTCTTTTAATTTTCTATCCTAAGTATTTAAGTTCTCTGGCATGAATTATCTGAAATCACAAACTAAACAATTAACTAACCCCAACTTTTAACTGCAAGATTATGTAATGCTTCAAACTCATTTAGATACCAGATGTTACAATGAAACATCTTTTAGACACACATTTAGCCTAGATTATCCCCAAGAAACAATCTATAATAACCTTTAAAACAGACCAGATAAGAAAATCTCTCTCCAGGTTTTGAACTTTCATTTAATTATGACTCTTATCAGTGGCACCTTAGATTTCCCCATGAGTGGACCAGATGTTCTCACATAGGGGCAACTATAGGTGTAAAATCAAGGGTCTCAGTGTGACTGACTTTACTGCATTTAGGTGGAGTAATCCTTAAGTGCAGGGAAATTATGAGGAAATTTCCCCAAAGCGAAAATGGCTCTGGCAGCTGCTGGGAATTCCTCAGCTTCCCTTTCACTTGCAAGATTAGCTCCTTTGGATAGATCCAATCCTAGACAATCTGGCATATCTCCTAACTTTCCAGTAGAGTCAGTTTTTATCTGCCTTAGGTCTTGAAGGGGGAAGGGGGTATGTACTTTGATTGGCCCAAATTTTTCTCTTGATTCTTTTTCCTCAGTGAGTCCAAGATTTTTTCTCTTCATGGCAGATATCATAGCTAAGTCTACTTTATACTGTTGGCATAATTTAGGATTTTCCCTTAGAGCAAAGAAAATCTGAACATACGGCACCTCACACCATTTCCTTTTTTTGTAAATTTTATCAAACTGTAAAATTGTATTAAAATTGATATTTCCCTCTGGTGGCCAGGTTTCTCGTATTTGAGGCCAGGCCAAGAAAATGAGGCGCTTTTTCTTGAGCATCTGAGGTTCAAATTTATCCCAATTTTTCAATACGCAGGCTAGAGGTCCACCTGGTGTATTGGAGAGAGAGAAGCTCCCGTCTGAGTGAGAAGAAAACAGGATTCAGGTGCCCACACTGCACTGGAGAAAACTGTTCTCATTAGGGACGTCTCCCTAAGTTTGAGCTTCCTAAACGGTCCAGAAAACCCGTCTCTCACCTTGCTTTGCCAAGGGGTTTCTGGTCCCCTTTAGCAAATTGCTAGGGTCTCAGTTTGCCCTGTGCCAGAGACCCTGGGAGGATTCAGACTTAAGGGCCTTACTGCTTTCCTCCCGACCACTAAAAACCCATTGCAAAAGAGAATCGTGTGCTCTTTTGTTGTTGTCTTTGCTCTGTAGACTAAAGGAGCCGCCTAAGTGTTAAGGGATATCTACTGGTTGTAAGGTAGCAGATTACCTTAGAGTTGATAAGATTAAGGAGTTGATTCTAAAAATGCCTCTCTAGTAGCTTAAGGAACACAGAACATTTTAAACATTGGGACGGTAAAACAGACTATTGAAAGTTACCTATGCACCTTAGAGAACCTGGGCAGATCTTACTAATTATCTCATGCTTTTCTCAGTCCTGCAAAAAAAGCTAATTTGGGCTCATAGTTTTAGAATGCAAAAGTCCAAACAGCATAATGCCAGCTCTGCAAGGGCCCTTCTGGCTGCATCACCTTATAGCAGATGGCAACAAAATAGTGGGAATGCATGGGAGAGGGAGAGATCATATCATGAGATAGGAAACCAGAGTACAAAGAGAGCCAATTATGACACTCGCAAGGGCACATCTCTGAGGAACAAGTTTCCAAAACATGAACATACTTATACCATATATAAACCATAACGCCCTGTCACAAGTATTATTTGAGTCCTTAACTTTGATAGCCTTTACATACCAGTGTGGAAAGTGAAGACCTGCCTCTTGGTTGATGAGGGAAAAAACTTCTGTTGTGCTGTGTTCTATTTACAAAAGCACTGGAGGAAAAGTAAGAAACTTACCATTCTTTTTGTTCACATATGATTTATATGTTACTGCCTGATTTAGAAGTAAGCAGGATGCCGAAAACAACTTTTTGAATTCCAGAAAGACTAGAATAATATAAGGCCTGTGAGGGTTAAATCATAATGGTATATGTAAAGAAAACCATTAAACAGGTCTTAGAGATTTTTTTAATTTATTTTATTCATTTTAGTTATTGATGGACCTTTATTTTTTATTTATATGTGGTGCTGGGAATTGAACCCAGTGCCTCATACATTCAAGGCAAGCGTTCTACCAGTGAGCCACAACCCCAGCCCCAAGAGAGATTATTCTTATCTTTATCCATCATACTATTGGCAAAGGAACATATAAATATCTGATTGAAAAAAATTTAGTTTAACAACTTTATAAAAATTAGTACTTTGGGCTGAGGATATAGCTCAGTTGGTAGAATGCTCATCTTGAATGCACAAGGCAGTGGTTTCAATCCCTAGCACTACACACACACACACACACACACACACACACACACACACACAAAATTACTATCTTAATGGTATTTCATAGTGATTTTTTATTTAATAAACTTCTTAATATAAGCCAACAACATTCTGTCATGATAAATTGTTCAGGCTCAGCACCCTAATAAATCATTGAAAAAAGAGAAAAGTTCCTTAACACTGTAAAGATTTAAGAATATCTATTTTAAAACAGTATCTTAATTAACAATGCAAAATTAGATATATTTCTTTTAAAGTTTAAAACTGTTAATAATTCTGGCCCAGGACTAAAATAAAAAATTAAAACAAAGGTATAACATTTATAATAAAAGAAAATACATATGGTTATGAACACACATATATAAAGATACATATATTTGTTGCAAATTATATGTTGAATTTATTTTAAAATATAAATTTAAGAAAAAAAAAAGCTGAAAGTTTACCAGAATTAACAATTTCAATAAAGTGACTACATAGTGGATAAACATGGAGATTTGACTGTTCTCTAATATCCCAGAAATAACCATAAAAATATTTAATGACAAAAATAATGTCTTAATAGCTTCAACAACAAAATTAAATACCATGACAAATTTTCAATAGTTTTTTTTTTTAATTTCTCCTTGTGCCTATACCTCTTGCCACATGACTTTTAATTCTTACCAGAAAGGTAGGATCTATTTTCCCATAAAATCAGGACATCCCTAATGACTTGCCTTGGCCAAATGAGTAAGTATAAGGTTCTACAGAGACCTTAAATTTTTTTGTATGCTTGCTCTTTTCTTTCTACCATTACCAAGGGAACAAACATATCTAGTCTAGCTAGGTTGCTTGCTAGGAAAGGGAAGATAGATGGGCCAAGTTGCCCCCAGTAACACAGCCAAAGTTTTTTAGATCAGAAAAGTTAGCTGACTCAGGCTGGGGGTGTGGCTCAGCAGTAGAGAGCTCGCCTAACATTGGGTTTGATTCTCAGCACCACATAAAAATAAAATAAAGGTATTGGGTCCAACTACAAGTAAAAAACAAAATATTATCCCTGGCGGTCTCCCTATGTGACCTCATCTATCTGTATCTGGAGGCCCACTGGAAGCCTCCCTGTGAGGCCTCATCTGTTTGGGGGCAGGACGAGATATTGGTCGTCTCTGTCCCACTGAGGGTAGGGAAGAAATGGATCCCAGACGAGCCTCCAAATGTTATAGTTAATTTTAGGTGTACTCACTCCCAGCTTGAGTGAGTACAACTAAAATTAACAGAATGCTCTAGCCAACCAGCTTCTAATTGCAGACAAGTAAATCCAGTCAGCACTGTTCAAGCCAAGCCCAAAGTAGAAAACCCCTATACACTCATACACTAACTAAAATGTTTAATGTTAAGTGATACTGAAATTTTGCCATAGTTACATGTCATTAATCTGGCAATAGTTAACACATGCTATTTAAAAATATTACTAACATGGAAAAATCTCTTATACTTTCCACATTTTCTAAAGGGCTCCAAAATAGTAAGAATACTCACATAGCCCTTACATTTGCCAGGTACTGTTCTTATTTAAATCCCATAGCAATTTTATGTCCTATGGGTTAGATATGAGATGTTCCCCCCAAAAGAAACAATGTGTTAGACAGTGTGAGAAAATTTAGAGGTGAAATGATTGGGTTGAGAGCCTTAACCTAATCAGTGCATTTGTGATAGTAGAAGCAAATGTGACTCCATTTTGTTTTATGACTTCATCCTGTAAAACAACCATGCCAAGTAGAAGGGTCATGACTGAGGCAAGATATTCTTTTCCTTTTGCTATAGAAACCTTTAAGAACACGGAACTACCTAATGGAGCATTGTTTCTGTAACTAGGGTAACGGAGCTCTGTTTCTGTAACTGGGGTGACTGGGCTAACTGTGATTGGTTAGGTTTCCCACCACTTGACTGCACTCTCCTGCTTCTGTCACCTGGCTTGCTTGCATTGGCTAGACCCCCACACCCCCCCCCAACATCCCTTTTGTGGTTTTCAGGCTTATAAGGACTGCCCTTGCAATTGTTGGGGACTGATCAGGGGAACAGCTTTATGTTTTGGTCAGCTGCCACTGGTGTGCTGAAGCTTGATTCGATTATATGTGGTCTGGAAGTCAGTTTATGAAACCCTGGGATGAAGCTTTAACTATAACATCTGGGGGCTCGTCCGGGATCCATTTCTTCCCTACCCTCATGCCAAATTTGCCTCAAACGACTGGCCTTTGGACCTCGACCCTGGAGTAGAGGCCTGTCAGTTCTGATGAGTGGACTCTTCTGGAGGGAAAAGGTCAGCTTGGACACATTTGCTTACACCTTTCCTGGGACTGGACAAGATGGACAAGATGTTGTCACTGTCTCCCTGGAGGTCTCCCTCTGTGACCTCATCTGTCTGTATCTAGGACCCCACTGGAGGCCTCATCTGTTTGGCGGCAGGATGAGATGTGGTCTCTGCCCCATTAGAGGTCTCCCTGTGTGACCTCAGTGATTGTTGCTTGTCCTGTGTTCTGGTGTTTGTCGTTTCTCCAGTGTCTGCCTTGCTGTTTGTCATTTGTCCAGTGTCAGTTTGGCGGCCGTTTGTCCTATTTATCTATTCATGTATTTCCGGGGTCCTGCCCTAGTGGGGTCCACGGAGTCCTGAAGGATAAGTGGCGTCAGGGAAAAGATGAGACAGGAGTCATTCCATTGGAGCAATCTCCAGAGAGAGAGCTCTAATGCAGCTTTCTCTGGGTCATCTTTTATTGCAATTTTTCTCATCATTATGGATTCAGAATATGTCATTGATTATACAATTTAAAACTTTTGCCAAGACATGACATTTCCTTAACCATGATTAGGGGTACAAAAAATATAACATTAATTTACATTTTCCAGGATATGACCTTTAGTTATTTAATTATTAAAAGTACAGAATCATTAATAAAATGCATCTCTAATTTACATTTTTCAGATTTTCCCAAGATTTACTATTTTCCCCAAGATATGCTATTTTATTATTAACTAATGCCAAACTATGTAACCAGACTCTAAGTCTCCTAACCTATCATTAACCTTTAAAGTACCCCTTTACTTTATTTCTAATCTAAAATTCCCATCTAAAATGTCCCCTTAAATCTTATACTTAAAATATCCTAAAGTTTATAAATCATTCTTAAAACATATCAGAAACCCATATAACTAAAAATTTAAGAATTTCTAAACCCAAAAATCTAAATAGGATACTATTTCTAACATTGTTCTAAAAATATATCATATAAAGCTACATTAATTAATTCCTAAATTTATTCTCATAAAATTGGTTGAGCTGCTTTCTCAAAGACTTTCTTTGTTTCTCAGTCAAGAGGCACTAGTTCTCATATCTTTATAATGTTTCTCAATAGAAAGTAAGTTCTAAACATCAGTCCACTTTCCGCCAATATTAACTATGCTCATCATAAATCCCTATATAAAGTAAAAAAGGGTTTATAAAAAGAGAAGAATATATCTTTATATGTTTTAACTTTCCTAAGTGTATAATATAACTTTCCTCAATCAAGAATGAGAGACGACATATGGTGGGCTTTGTAAAATAAGCATAATGATTAGGTTTTCTAAGAGGCCGGAAATATGAGCTTGGGTTCTAGTTGATATAATCAATGTGGTGCCTAAAATTCTCATGACCTTTCAGAGGATGATTGTTGTCCATTATCAGATTTGTCCTACAGCCTTCTACTTTGTCCTTGATATGCTGAGGGGTAGTAGAACAGCCTTCAAGGCATGAACTACCTGTTATGTTTTAGCCATCTGAAATTTAATTTGTTTGGCATTTAACATACTCATGCCTCCTGTCAGGAACATAAGCATGAAAATTAAAAGTCCCAATTATATAAAAAAAGGGTCTCATGGTTTTGGTTTCCCACCAACCAGCACGGCTTTGCCAGCATTCATCCTCACTGTGACCCTGTCAAGACAGTGGGAGAGTGGCTTTGCCAGCACTTATTTTCACTGCGACCTTGTCAAGACAGTGAGTGGGGGATCGCCTTCACCAATGTATAGTCCAGTGTCTGCCTTGCTGTTTGTCATTTGTCCAGTGTCTGTTCGCTGGCCGTTTGTCTTGTGTTTATCTGTCCATGTGTTGTGCGTGGGCCCTTTCCTTGCTCTCATAACTGCTCTTTCATCAGGACTCCTTGGCTCCACCAACATTGTGGGACAAGGAAGCACTACAGAGATCTCTACCTGTACGCTTTTAACTTGTTCTCTTAACAATTTTCAGGACTTTGTTGGTTTGTTTTTGTTTATTCCCTTTGTGTTCTGTGTTAATTTCTACCTCAGTTTGTTTCTAATGGGAAAAAAAAAATGTTAAAACTGTGCTCACTACAGCTTGCATTAAAATGTAAAGTGCTGCCAACAGGACTAAAAGAATTGTCAAAAATAAAAGCTAAAGGTAAAAAGAAAAAGGCATTCTAGAGATTGCCTTCATTTAGGAACTGGGCCAGGTGGCCAACTGGGTAAATCATGTCAGTTCCTATAGAGGACAGATTAAAACTAAAGTGTTTTATAAAATTATTATTCCTAAATTGTATAACAAAAAGCATAATTTTGTCTAAAAGATTTGGCTTTTGCCTCTCAGTATTTTAAGCATAAATAACTCCCAACTATTAAAAATTGTCCAAAGATTTTTCAATGTCAGGCTAAAATTTGGTGGCCACTATCCAAGAAACCAGAAAAACCAGTTTAGAATGAGACCCCAACCGGGGGAATCTCCCAAGGAAACCAATGGAGCTACATCTTTGGGAAGTTCCTTCAGGAAAAATAAGACCCCTTCATTTATCTATGTTCCCTCGACTCTTTTCAGCTTTGATGAACAGGAGCACCTCAGGAAAAAGGTCAGAAAACTTTAAAAATTCTATATTTGTTAAATTCATAATTTTGATCTAATACGCTTAGGTTAATATGTTTTTCTGATTACATTCTGCTTTATTCTAAGGCCAATTTACAAAGGCTAACTCTCAATCTAATAGGTTTTAAAAAAATAAACTACAAGGCTTTTGTTTGTCTGTTTGCTTTGTGTGGGTGCACTGGTGTACTGTCTGTCTACATGTATTGCCATGTCTACATATATTTGTTTGTTTTTTTTAAAGAGAGAGTGAGAGTGAGAGAGAGAGAGAGAGAGAGAGAGAGAGAGAGAATTTTTTAATATTTATTTTTTTGGTTTTCGGCAGACACAACATCTTTGTTTGTATGTGGTGCTGAGGATCGAACCCGAGCGGCACACATGCCAGGCGAGCGTGCTACCGCTTGAGCCACATCCCCATCCCTCTACATATATTTGGTACAAAAAAATTGACATATGAACTCATAAATTATAATTTTAAAAAAAGGATCTAAATACTTTTGGTTAATATGATTCAAAAGGTTCAATTCAAATTGGGAAAATAGATAAAAGTACAAATGTCTTTAAAGTTACTAATGCACAGTTTTGTTTCCAGATGATTAAACAGCTGTTAAAATGTTAATGTCTATAAAGTGTCTGACATCCATTGTCTCTAGGATTTTTCTTCAACAGGAATAAAAGATTACTAATACTATTTAATACACTTGTCTGAAACCTTGTTTTAAAAAATGATACATAAATTACATCTAAACATATATAAAATTAATCATGGATGTGTTTGTTAGAGACATCTAATTGGTACAAAGTTAAAATGCTGACTGTTAAATATAATATCAAGTACTCTTAACTCCTTAAATTCCATAAGGTAAAATATTTAAACAATGTTGGTGTTTTCATAAACTGGTAAACTAAAAAGGATAAAATTATTTTGTGTTATTATAAAAACAAGGTTTCTATAAATTACAAAGTCCCAACAGGTATAATTCTACATACAAGGAGTCAAGAGGTTTCAACTGTATTTCAATTAAAGTACTGTAAATAACAATTATTTCATCTTATTAAAATGGATTAATTTATCTAAATTCAGAAATTTATAAGGGTTATTTCAAGGTACAAGCAAAAAAGGATCAATGAATTAAAAATTATTTAAAAGTTCTAAATATAAAAATATATTTAATGAAAAACGTTTCCAGGTAAAAAGTCTTTATGTGGTAAAGTATAATTATAATACAACTAAGTAAACAACAAAAGGGTCTAATTAAGTAATATAAAAGTCTATAAATAAAAGACAAATATTAAAAGGTTTATATGTAACTAAGTTGGTTATATATATAACACAAATAGTTAAAACTATTCAAGGTTGTTTCCTAAGGACAAATAATAATGTTCTGATATATTTATATGTTAAAATGACAAAAACTTCTAAAAATATTAATTACATTGTGTCTATTAAGTTTTATCCCCTAGAACAAGTAATCTTGGAGAAATTAAGGTTTGTACATCTGTGGCTAAATAACAACTGTTATTTTAAAGTATTCTCCTACATTACAGAGTCTAGATTTTCCTTTAAAAGCTAACCTTGGTTAATATAAAAACGTCAATAAAAATGTGATACATTACTCTTCTTTACAGATTAAATGTGTTCATATCTTTCAGGTATACAAGTCTTTAAGGTAAAATGTTTAAAGGAACATTTTATCAAGCTGGTATCTCCAAACTAAAATTGTCTGTAATGGTAATTTAAACTTATAATAGATTTTATTGGGGATTTATTTATATTATTTGATGTTTTGTAACCAAATCTTATGTTACCTTTTACACTAAAATATAAAAATTTAAAGATACTTTAAAAAGTAATGAGAGCCTAATCTATTTAAAGATTAATATTATAAAACACTTTGCCACTTTTCCACATGGAAAAAAAAATGTTAAGGGCTCTCAGCCTTTCCTTAATTAATGTTTCAGATGTATGTCATATTGTGCTACTAACATTCATACAGAGTCAGGAAACAATATATGTAAACTTTATAAAATGATATCTAAAAAGAGAGACAAAGATCATCTTTAGAACTAAAACACTTTACCTAAGATTTGTAAAGAGCCCTGCCTTACTTGAGATAAGGCTCTGCCTCCCACCTTACAGCATGTCAAAATAACTTCAAAGTAGGCCAGATTTCAGTTGATTTAAAGTTATATCAAAAATTAATTTTATTGGAAAGATTATTGTGATCTCAAATAGAAAGTATAAAGTATAACTCAGCCAAGGTTCAAAATTATATACAAGCTAAATATTTTTACTATTGTTAATTTCACTTTGTATTTTCATTATAACTAAAAGAAAATTTACCATGACACTCAGAGAAACCAAGAGACCTTTATTGTGGCAGTGTCTGATTAACGAGAGAGAGAGAGAGAGAGAGAGAGAGAGAGAGAGAGAGAGAGAGAAAGGAAAGTGAGAGGGAGAATGAGAGACAGGAAAAGTGAAAGAAAAAGGAGAGAGAAAGAGAGGAGGACCTGGCAAGAGAGTTTTTATAGCCAAAATCTAATGGGGTCTCTGGGTCTGCAAGCTGCCTTGTTGGCGTATAGTGATTGGATCACACAATAGATGATAAGGTGTCATCCTCTGCCTTCAGGCAGATCTTCAACATTACATAAATTAATAAATAAAATAAGGATATTGTGTTATGTAAAAATTAACTGTAAAGTTATAAATATTAAAGTTAAAGCCCAGCATTCTTACTTTAAAACTGGTAAAACTGACTTGCTGGATGTTTAAGTCCAAACTTAAATATTAAGTTTAAAATAAAGGGGCCAAAGAGACTAATATTTGGCTCTTGCCCTCTGAGTCTGCCTGAACCCAGGACAGGGGGAAAAGCTTTGCAACTCCAGGCCACATAACCTCCCGATAAGGGAGATTAATGAGACGCCTGGAGAACAGAAAGCCAATGAGGATACATGCTACAAAAGAGGAAGGTCATTGAAAAAGGGAGACATGCCTGATGCTTCCAAGGGAAGGCATATGGTCAGCAAGACCTTGACCCATCCTAATAAAGATGACACTAACAGAGCTAAAATCATGCTCACAAGTTCCCCAAGAATGTCCTCCAAGAAAACTCAGCTGACTCTTACCAATATATAGAAATAAGGTCAGTTTGACCAGCTTGGTCTTAAACACCTAGCAAAAACAGTTAAAAACCAAAGCACAGCCATTCCTGGACATTAAAAAAAAAAGTTATTTTAATGTAACTTAAAATGTACACTTGTGTTAACACCCCTCAAAATAAGTAAGATTGGAGACAACAGAAGAGAGTTTCTTAGGCAAAAATGCCTGATAACTACCAATAAACATTGCTAGAAGTTTTTAGTCAGTTTAAGGCCTACATATCTTCCTAACTTCCTACACGGGTAGACTTAATCAATGTTTGCTAGTATAATTATCTAGCCCTAAATAACAAAAGATAAAGGGATCTCTACTATACACAGGGGTCATGCCAATAAAGATATTTTACAAAAATCAGATGACATTAACTAACTTAACTAAATGTTATGTCTACATTCCTGATAATTCTGACAATGTTAAAGATTTATATTCCCTAAAAAAGGACCTTATTAGGTTTTGTTAGGCCTTGTTATGGGGACAACTTCTCAGGTATTTCCACCTCCTGGTAAACAATTATTAATTTCTGTCATTTTCATGATATTCATGGACAGGTTTTCAGGTGCTACAACTGCTATTTTGTATTAATCTTGTTTCAATACTAATCATGTTTTTGTTGTTGTTGTTTCTCTCATAGAAGTGCCCACTCCCAAGTAAATTTACAACCTGTTCTTCCTGAAACAGATTTTTACCATGGACTCTTTGATTCTGTCAAGGGACTCCAAACTGCTTGCCCACTGCACACCGGCCCCTCTCAGCTCAAAGTAGCAAGAACGGTCATCACCCTTTTCCCTTACAGCAGGAGTAGGAGGTCCCTAACATTAGAAAAAAAAAAATTATGGTCAATATAGATTGTCGCAGTTTGGCTGGGCACAATTCAGGAGCCACTTGTCAAAAAAACGAACTTTATTTTTAGAACACACACACACTGCACCTCACAGCTCCTCAAGAAAACCCTCAGAGCCCAACTGCCAGCACCAGCTTCCCACAAGCCTCTCAACCTCCCCCACTCCTCCTGCTCTTGAGGCTGATTGGCTGGGTCACATGGGGGGAGCCAAAAAAGTCCCCCAACGAGTAGCTCCGTGGTTTGAAAGGGCGGGGAAACAGCCCAATGAGCATCACCGCAGAGGAGCCAATCATCAGCTGGCAGCTGAAAGTTTGCTGGGGCCCCTTCGGCTGTGGTTCTCAACAATAGATGTTCGCCAATATGTCTAGCTCAGGAAGATGTACCTGGGAAACTATTCCCAAGATCACCCACCCTGGGTAATCTCCCAGAAAGAGACACTTGCTTCCACAACCAAACTTATAAGTGGAACAACTCCCCGTTCACCAAATATTGTGCTTCCCGGGTCCCACTTCAAACTCCTTGCCTAAATCTCCAAACTGTCAATAACTCTGAACTATGTAATCTACTATTTTGATGGAGTTAAAGGAAAAGAACACCTGGACTTATTACAAGACCAGGGCCCACTGATTTATCAACAGACTGGCTGCCCCCATTTTAGTTCCCCTCCTGGCTGGTTTGGGAATAGCTAGATCTACTGCTTTAGGAACTGCAGCTCTTATCACAGGCTCAAAGAATTTTAAGTCCCTTAGCTGCCAAATAGATAGATTTGGGAAAATTAAAAAGGTCAATCTCCAAACTAGAGGTTTCACTAGACTGACAGAAATAGTCTTACAAAACAGATGAGATCTAGATGGTTTCTTTCTGAAACAAGAAGGACTTTGTATGGTTCCAGGAGAAACTTGTTTCTATGCAAACCATTCTGGGATAATAAAGAACAGTTTGGCACTAGTGAGAAACAAGTTAAAGGAAAGAGGGAAAGCACTAGAAACTTCAGGCAATTGGTTCCAAAACCTATTCTCATGATCTCCTTGGTTGACTACCATCATTTCAGCTGTGGTTGGGCCCCTAGTCCTTCTCCTGATTGGGATTACTATAGGACCATGCCTCTTAAAAACCCTTCCTAAACCATATATACAAAAATGTAGGGGAGGTCAGACTTATGGTCTTGCGAGCTCAATGTGGTCCCTTAGACACAAAAGGATGAAAAAGAAACTGAGGCCTAATGATGTGCAAGATTGACATCAAACCTACTAAAACCAGTGGGGAATGTGATAGAAGCAGCAAATGTGACTCCATTTTGTTATATGACTTCATCCTGTAAAACAATCATGCCAAGTAGAAGGGTCATGGCTGGGGCAAGATGTTCTTTTCCTTTTGCTATAGAAACCTTTAAGAACATGGAAAAATGGGGCATTGTTTCTGTAACTAGGGTAATGTGGTTCTGTTTCTGAAACTGGGGTGACTGGGCTGATTGGTTAGGCTTCCCTTCGCTTGACTGCACTCTCCTCCTGGCTTGCTTGCATTGGTTAGACCCCTGAACAATCCTTTTGCGGTTTTCAGGCTTATAATAAGGAGCGCCCTTCCAATTGTTCAGGGCTGATCAGGGGATTTATGCACAGCTTTATGTTCTGGTCAGCTGCCACCAGCGTGCTTCAATAAAGGCTTGATTTGATTATACGAGAGTGGTCTGGAAGTCAGTTTATGAAACCCCGGGACAAAGCTTTAACTATAACACATTGATCCCTGATAGAAATTAACTAACTGTAGGTGGGTAGGGTGTGGGGTGGAGGAAGTGAGATACTGGAGTCATGCCTTTAAGGGTATACTTTTTGTCTGTGGTGAAGGGTCTCTCTGTGCTTCCTGGTGCTATGTCACCAGAAGCTTTCCTGTCACACACTTCCCTCCACAATGTTCTGCTTCACCTCAGGCCCAAAGGAATGAAGTTGGCAGTCTATAGATTGAGATATCTGGAAACCATGAGCCCCCAAATAAACTTTTCCTTCTTAAAACTGTTCTTAAAAAAGGAAAAGCCTCCATTTGCTAGCCAAATGTTACAGTCCCAGCTATTACAAAGCAACAAAGCAGCCAAAAATGTAACCAAATACAAGGAACAAAAGAACCATAGAAGAGCTAAAACAAATTTTCCAAATCTCTCTGACTTAACTCTGGAATGATGCAAGCACTGGGGAGATTCAAGGGAGCACAACAAAAAGTAAAGCAAATGGGGACTTGAGATCTGGCTGCCACATTCGATAATCCCCCATCCCACACACAGAAAAATCATCAGAAAGTTTATAGACTCAAAATATCTGATGTCCTTCTCTGTTCAGATCATTAATGGACTATTAAGGTATACAGACACAGGAGCCAGCCTTGAGGAGCCAGGATAAAACTTGAAATAAATAATAAAAGGTCAATAGAGCAATAAGATATAACAGTGATAAATGAACATATAAATTTTACAATATAGCCTCAAAATATATGAAGCAATAATTGACAGATTTAAAAGCAGAGATACTCTACAGAAAGAGAGGTATTGACATTGCTATATTAGTAATGTAACAGCCACATAGACAATCAGGCATACAACAAACAATACTATCAACCAACCTGTTGCAACAGATATAGAATACTTTACCCAACAGAGCACATGTTTCTAGTACACATAAGAAACATTCTCCAAGGTACATATTCTCCAATGTACAATGTTGATCATAAAATCATCTCAATAGATGAAAGAAGGATTGAAATTATACAACGGATATTCACGAACCATATCAGTGGCTGGCAAACCAAACTCACAGGAAGAATGCAGCTCACACTATTTTGAATAAACAGTTTTTTTTGGAATTTAATTACAACCATTCCTTAATGCCATGCAGAACTGAGTAGCTGGGAACAAAATTTTATAAATACAAAGGCAACAATTACAGAAAAATAACTCAGGAAATTCTCAAATGTTTGGAACTCATAAAATAGACAAACAAAAATAAACCACTGGTCAATGAGAACATCACAAGAAAAATTAGGAAATAGCCAGAACTAAATTAAAATGAAAACATGTCATCGTAAAATACACGAGATAAGGCTAAAATAGCACTAAGGAATTTTGCAGCTTAAACAAAGAAAAAGCCTCCACCTTAAAAAACTACAAATGGAAGAGCAAATCAAGACTAATGTAGGTAGGAAAAATATTATCAGATCAAAAATCAATGAAATAGAAACACAAAGGAAGAAAATCAACAAAACCAAAAATTAATTATTTCAAAAGTGCAACAAAACTGATTTAGCTAGTTTATGCTAGATTAGCTAGAAAGACTAAAAAAAAGAAAAAACTAAACAACTACATTGCACATGTGTGCTCCAGATACTGCAGTGAGCTTTTTATATTAAACATTTTCTTAAAAACTTTCAAATCTCAAGCTATTGATTCTTTTAGGGAGATTATGAACATTATGAAAATCAACTGGAAAAAATTAAAGAAATTCTTCCAAATTTAGATATAAGCCAAATTTATTAAAACTGAAGAAACAGAAATCATCAACAATGATACTTATAAAAGAAGCTAACGCCATAATTAAAAACCTTTCCATAAAGAAAATTCCAGGTCTGTATGGCAGTACTTATAATTCTTTCTAACACTTGAGATGTAAATGAATTGCACTTTATAAGATCTGAATGACCTTCATACTAACACCTGGCCAAGTCATAATAAACAGAAAAATTCCTTCGTGGATCTAGACAAAACAAAAAATCTTTAATAAAATTTAAAATTTTAATACTATTAACAAGTTGAATCCAATGATTTGTAAATACCATAGCATAACCAAGGGTTTTTTATACAGAAATGCAAGTAGAGTTTAAAATTTTTTTTTTCACCAACAGAATAAACAAGAAAACCAAATGACTGTTTCAGTAGACAAAGATAAACAGAATCTTAATTTCTAAAAAATCTCATGAAAATAAAAATATGAAGAACTGTCTTAATATGATAAAACATACGTGAAAAGTTTACAGCCAACATTATACTTCATATTGAAAAACTGAATGCTGTTAAGCTTGAGCACAAAGCAGGAAGACTGCTTCTACAACAGTATACTGAAAATCCTAGAATAAAGCAAGATGAAAAAATATAAAATGCAAAGACTAAAAGAAGTCAAAATGTCTTTATTCACAGATGTTGACAGTATACACAGAATACATGCATAGAAAATCCTATGGAATCCTGAAAACAAAAAACTAATAATCTGAATTTGACGTGGTCATGGAATATAAACAAAAAATATATACAAAAATAAGTTGTACTTCTATACATTAGAAATTAGCATTTGGAAAATGAAAAAATAAAATTTACCACAGCATTAAGAAACATGCAATGCCTACCAAACAATTTAACAAAAAATGTGGAAACTCAGGAAAGGCAATGAAATATGGGTCTTTGAACCTCCCAGAAACAGAGGAGACGCCTCCCTTGGGAATGTCTTAGTGCAAAGGCAAAGAAAAAACCAACCAATTGTATGGTAACACCCTGTTCAAAGAGAAATTCCTTACTAGCCAAGAAGTTTTAGTTCATAACCTTGGGTTCAAGTACTTGCTGCCCAAAGGTAGAGAATTATAGGCAAAAGCTGATAAGCCTAATTGGGCTGCTTTTACCCTCAGCTTCAGTTTTATCTTGAAGAGGCTTTCTGACAATAAATCCTTCTGATGTTTAAACCTATATAGTAAATGTGCCAAGCTTGCTTGTGGTCAGTCTTCCTGCACTAGAGGCAGGCTGAACCAAACCACCCTGCCTTTTCCTCTAGTTTATGTGTCTTTTCCTAATCCCCTTACTGACTAGTTTGTGTTGCTCTGAATACACTTTCACACAGGATGGACATTTGGCGCCTGAACAGGGACCAACACAGACCCACGAGGAATTCACTTTTCAAGGTGAGTTGGATGCTCCTAAAAAAGATACATGTCCATTAAAGTAGGAAGGAGACAAGCGAGTCTTTATACATAGCTTGCTGTAGGACAGTTTAGAAGAAAGGGATCCCTATGTTACTATGTTGAAGACTATGTTTAAATTACAGGACAGCCCCATAGAGAAGGCAGTTGCCACAGCTTTTAGAATTTGTTATTAAAACTTTTCCTTGGTTACTTGAGGAGGGAGCGGTAGGTGTAAAGTCATGGGAGAAACTCAGTGAACATGCATGCTAGCTATGTGACCAAGGAACTGGACAAAATCCCCATGGTCTTTGATATGAAATTGTCTTGATCCATCTTGTAATCACATGAAATGTTTGGCTTCTGACCTGATTTCTGGCTTTAGAAACACTGTTAAAGGCTGTAAAAAGTTAAACACTCTTCAGCCTGTAGCATCTCCTACAGCCCTTCCCCTGCTCAGTAGAAGCTGTTCCTGAGATGTGAGTGGGAGTTGAAACTCTGGCCACAGCTTTAAGAGAAGTTTTGCAGGGCTAGAGTTGTGGCTCAGTGGTAGAGTGCTTGCTTTGCATGTGTGAGGCACTGGGTTCTTTTTCATATAAACAAATGATTAAAAATAAAGGTCCATCAACAATTTAAAAAAATTAAAGAGTTTTTCAGCCTTCCGGGAAAACTTAAAATTCCAAAAGGAAGTGACAAGCCTAGACACTTGGCCAGAGACTATCAGCAGTTATCTGGTCATAAAAACAAACCAGGCCTCTGTCCATGCAGCCATTGCAATAAACATTAGGGTAATGAATGTAAATCACAAATATAGACAAACAATTTTGCCTCCTCAGTTAAAACCTCATTGGGATAGGGTCTTCAGAAAAAAACATAATTTATAGCACCACATTTTCAGAGAATCATGTAAGATTTAAGACCACAGGAAAAAAGTAGCCCTTTAAAAAATTCAAGTGATTTCTGACTTGACTGCCTAAAGAGAAAAAGATGTCATGTTTAAATCTGAGCCTCTTCTGTTCTGCCATAACTGGGTGTCTTTACCACACTGTTAATAACCTCCCCTGAATGCTTGAGCACCAAGAGGGAACAATGGAAAGATTCTAAATGTTTTCCTTTTTTAAAAAAACTTTTCTGGGGAGGGAAAGAGAGAGAAAAGGGAAATTGCATGGAAATGAAGGGAGACCCTCATTGCTATACAAAATTACATATAAGAGGTTGTGAGGGGAATGGGAAAATAAACAAGGAGAGAAATGAATTACAGTAGATGGGGTAGAGAGAGAAGATGGGAGGGAAGGTGAGGGGGGATAGTAGGAGATAGGAAAGGTAGCAGAATACAACAATTACTAATAGGGCATTATGTAAAATTGTGGATGTGTAACCGACGTGATTCTGCAATCTGCATTTGGGGTAAAATTGGGAGTTCATAACCCACTTCAATCTAATGTATGAAATATGATATGTCAAGAGCTTTGTAATGTTGTGAACAACCAATAAAAAAAAACTTTTCTGAAGATTTTACTCTATATTTAAAATATCTGAACGTACTCTAATCTGAACTCAAAGTGAACTGATCTGATAAAGTTGTTCAACATGTCTCTTTACAAGAGTAATTATGGTTTTTGTTTTGCTCTTTAAAAAACCCTATATTTTTGAGCTCATGATTTCATGGCAAATTCATATTTGAGCTTTATGTGCCTAAATTAATGTATTTTCCTAATCAGTTTTATTTTATCTAACTATGGAGATTTTTACACTCTTTGTTGAGGCCAATTTTTCAAGGGTTGGCTCTCAAATGCATAAAAAAACTCCCAAGGGAGGTGTTGCCTGTCAATTGGCAGTTCAAAGATCATAATTCATTCACCATTCTCAACATCTCCCCCCCCCCTTTTTTTAAGCACAAGTGATGAGCTAGTATTTGAAGTTCTCAGATGCCTTGCTGGAAGATATGGCAACCTATTATTACAACACAAAAGAGAATTAGTAGCAAACACATAATTCCAAAAACATATCATATTGAATGTTTTAACATATTCCCAGGATTAAAACCATTTAAATGATGTAACTCCTTAGGTCTAGACTGTCATTATTTCTGTGCCAGATGCCCATTAAATAATTTTTAACTTCCCAATCCCCTTGAGAAGCATTATATTTGGCAACTGTAACACAAATAAATTTGTAGCCAGTATGTATTGTGAGATCAACTTATCTCTATGGTATTATTTGTCATGTAAAGAGGAATAATTCTTTTTTTTTGGGGGGGGTGGGATGGGGATTGAACTCGGGCACTCAACCACTGAGACACATCCCCAGCCCTATTTTGTATTCTATTTACAGACAGGGTGTCTCACTGAATTGCTGACCATCTCGCTTGTGCTGAAGCTGGTTTTGAACTCATGATCATCCTGTCTTAGCTTCCCAAGCCTCTAGGGTTACAGGTGTACACCATTGCACCCCCCCCCCAAAAAAAAAACCGCAAAAAATGAGGTTTAACAAAGCCTATCATAACTTCATTCTTTCTCAGACCTCAGATACCAAACCTGTTTTCAATGTGTATGTATATTTAACTATTAAAGAGGCATGAAGAGGGTCAGCCTAAAAATAATTCACATGAAATAAACTTCTTTAGAACTGACAATCATTATAATATATATTTTCATAGCCCCCCCCCCAAAAAAAAAATCAAAATTCAACTTTGTTAGCACAGAGTTGTTTCCTGAAGCATTTCCTTTTAATATTAAAAGGAGCTAAGGAGGCCACATGCAGAAAGCAATGGCGCAGGGTACCACTTCCAGCAGAAAATACAAACGGAAACAAGATGGAAGAAAAGTTCGAATTGTTGTAATTAAACAAATGTCATGTGAGGACAAAGACATGCCAAGCAAGAATATCATTTGAAAATGGAGGCAGGGATTGAAGTAGTAGTAGGTGCAAGCCAAGGAATACCAAAGATTGCCAGCATTTCAAGAGAAATCAGAAAGAGGGAAGGAATCATTCTCCAGGTTTCTGAGACATCAAGGCCCTCACAACACCTTAATTTCAGACCTCAAGCCTCCATAACAAATTTCTATTAGTTTAAGTCACTCAGTTTGTAATAATTTGTTACAGAAGCCCTAGAAACAAACATTTACCACAGTTCTTTAATGCTCAATAATTTAAAATGAGAATTTGGCAAAACTAATTTTAAATCAACTGACATATTAATCAGCTCTCTTCTGGTAAAAATATATGTCCTATATTCATTGAAGGAGTAGTGGTTTTGGTATGCTTTTCATGTTGTTAAAATAATATCACTACAGGTGATGTGTGTTCACAGAAAAATTCGAAGATACTCGTCCGAGTATGAAATGTTTATCTAATACACATTTACACAAAGCTGAATAAAATTTTTATTTTAAAATAATACAAGTAATTACAAAAATAAACGTCAACTATACAAGCTGCTTTATACATGTGTGTACATGTATATGTTATACACATATCCATAAATACCCACACATATTTAAACTTGTTTCATCCTTCATCTCTTAATTTGGGTAAAAAGAAGAACACTTTCATCATTCAGGAGATTTTTGATGTTGTAATAATTACCTAAAAGTAAAATAATAAGAAAATAAAATTATTTTCACAGGAATCATTTATTTTTGAATTAAGTATTTAGTCATCACCCGAAAGTTACAGTACATAAAACATAAGATAAAAAGAATTCACTTAAACTGAAAGATCTAAGAGCTAACCACCATCTAATGATCCAGATAAGGCTTGAAAAATACAAAATTTACATTATTTTATAACAAATGCAGAGTTAAGTTAGACAAGGGCACAGGGAAAGGAAATCTCTTTTTGAAATCAATCTTTGAAACTGCTGTGGATTTCCCTAAATACGTATACAGTGTTAAGTAAAATAAAATCTCAACATTTAAAAAAGACAAAGACTGGTCTTAATAATAATAAATAAGGTAATAAATAACAAAAGTGAAATATCCATGGACAGCATCACATACAGTAGGTATATTAGTATTAAGTATTATTTCTGTGATTTTCTATTTATCAGAAATTGATATTGACCAAATTCATATTTACAACAGTATTAGCACACACTACAGACTACATAAACATAGTTACTATTATTGTCTCCCTACATAATGTAAGCTTTGTTAAGTTTAAATTTTTTCCTGTTTTGTTCACTATATTTATCCCAAACTCTTAAAGCAATGCTTGGTCATAGTAAACTCTTAACTTACATTTGTCAAATGGATGAATGAACAAATGAATGAATTAAAGTATCTGTTTCCAAAAATTTGTGTACTTCAATAGCACATTATTTTATATGTTTAAAATAATCCACTAAAAACTGTTCAGCTACAATATCTCAGAGATACCAGGGAGGAAATAATTACCCTTTACTAACTAACAGAATGCAACATATGTTCTAATTAGTATTTTTATATTCTAACATAAACTTATTCAATTTTCATGTATCAATATACTAATATACTTACCTAATGATGAAAGAAAAATATGTACCAAACTGCTTTGTAATCAATTGTGTTGTACTTTGTTGACAACTAAGGCTTCCATTTTCATGCTGCATGTGAACAACTATATGGAGACTATAACTATGTGAAATAAAATGTCTTTAGTTATTCTTACCTGAAGGAACATAGAAAGAATCCCCAGTAGTTATTAAATAAGATGATTCACATAAAGTACACAAAAGGTCACCAAAGTGAACATAAAAGATCTGTAAAATCAAAAAGTAAAATCTCATTTCAAATTGAACTTCAAAAACCATCAAAGGAAATGCAGTAGTCAGAATAACAACTCCCCACAGATGATGATGCTCTAATATGTAGAACCTATGAATATGTTACCAAACAGGATCTTGAGATGGCAGATTAATAATCCTTAGTAAGGTTATGGTTTGGATATAGGGTAACTCCCCAAAACTCCTATATGAGAAAATGCAAGAATGTTCAGAGGTGAAATTATTGGATTACAACAGTCATAACTATGATCAATATATTAATTCATTTGAATGGATTAAATGGGTGGGAACTATAAGCAGGCAGGGAGTGGCTAAAGAAAGTAAATCACTGAGGGTTTAAACTTTTGTCTCTGCCTGTCCCTCCCTCTCCCTTCCCTTCCCTTCCCCACCCCTCACCCTCCCTCTTTCCTTAGTAGCTGGCATGAACTGAGTAGTTCTTCTCCAGCACACTCTTCCACCATGATTTTCTGTCTCCCTTCTGCCTCACACCAGGCCTACGGGCTAAACGCTGTCAACCACGGACTGACTCACTGAAACCATGATCCAAAATAAACTTTTCTTCCTAATTATATGAGACTTTAAAAAATAAAAAACTTTCTCCAGGAAGCAGAGGAAAAACAAGGCAGAAAGAGAAGGCAGAGAAATTTGAAGCACAAAAAGACTTCGTAATGCTGCTGCTAGTAAAGATAAGGAAACCATTGGCCAAGGAGCATGGATTATTTCTATAAGTTGAGAATAAGATCCTGGCCAACAGCCAGAGACCAAATGAAAACCTCAGGCCTATAAACACAATGAACTGAATTCTGTCAACAATATGTATAAAACTAGAAAAATTTGTAACCTGATTCATCCTCAAAGTCAGTCTCCACAAAAGAACACAGACCCACCAACATTTTGAGAACTGTTTTAAGGAAAGTTACAGCCTACACTGGTTCTCTACCTTGTCCCTTTATTGTTTTTTAAAGCATGTGTTTCATGTTTTAAAAATGTAAAAGTACTCTTCATATTATTATTACTAAGAAAAACACCTTAACTCTCATTTTTATAAGAAAATTAGAGAATAGTTAAAAGAAATAATTATCAAGTATAATCACACAGTAAGGTTACTTTTCTACATTCTTTTTAACTTGTCATTTACATTTTGAAATTCTAGACAGGAAAAAAGATAAAGTATTTTCTATATTGTACCATAAACGTTACTGCTAAAAATAATTTTAAAATGTTCAATGCAGTGCCTGGAAGTGCTATAATATTTATTATATCATATAAAAGCTCATCCTATTAAGTCAAAATAAAAATATAACCATTTTTCTCCTGCAGCACATTTCACTAATTTCCAACTTTTGCAATTATACTCAATGTTACAATAAATACATATGATCAGCTTCTTCTCCTCCCAACTTTAAAATTATTACCCTAGGAAAAATTTCTAGAAATGACATCCATAAGTCACAGGGTATGAATATTTTTCCAATAATTTGTACTGAGTAACTGTAAAGTGTTATTTGTTTTTAAATTTGAATCACTCTGAGTACTCTAAGTATTAAGCAGGTTAAATACTTTCAAATGTTTTTTATTCAAGTTTCCTTTTTACATAAAAAGGCAGTATAGTGACGATACCATAATATTTGTCTTCATTAATATTCTTTCATCATTTCACAGGGAATATTTATGCTTTAAAAAATGTTATTTTATTCTTTAAATAATGCATGGAGATAAGAGCATGTTAAGACTGAATTCATGAAAATTTCAAATTACTCAAAAACAGAATTCTTGTTATACTTCCTCCCTTTTGACCTTACTTTGTCAGTAAAAATTATTTTGAATGTGATACTTCAATAACTCATGATTTCACAGATTCCTCAAATGTCCCATACCAAATGATATTCCTTAGTTATATCATTTTTAAAGTGATGTTATGTTAAACATCCTTAAAATTTGACACTTTCCAAATTCTACAATTTTCAAGTTAAAAATACAGAAATATACAGATATATGCATACATATACTAAAAGACCAATTTTTCAGAATAGCTCCAACAGGGTATGAAAGAGGGAGAAAGACTGAGTGACTGTTTCACTTTGAACCTCATTATAACTTTAATCAGTAATAGTGTTTTATATATATATATATATATATATATATATATATATAAAATAGTTTTTTACCTAGTACTTACTAAAGCAACTAGCTCTTAATCTTGAGTCTACTGCTAACTACTTTTAAGTCTTTTAACTTCTGTTTCTCAACTGCATGACCAGAGAAATTTGGAATTAAACTTGATCTCTAAAATCCCCTCAGATATAAAATTCTTTTTTGAAAATATTTTTTTAGTGTAGATGGACCCTATATCTTTATTTATTTATTTTTATGTGGTGCTGAGGATCAAACCCAGTGCCTCATGCATGAGAGGCAAGTGCTCTACAACTGAGCTATAACCCCAGCCCTCAGCTGTAAAATTCTAATGATTTGTTTGAAAACTTGATTTTAAGAAAACTAGATTTTAAGTAAAGACCATTCCTTAGAACTAGGAACCTCAAGGTTATAGTGCTATATACAGAAAAAGTGCTGTTAAGTTGGCTGGTTGATTCTGAACAGATTTTAAACAAAAAATAAAACATCTGGGCTAAGGTTGTGGCTCAGTGGTAGAGTGCTCACCTAGCATGAGTGAGGCAATGGGTTCGATCCTCAGCACCACATAAAAACCAAATAAAGACATTGTGTCCACCTAAAACTAAAAAAATAAATATTTAAAAAAATTTTAAAAATTATGCATTATAGTGATAGAATTTTATTAGTAAGGAAACAGCATTTTAATGCTTCATCCAATCCAATAAAGCGAAGTAGCATCTATAACAAAGCATAAATAAATGAAGAAATATACTTACTAATATATCTTGGCTAACATGCTGTTTTCCCTTTTCTTCATAGGGTCCTAATATCAATTTCCCAGTAGAAAATAAAGGTGTATCCAAAGTTTTATATACTTTCAATCCACCATGTTCCACGAAAAACTGATATGTATCTTGTGGCTTTATAAGATCTAAGAGGAAATAGTAATATAAATATAAAATAATAGTAATGATAATGCTCAATGACAAAAACATGTACACATGTATATTATGTGTACTTCTAGACATAAAACCTGCCTTAGAAAGACAAAAATAATTAAGATCATTGATTTTGTAGCTGGAATGCCAGAAATCAAATCTTGCATTTCTTACATTAAGCTCTCTATATACCTCAATTTCCTTTTCTATAAAAATGAATAATGATTGTTAATCTGTATTAAAGAGTTGCTGTGAACATCAAAGAGTTAATGTATGCAATTTAAAACAATGTCTGACACAAAGTGAGTGCTTTGTTACAACCAAGATGGAAAATAAAATTAAATGAGAAATAAGAAAAAACTCAGTATCTTTAAAAAGTTTCACATGAACCAAAATACAAATTTATGACCATCATAACAATAAATTATTTTCTGCTGCTGCTAATTTTCCATTTGACTGATGTTTAAATAATGAGATTTTTATTTATCAAGAAAAGGCTACTAGAATTCAGAGTTTTAACTGTTGCTCACAAATTACTATCTCAATTTCAAAAAGCTCTCTTTTATTTAAAAAAAATTCCTTTCTGGACCTGTAATTAATATACTCCTTAATCATCAGTTTCTGACATTATCATTTCTCTGGGAACATTAGTGTTCCCCCAATGCAGAAAATGTGCATATTTACCAAAGAAAGTGAACTGTTAACAACACTCACAACTTTTCTAACCTACTAGAGAATAGCAATTTTTTTTTAAATCAAAGAAATTTAATAACATTCAGGAAACCAGAACATAGGATTACTAAACTTGAATACAAAAGTCAAAAGAGGACTAACTAGGATTATAGAATTTAAAAAGTAGATTAAATTTGTAAACATACACACAGTTAATGAATTAAAAAAGAGAATAGAGAAATTCCTACAGAAGAAGCACAGCAAAATATAAACTACAGTATGAGAAATCATTGAAAATAAGATACTTGACTGTTAGAAGGGTATTAAAATGACTCCTAACATTATGACTTAAAAAAAAAAAAAAAAACACTTTTTAAATATCAATGTTTTTTACACTAAACACTTTTCTTTTTTTTAACCTCTGTTGTCAAATAATCTCAATATAGAAATACTTTAGCTAAGACATAAGATATCAAATGGAATCTATTTCACAGCCAAAATTTTGTGGAATACAATAATGACCTTACTGGTCTTCTGACTTAAGACAAAGAATCTTCAGAACTAACTGGTACAACTAACAGTTGTTAAGATATTTAAGCATTTCTTACATAAATATTGCCTGGTTGGTAAAAAGCTAAATTTTCCCTAAACCCCCTCCCCACTATAACATGTCCCCTGAAACCTCTTATGGCCTCCCAGAACTAAATGTTTAATACCTGTATAATAGAGTAGGAGGCTTCTAGGATCTTATGCCAGCCTTCAAGTTAAGGCTAGCATTTGTATGGCTGATTGATGCCCTTGATGGTGATCCTCACAAAAGTTTCACAATCCAGGTACCATTACTGGCATTTGTAGGACCAGAAGACTATCTGTGCCAGGCCAATAATTCCTGCCTGCTCCCACAGTAAGAGTATATCCTGGGATCTGCCAGCTAACATGGTAAAATTCCCCATTCCCCATGAAAAGACCCTACAACCATATGTACTAGACCCCATGCGAGGAGACAACACTCCTGATGGTAGTGTTAGCACCTGTACTCCAGAAGACAAATGCCTGATAATACATGTCCTTGGAGGTTAACACATGTCCTTGGAGGCTATCTACCATCACTGCCCAACAAAGTTGTCCTCATATAGGCTACTTATTTGAACTGAAATTTAGTGCTGAAAGAGCCGGGGCGGGGGAGTATGCGGATTGATCATCAAGCCAAGAGTTTCCTCTTTCTTATTGGTAAATTAGATATTTTATGTATCATTTCTGATCTTACCCATAAGAACAATCTCTCTTGTTTCTGGGTCCTTTACTGGTGTTGGCTGCAAAGGATCTCTTAGAGATATATCAACATTTAGTATTAATTTATTCTCTGCAAAAGAAATACCAATGAAATATAAACTAGTTACTTAAAATTAATTCTCAATCATAAAAAAGTACAGTACAAAATATAGCAACAGACAAGTTGCAAACTGTCAGAGATATAACAGACTCTTCCTACTTATAAATGACCACTATAATAAATAAAAATAATAATTAAAAAACCCACAATATTTAAAATAGAAGCAAACACCCTAAACTTCCGATTCCCTATAAGGGACATTATAACATGTCAACTCTTAAATTCTTACATCATCAAAAAGCCAAACAATGTTCTGCATATTTCCTGAGACACGCAATACACTTCAGAAAAAATTCATTAACATGTCTGTTGTATGGATAACTTTTAAGATTCATTATTAGACTGGGGAATTTACACATGAAAAGTAAATTTACTCACTTTTTTTTTTCTTTCTGGTACTGGAAATTGAACCCAGGGATGCTTTACCACCAAGCTGCATTTTTTTTTTTCTTTTTCATTTTGAGACAAGGTTTCACTAAGTTATTGAGTTGGGCCTTGAACTTGTGATCCTCCTACCTCAGGCTCCTGAGTCACTGGGATTATAAGCATGTACTAGGGCACCCAGCTCAATGCTTTCAAAATTTGGGAAAAAGTGGACATTAAAAAGTGAATTTTACCTACAGTATTATATCTGAAGGTTTTAGAGGTAAATAACAATTTTTGGAGTGAGTTCTTCTCAAAGTACTATGTTATTGAAAACACAATCTAAGCCTGGCACAGTTGCACATGCCTGTAATCCCAGCAGCTCGGGAGGCTGAGGCAGAAGGATTACAAATTCCAATCCAGCCTCAGCAAAAGCAAGGTGCTAAGCAACTCAGTGAGACTCTGTCTCTAAATAGAATACAAAGTAGGGCTGGGGATGTGGCTTAGTAAAGTGCCCTTGAGTTCAATCCCCTGTGCCACAAACAAACAAACAAACAAACAAACAAAACAAACAAATAAAATCTAAAAGTTACTTTCAGAAATAAGTTCATACTTCTTTCATCATTATCAAGACACATCCTTTTCCTATTAGTTACTTTTTTGACTCTTTCCACGTTTCCTTTTGCCTTTCTTTTAGATGTTATTGTGACTGGGGACAATATTCCACCAATCACAAATTCTCCTGAAATTCAACAACAAAAAAGATAAAATATTATATCTGTAAAAGTAAAAAGTTTGAAACAAAACTCTTTAAAAATGGTACATTTCCTTTCAAAGAAACAAAGAAAATATTACTAAAATTTTAGTAGTTCAAATAATAATCAATTGCACTTGTATCTTTAATGTGCTAATCTAGAAGCATTGATAAAATAGGATTGATCTTTGTTAATTCCTTGAAATCAGCAGTTATCAGTAGAGGGTTTAAAACAAAACAAAAAAAAAGCAGAAGCTGGTGATAAACTATTGGTAGTAAGCTACATATGAGTGCCCTTTGACTTAGCTATATCCATCAAAGGAAGGAAATAAAGATAACACTATACTTCTAAACTCAACCTCTATCATTTTGTAGAAAACTATGATAAGAAAATGGCTGGTAAGAATAATAATTTTCTCATGTTCTAACAATGCAGATTTTTATACAATTAAAATCCTTTTCAGATAAAACTATAACAATACTCTACAAAACCATACACAAAACTACACCTATCAAAAAGAAAAAAAATCAGCATCTCTATAGTAATCAGACCAATAAGGATTTGAATCCTTTTCTTATCACATTGAGGGAGAAATGGTGATTAAATAAAGTAATGTACATAAATTGCAGGACAGAGTCTGGCACATACTAATCATAAGTTATATTTAACCTTCTTATTGTTTTTATTATTAGACACTACAGTGTAAATTAGGTTTTACCTGATGATGTTTCTTGATAATCTATTCGCTCTCCTCGCCAGTATTCCAAAGGTTTAAAACGTATTCTCTTGGTCCTGCGGACATTTGGTGTGTTGGAGGGCAAAACTATAAAAGTGTAAAAAAAAAAAAAAAAATACACATATAAATGTTTAGTTGGATTACATTCAGCAGTAGAAAGATTAATATTACCTTTTAAAAGATGAATGGTTCTAGATAAAAGACAAGAAAAAACTTTTAAGGTACATTTGGGATAATGATTAAAGAGAGTAAAAAATTAGGCCTCTAGATTGGTAAAGACATAAAACTTTAATACCCAGGATTGACAATGTTATCTGAAAAATGTTAAGTTCCATATATAAATAGTTTGTTGGCTATGTTATCAAATTCCTATGTTCTTACCTATTTTTGTTTTATCTATTTTTTTGCTTAATTCAATTCTGAAAGCAGTGAATTAAAATCTCCCCCCTAATTATACTGTTTAAATTAAAATTTTCTTGCTTTATCTAGTCATTTTTGTTTATGAATATTAGTTGATAAATTGTTGGTGCACAAATTTATACTTTCTCTGTCCTCTTAAAGTGCTCACTTTATCATTATATGTTCTTCCTTATCACATTTATCAGTTTTAACCTTAACTCCTACTTTGCCTAATATTAACACTAGACTATTTTCTTTTTGTTCACAGTAATCTTCCTAATTATTTTTAACTTTTTATTTTAAAACCTAAGTATTTTTTAAAAACAGATAGATAGGTTTGTATTATTTAACCAAACCCAATACTTGAGAAAGTCAATCCATTCACATTTGTTCAGTTTAATAACCTGCTTCCTTTAATTCCCTTCATCTCTATTTATTTACTGATTTATTGATTAATACCAGGAATTCGATGCAGGGGAGCTTAACCACTGAGCTACATACCTAGCCCTCCTAGCCTCCTAGCCCTCTTATATTTTATTTGTTTTTTGAAACACGATCTCACAAAGTTGCTTAGGGTCTTACTAAGTTGCTGAGGCCCACCTCAAACTTGCAATCCTAATGCCTCAGGCTCCCAAATCACTGGGATTACAGGTATGCACCACCATGTCCTGCCATCTTATTTATATATGAGTTTCTTTACATCAATGAGTCTTCTTTGTCTTCATTTTTATTAGTTTGATTAAATGACCATTTATTTTCTCCATTCTTTTCTTGGTAACTTTGGTAACTTCAAGGATTTGCTGTGCTTTTTTACTTTAATATTGGTTACCTTCCCATTCCTGATACTGTATGATTATATCAAACTGATAGCCCTGGAACTAGAGTTATAGTTCAATGGTAAAGCACTTGCCTAGCAGCAAGCTGAGTTCAGTCCTCAGCACTGCCAAAAAATAAAAATAATACATATAACCCTATCAAGCAAGATATCATTGGTAAAAATGACACATTTTATACTACTTTTACTACCCTTTTTTTGCACCTTTCCTCCCCACCATATCATTTCCTCTTTATCATGCCAAGTTTTGTTAAATAACCAGGATTACAAGGTATTACAAGGTATCTCTAAAAATCCTTAGTTAAGCACTTAAAAATTCCCTGACATATTATGTCATATCATGTGGTAGATATATACTAAGCTAATGGGCAATGGGTCACACATACCCTTCTATAATCTCCTCTTTAAAGTATGGTAGAGACCTGTACTTTAGAGAACCATGACTTTGTTCTAATCAACAACTATGTCAAAAGTAGTGGGGTGCCACTCTGTGATCACATTATTATTTTATCGACATACTACTTTACATATGGCATAGAAAGCCACTCCATCACACAAACATGAGTTGTTCCATGAATCTTGACTGGTAAGTATCTTCTGGGGAAGCGTGGATTTTGAATCCTCACAGGAATCTCTTCATGGGTTCACAGTTCTCAACTTTGTCTATTTACCATTCGAGCCACTTAAGAATTAACTGTATAAAAGTGGAAGAAGCTGTCGGGGATGGATATTATCTACTTAGCAATTACATTTTCAGAGAATTTTTAATTTTGATTACACAAAATGAAAAATCGCTACCTACTATAGGCAGAATGAGAAGACTATAAAACCTTATAAATGGGTAACAGACTGACTCAGTGGCCTATGACAACTTATTATAAAATTCATGAGAACTAAATGTGTGATTTTAATTTATCTACAAAGAAATCCAAATAGTATTATTACTTCCCCTGCTTACAAAAAATTAAGCTATATTTAGAAACAAACTTAATTCTAGTTTTCTTTAATGGAAGTATTACAAGATAAAATTATTTTACTTAATTTATGATGTGTTTTCTTCTCTGGTGACACTTTAGTTCTTAAAAGTCTTGAGTCATCTGAAAAATGCAAAAGATAGCATAATGAGCAATGGTTCTTAATTCCATGTTGATAAAGTATGTCATTTTGCCAACTTCTGTGTAAACATTTTAAATACTGCCCTAATAATACATTTCATAACATTTTGCTTTCATTACAAAGAAATAAAAACTAAGGAAAAACAGTGCTTCCATGAACACATCTTGAAAGCGTAACATTTAAAAATAACAAAAACCAGGGCTGGACTGTGGCTCAGCAGTAGAGTGCTTGTCTGGCATGTGTGAGGCACTGGGTTCAATCCTCAGCACCACATAAAGAAAAATCAATCAATTAATTAATTAAAGGTTAACACAAACAAACAAACAAACAAAACCCAACCAAACAAGTTTTCTATCGCTTATGGACACAGGGAATGAGTGATTGGTGGATAAAAATGCAGGGCATGATAATGAATTCATAATATGCTAATTATGTCATCTATGACTTATCTGCAACTTTCTCTTTAAAATTCTAAAACAGTACAAATGTCCTCAATTTACCAGTGTGTCAAAGAACTCTGGGGTTCTCAATTTTACATATGATAAACAGCACTAAAGATAGTTATTATCAATTCTTTCCCTTCCCATGCATAAAGTTATTGATGAACCCTTATTTTATTTACTTATTTATGTGTGATGCTGAGAATTGAACCCAGTGCCTCACACATGCTACGCAACCATTCTTCCACTGAGCCACAACCCCATTCCCCAACTATTCTTTATCAACAAGCAAAGACTCATTTCTTTTTTTTTTTTTTTTAAAGAGAGAGTGAGAGAGGAGAGAGAAAGAATTTTTAATATTTATTTTTTTTAGTTCTCGGCGGACACAACATCTTCGTTGGTATGTGGTGCTGAGGATCGAACCTGGGCCACACACATGCCAGGCGAACGCGCTACCGCTTGAGCCACATCCCCAGCCCAAAGACTCATTTCTTTATTGAACCTCTATTTTATTTAAGACTTGTATGAATAATAGAATGCAAAGTAAATTATTTTCTAGGACTTTAAAAGCTAAGGCCTTTACAACATAGTGGTTCCCCTAGGGATCTCATATTGAGGGAAGAATAACATTATATGAAGATTGACTACCAAAGGTTGCCATGCTGTGAGAAAGTCTAAGATGGCCATGTTAAAGAAAAGAGATGGCAGGCTTCACCATTCCAGCCATTCTATCTGGATACCAAATACAGAAGTGAGGAAGTCATCTTGGAGATTCAGGCCAAGTGAACTTTCAGATGACTCCAGTTCAGCAGCTTACATCTAACTATAAAATTGTGAAAGCACTACTGGGCTAAGACTCAGACTCTAGGAACCAGATTCAGGATCATCACAGGTGGGAAATAAGAGGTTTCAGCAGCCTTTATCCTCTAGCTCCTGGACCCATGTGGAAAAGTTTGGAATGTGATCTCCTTGTGACACCATGGGTCATTAATGAATGCCCCCCACCAAGGTACACGTTAGCTGGTCAGGTCCCACAGAGAGAACACAGATTTTAAAAGGCACTTTTGGCCTCTCCCTTTGACCAATTATGAGTTCACCAGTACTGGTAACACAAAGAGCCTTTATATTTTTAAAAAGGCTGATGGAAGGACTCAGGAGGCTGCAGGCTGGGGCTGGAGGTTGCTGCCGCCCCCAAATAAAGCATACTTATATCCCAATTTTGCCTTGCATCTTCTTCACCTGCTAGGATTCTGCATTTGTTTCCTAGGGTCTAAGCCTCAGTCCAACAGCACCCAACTAATTGTCTAGCTAAACCAAGAAAATTCACAGAACCACATAGAAGAAACCAATAGTTGTAATAAAACAGTAAGTTTTGGGAGTGTTTTGTTATGAAGCAATATGTAACTGGAACACTACAAGTCCATGAACCACTTCTGTTGTATGTAATATATATTTTCCTATGAAGTAGAAATAGGCAAATTTTTCTGCAGAGATTAAAAGTAGATGAGTGGTTACCTATCCTGGGAAAAGGGATGGAAGATGGCTGCTAAGTAGAGTGTTTCTTTCAGCAGGTAAAAAAAAAAAGTATTCTAAAACTGTGGTGCTGGGTGCACATCATTGATTTGTACACTATATGTGGGTTAATTGATTATGTGTAAAATCTATCTCAATAAAAAGCTATTACCCACCCACCCCCATCAAATTTCTCAAGCAATCCCCAGTACAACAAATAGAGGTTTCATGTTTGTTGAAAACTTCTCAAAGCAATTGGTCTTTGGAGGCAGCTAGTAAGGTCAAAAAAGGACCCAAGCAAATAAATAAATGTACTGAGGATAATGGGAGTTTGTTGTCTTGCCATTTGAGAAGGGGTTTATAAAAAACAAAAAAGGGGAGGGCTTAGGGTGTGGCTCAGTGGTGGAACACTTGCCTAGCATGTGTGAGGCACTGGGTTCAGATTCTCAGCACCGCATATAAATAAATGAATAAAGGTCTATTAACAACTTAAAAAATATATAAAAGAAAAAACAGAAAGGGAAAAGTCTGTGTTGTACTGGAATTAGAGGAATTGATGTAAATTCATAGTTCTTAAATATAAACAGATTCAGATATCCCTGTTGCATGTGGGTTGTGTGTGTGCGCGTGCGAACGCATGTGTGTTTGTGCTTGTACATTTCCTGTGTCTATCCACTGAGGAAGCCTAAAACAAGGATATTCTGGTAATAGGAAATACCAAGTAACCAGATATGGGATTTTAAATGCAATTTTTCATTAAGGAGAACTGGGTTCCTTCAGAGAGAAGGAATTTGGGAAGGGTTTAGGAAGGGGAAGTAGCCTAGAACATTATATGCTTAAGAAAAGGGGAGGGAGAGAGGGAGAGAGGGAGCAAGAAGATAGTAGTCCAAGAATTCTTAACAGAAACATGAAAGAAAACCAGAAACCAGTTCAAAGAATACCAACTGGACATCAATCTGAGTATCAGAATAAATAATAGGGCTGGGGTTGTTGCTCAGCGGTGGAGTGCTCGCCTAGCACGTGCAAGGCCCTGGGTTCAATCCTCAGCCCCACATAAAAATAAAATATTGTGTCCATCTACAACTAAAAAATAAAATATTAAAAAAGAATAAATAATAAAGACTACAAACCCATGGAATAAAATATGAACCCAGTAGTGTATAAGCATCTACACCAATAAATAAATAATGAATATACAAATGGGGTAGGAGGAATACTGTTTCTTAAGAGACTGACAATAATTAATGGAAAAGGAATAACAGAAAATAATTTAGTAGCACTACTAGTAGTTGATGATTCAAGTAAAAGTCTTCAATGGATGTTAAGGTTAGTAAACAGAGGTTAGATAAAGAACACATTACAGAAGCAGTATCAGAATTTCACTTCACAAAAATATCAATTACCATAAAAATGTATCTTTACAATAGGAAACACCTGGCAGACAATAACTTGAACATAACATCATTTACATAGTATTCTTCTCAAAAGGCTTGGTATGCATTCAATCATGAGGAAACGAGACAGAATAAAGGTCATTTTGAAGAACGAAAAGCCTATATTCAAATGTCAAAACTAGGTTAGTCAGGAAAAGATTAACCATGAAGAAAATTGAAGGGACATGACAGTTAAATGCAATCCAGGACCCAGAATTGGACTTTAAGCAAATGGGAAAAGACTCTGAGGGCACTACTGGTGAAATTTAAATAGACTCTGTGATAAGAAGCAGCAATTTTATATTAATGTTGATTTCCAGGGCTGGGGATGTGGCTCAAGCGGTAGCGCGCTTGCCTGGCATGGTACGGCCTGGGTTCGATCCTCAGCACCACATACAAACAAAGAAGTTGTGTCCATTGAAAACTAAAAAATAAATATTAAAATTCTCTCTCTCTCTCTCTCATAAGAAAAAAAATTAATGTTGATTTCCTGGTTTGAATACTTCAAGGGTGATTATGCCCGTGTCTTACTGAAATACATTCTGGGCTATTTAAGAGAAATAATACATTACAACTTCAACTGCATCTCAAATAGTTCAAAAAAAGATAATGTTAATAAACATATAACTATATAGAGGAGGCAGGGATAAAGATGGAACAAATGTTATAAAACGTGGAATTTAGATGAAGGGCTTAAAGGATTAAGGGATATCTGTGTAAAGTTTGAAATTACTTCAAAAAAAAATTTTAAAGTAATCAACACAGAGACAACTCTTGAATTTCAAAGTTTAAAGACACTTAATAAGCATGAAGATGAAAGAAAGCAGGTTATCTGTAAAGAAAAAGTATTAGACTAAAGGCAGCAGAATGCCCTCAAATTTCTACTCATATCCATTACCTCATAAAGCAAAAGAGTAATAAATGAATAGTTTAAAGGAAAAAAGATAAATCAGAATTCATTTTCTATTTGGTGATTTGTTGTGTTTAAAAGAAAGGAGGAGTATAAAAAGGATATTGCGTCCTTGCTAAAACATGAGAATGTCTACCACCCTTAGAAGTATCAGGTATGTTTGTTGCTAATAAATGTAAATATGTTACATCCGTTTATTAAGGGAAAATAACAATAAGTTTAAAAAAATCATGTTTTTCTAAGCCACTTTCAGTTTTCTAAGAAAGTTTCAATAAAAAGATAAAAAACATAAGAAACAATAACCAACCAAAATAAAAGTAGAGATAATAATATTAAACAGACTGCAAAGTAAAAATATTTAATAGGATCAATAAACCTATGACCAAGTACTTTGCATATGAAGACTTACCTGCTCAATAATTGAGCTGAAATGTATGTAATAAAGATTGTGGGAAATACAAAGAGAAACAGACAATTGCAGTTGGAACATTTTACTTCAACTCCAGCAGTCCTTAATAGAATTCCAAGCCCAAGGAAGAATACAAGCATAATAATAATAAGCTTATCATGTCCAAATTTGAGATTTTATCCCCCCCCACCAAAAGAAATATGCTTGTTCTCTAAGAGTCTAAAAATCAGGTAATTACAATGCCATTCTCCCAGATGCTCAGGCCAAAATCATTCAAGTTTTCCCTGGTACTTCTGTAATGTCCTACATCCCTTTCATCAGGAAATTCTATTGATTCTACCTTTTAAAATTTCTAAAAAAGCTTACTATTGTTCTCCACTTTCCATTCCTATCACCATCTTTTGCCAGGATTCCAGATCTCACCAATTAATCTCTCTGCTTTCCAAAATTCCCTGTGTTCCCTCAACCTTATCTAGTCTACTCTTAACAGTGGCTGCAGTGATTTATATTTTTAAAAATTCCTCCAATGGTTTCTCATCTCTTAGCAAAAGCCAAACTTCCTTATATAATATCCTTTAACGTACTATGTAACCTTTGATTCTCTGTGACACCATTTCCTACTATCTTCTTCTGCTCAAGCCCCTAGTCATCTTGATACTCCTTGAATAGGGCAGAATCTTTACTACATCAGAAGCTTTGCTCTTGATCTTCCCTCTGGGACCCTATTTACTCAAACAGCTGTATGGCTTGCTGTCTCATCTTGACCACACCTTTACTCAAATGATCACTTTTTCAGTGAGGCCCACTCTTTATATTAACCAAAAGAATGTAATTTCTGTTTCCTACCCTAAAACTTCTGCTTTATTTTTCCATTCTCAACATCTAACAAATCAAAATTTTGCTATCTCCTTACTATTATCTGCCATATTGCCCCTCCAGAAAGTGAGGTCTAAGGAGGACATATTTTCCTAGTTTTATCTACTGTCACATTTCTAGCCCCTAACAGAATATATAATAAGTATTTCATAATACTCCACAAATATTTAAGAATTTCATAACTATTCAAAGTATATTTTTAAAATATATCCACATATATTATCAATAAAATAATGATACAATTTTTAAAGTATCTATAGAAAAACTGTAAAAAACTAAGCATACTGAGTGGTGTGGTGGTACACACCTATAATCCCAGCAGCTCAAGAGGCTAAGGCAGAAGATCTTGAATTCAAAGCCAGCCTCAGCAATTTAGTGTAGCCCTGCCTCAAAATAAAACGCAAAAAATGCTGGGGATGTGGCTCATTGGTTAAGAGCTCCTGTGTTCAATCCCTGGTACTAAAAATTAAAAAACAAACAAACAACAACAACAACAACAAAAATACACTTATGAACACAAAAAAGCCTAAATAAATTCAAATAATAAATAATACAAGCCAAGGTTTCCAGAATAGTGAAATAAAACTGGAAAATATAAACAAAAGAACAAAACAAAACTTAGAATAATACCAACACTGAGAATAATAGTCAGTATATGCCAGATAAATCAACCTATGGAACTGGAATTTATATCACCATTTTTCAAATAAGGAAAATGGAGTTTAAAACACGGAAAAACACTGTTATTTTGAAATTTTTCATTTCAAGATAACACAGCTGGTAAGTAATAATAAAGGGTTTAATCCCAGGTCTCTAGACACCAATATCTTGACTATTTAAGTAACTCATTGGTCAAAGAAAAATCATGGTAAATTAAGAGTATATCACACTACATAGCAACACATATAAAATGAAGCCAAAGTTATACGAGTATAGTCATTGTTTCTTCTTTACCAAATAAAAAGTAAAAGAAACACAAAGTATTCAAGTTAAAAGAGAGAGAGAAAAAAAATATATATATATACATATAAATAAAAAATGGTGGTGGGGGGTTAAAAAGTAAAAAGAATTGAGAAAGAAAAAAAACATACCAAAACATTATATTCTCTATGAGCATGAAAAAATTTATAAACCTCTCTACTAAGAGGCATTTAAGGAAGCAAGGTGGTGGGCTAGAGGAAGGCCTCATTTCTTATCACCCTGTGTACCAAGATTCAAGTTAAGTACACTTCTTTTTGAGAACTCTGCAGTGGCCCCATCCTGGGAGTGCATCAACTTGGTCTATGCAGACCAAACTCCAGCTGACAGTACTTTCCATCCCATTCTACTTCATACTAAGAAGGGAAGCTGAGAATTTTTGAACTCCACTAGCAACTTAGTGAGCAATACAGTAAGAAGAATTTCATGAAGAAGAAATGAAAGATAAAACTGAAAACCAGCAGAGGGAGGAACTACACTCAAAGAATCATCAATAAAAGGAGAATCAAATTCAATTTAAAAATCAGAAATAAATCAAAATACCAGGGAATAAAAATTATTTCTGAATAATAACACTGAAGATAAATAACCTAAACTCATCAATCAAAAGATATAAACTGGTAGATTAGATTAAGAAATAAGATCCTTTGCATCATCAATCAATTAATAAATTAATAAACTAATGAAAATAAAAGAAAGAAAGAAACAAGACCCAACAATATGCTGTTACCAAGAGACTCACCTCATAGGCAAAGACATCCACAGGCTGAAAGTGAAAGTATGAAAAAAAACATACCATTCACATGGATCTCATAAATAGCCAGGGATTACTATTCTCATATTATATAAAGCAGACTTCAAGCCAAAATTAATCAGAATAAATAAGATCATTTCATACTGTTTCAGGGAATCATAAAACAAGAAATAACAATCATAAATATTTATGCCCCAAACAATGGAGCATCTGTGTACATCAAACAAACCCTTCTCAATATTAAGAATCAAATAGATCAGAAAAGAATAATACCAGGTGACTTTCAAACACCTCTTTCACCACTCGATAGACTGTTCAAACAAAAACTAAGTAAAAATGATATGGAATTTAAAAATACAATTAATAATTCACTTAACAGACATCTGTTAAATATTTCATTCATTAATGACTGAATATGAATATACTTTGTTCACAGTAGCACATGGAACATTTTCTAAAATAGATCTTATATTAAGCACAAAGGAAGTCTTAGCAAATAAAAAAAAATAGAGATAATACCTTGCATTTTAGTAGATCATAATGGAATGAAATTACAAATCCATAAGATAAAAAACAGAAACCACTCCAAAACCTGGAGACTAAATAAGACACTCTATTTGAAATCCGGGTGGGGAAAAAAAAAAAAAAAAAAACAACTTAAGAGGTAAATGAGAATAATGATACAACATCAAAATCTCTGAAAACAATGAAGGCAGTTCTAAGAGGACAGTTCATACCATGGAGCTCATATATTAAAAGAATAGAAAGATACCAAATAAATAATCTAATGTTATATCACAAGGCTCTAAAAAAGAAGAACAAATCAAAACCAAAAGCAGTAGAATATAGAAAATAAATAAAACCAGAATGAAATTAAGATACAAAAACTTCAAAAATTTTTTAAACAGTTGGTTATTTGAAAAACTAAATAAAATTGATAAACCCTTAGCCAAACTATCTAAAAGAAAGGGAAAAACTCAAGCTAATAAAACCCATGATGAAAAGAAAATATCACCACAAACACTACTCAAATACTGAGGGTTATCAGAAAGTATTTTGAAATTTATATTCCAATAAAGAAGAAAATCTTGACATCAACAAATTCCTGGAGTCATATGACCTATACAATTTGAACCTAGAAGGCATAGAAACTTTAAACGTTTCAATTTCAAGTAATGAAAGTGAAGAAGCCTCCATGTGCTGACACAAAATCACTCAGAGACCTCTGACACTGAACCAGACCCCCTCTCAGCTTCCTCTTTGTCCAGGTTTCTGAAGCTGGATAAGGTGATCATTGATTTAAAAAGGAGAAAATCTCCAAAGAAAAAGAGAAAGAAAGAAGCCATCAAAGCCTACCAAAAAAAGAAAAGTACAGGACTGGATGGGTTCTCAGCCAAGTTCTACCAGACCTAAAACCAATCCTCCTCAAATTATTCCATGAAATAGAAAAGGAGAGAAATCTTCTAAACTCATTCTATAAAACCAGTATCATCCTGATACCAAAGCCAGACAAAGACACATCAAGGAAAAAAAACTTTAGACCAATATCCTTTATGAACACAGATGCAAAAATTCTCAATAAAACAGTGACAAATCTCATACAAAAACACATCAAAAAGACAGTGCACCATGATCAAATAGGTTTCATCCTAGGGATGAAACGTAGGCTCAACATTCCGAAATCGATAAAGTTGATTCAGTATAAAAAAAGACTTAAATACAAGAATGACATGACTATATCAAAGATGCAGAAAAAGCATGATAAAATACAGCACCCATTCATGTTTAAAACACCAGAAAAACTAGGGATAGAAGGAACCTCCCTCAACATCATAAAAGCTATATAAAACCCAAGGCTAACATCATTGTGAATAAAGAAAAACTGAAAGCATTCATTCTAAAAACAGGAATAAGACAGGGATGCCCTCTTTTTTCTACCATTTCTATTCAACATAGTCCTTGAAACTCTAGCCAGAGCAATTAGGCAAAAGAAAAAATTAAAGGGGTGCAAATAGGAAAAGTAGAGCTCAAACTGTTTACCAACAACATAAACCTATATTTAGAAGACCCAAAACACTCCAGCAGAACTGTTGTAGAACACATTAATGAATTCAGCAAAGTAGCAGTACATAAAATAAACACTCCTAAATCAATCACATTGCTAAACTCCAATGATAAATCAGCTGAAAAAAGAAATTAGGAAAACTATTCCATTCAAAATAGCCTCAAAAAATAAAATACTCGAGAAGACCAATGGAACACGAAAACAGAGAGACAAACACACATAAATACATCCATCTCAAACTAGACAAGTTGCCAACAATGTACATTGAAGATAGCCTCTTAAACAAATGGTGCTAGGAAAACTGGAAATTCATATGTAGAAAAATAAAATTTAACCCCCCCTCGCACCCTGCACAAAACTTAACTCAAAATGGATCAAAGACCCACAATTAGCACAATTCACAATACCTACACTAAAAAGGCAAACTAGGGGCCCTTCAACAGATGAATGAATTCAAAAAATGTAGTATACAGGAACAATAGAATATCACTCAGCCATAAAGAAGAATGAGTTTATATCATTTGCTGGTAAATGGATGAATGTGAAGATTGTCATGCTAAATAAAATACGCCAATTCCAAAAAACCAAAAGTCAAATGTTTTCTCTAATATGTGGAAGCTAACCCACAACAAGGCGGGAGGGGGGTGGGGGGTGGTGGTGGTGGTGGTGGTGGTGATAGAAGTTCGGGAAGATAGGAAAAGCAATGGCAGTGGAATGAATCTGACATAACCCTCCTATGTACATATATGAATATATCACAGTAAATCTCGTGGTGTAAATCCACTAGAAAGTAATTTAAAAAAATAAATATGGTAAATGGCAGAAAGATCAATAGAGACGGGAAGCAGGAGGTGGCAAGAGGGAAGGGGAAAAAGTGTAATGGGGTCTGAACTAGAACAAAATATATTCTATGCTTATACGATTATGTCAAAATGGATTCTACTGTCATTTATAACTAAAAAGAACCAATTTTTTAAAAATAAAATATTTAAAAAACCTATATGAAAAATTTCAGAACTATTCAAAAAAGAGGAAAACAGTATGAACCTCAAGCACCCATCACCCAGCTTCAGCAACCACCAATAGATAGTTAATTTATTAGCCTCTTACAAATCTCTAAATATATTGTAAGTCTCTAAGGAGTAGGTACTCAATACATATTTCCCATCAGTGCAAGTTTAACTAAATAAAACACATCATACCTTATAATATATATATATAATTCCATAAAAATCAATACAGTAGAAATAAACAATAACTTACCTAATCTTTCCTGAACTTCTTCATCACACACATCAGAATTATTCTTCCCAAACATTAAATAGTTCTTGATCCTGGATGGTCCACTTAAGAAAAAATAAATAAACCATAAAAATCCATGTTTATAATACATATATTTAATGTATTTAAGCTTACTTATCATTTTTCTCCTAAAACTGCCATAGCTGTTTTTCATAACCTTTTAAGCTTATCAGCCTATAACAAAATTAAGTGTTGAGGTAACTGGTTACATAGCAATGGGTACCTAATATAAATAAGTAAAACTTATTAATCTTAGAATACATGCATACCTTTCTTCCAAAACTGAAGTTTTACACTTTCCAGAATCCAAATTAGACTCTGTTGGTGTCTTGCAAGTATGGTCACTGGTCCGAGATTTTAAACGAACATTTTGTGCAGTTGTAACACCACATTGATCCTTGGAGCGCTCTGTAGTTCTACAAAAATGAAGTTTAAAACTGTTCATACATCTTCAAAAAATATTTCTACCAGAAACAATATATAGTGGGTATATAAACAATGTAATGTTGGCTATAACAAATATCATCTCACCATGTTCAAGCCCTAAGACCTACAACTGGCTCAGGTAAAAAACTGATTCTAGAACCTATCAAGATTTCCAATTCGAAAAATTCCAATGAGAGAACTAGTGCAAACCTGGTCTAACAAGGATGGGAGCAAATGACAGAAGGACATGAGAAGATATTACCTATAGGTAGCTTATAATGTATATTCTAGAATTAGTTTAATATCAGTTTACTGGAGAAACCATAAGCAACTTAAATAATTTTCTTTGATAACACTAGGTCAGCAGTAGGGTCCTCAGAGGGACAAAGCTCATGTCATTGGTAGCTTTCAATTTACCCCAAATATATGCAAACAACTCTATTCCTTTTGAAATTTTATTTCTGGAGTCCTACCATCAGAGTCAAAAAAAATAAATGCAACTGTAAGAGAATACTATGAACAACTATATACCAACAAGAACTTTGATGAAACCAAATCTAGCAAGATTTCTTTAAAAAAATAATCTGAAGAAATTAATTTCTTTAAATTTTAATCTTTAAAAAATAATCTGAAGAAATTAAACTTGTGAATATATATGGGATCTTTTTTATATACACTAATGACATACTCAATATATTTTAGGCCATTCTAATCATTTATTTCCCCTAATTAACCGCCAGTACCTTGCTGTTTCTTTCCTTTTTTTTTTAATACTTTTTTTTTTTTTAATGTGGTGCCGAGGATCGAACCCAGCGCCTCACACATGCTAGGCAAATGCTCTACCTCTGAGCTACAACCCTAGCCTCACCTTGCTGTTTCTAATACTGTATGCATTAAATATTTGTTGAATGCATGCTACAGCAAAAAGCAAGAATTTATAAAAACGGAATTAGCTCAACAGAATTTATTAAAAATCATTTAGTACTTAGTAGGTACTCCAAAAATGTTAACTAATATATTAAAAGGAAAATTACTGACATGTTTCAAACTGACATCACATTCATCTCACTTTAAAAGGTAAAATAAAACAAAAAAAAACAAAAAACAAAAAAAAAAACCTATGTACTTCAAAGTGATTAAGACAATAAATTTTATTGTGCATCTTTTGTCATTTTTTTTTAAAAAGTTAGCAACTCAGGCAAAAGTAATAACTCATTAGATCTAACATTCACAATCCTATGTGCTATTATTATTACCTATATTAATATGAGGAAACAAGATCAGATTACTACTTTGCTCTGCTAAAGGCAGAGCCTAGATTTAATACCAGATCTGTCAGACTATGGAGTCCTTTAGGTTGATATGCTCTTTCTATAAATGGTTAAATAACATAGACAAAATATTAAATGTGGAACAACAATAACTATATTGTAAACAAACAGACATTACCCAGAACAATCAAGACTTTTCTTTGCAGCCAGGTCAGCTTTGTCACTTTCTGATGGCTCATTCTGGGAACAATTGGGAAGTTTTTCATGGTTGCTAATATACTCAGAACCTTTAACATTTAAAAATTTCTGTACTCTTGAGCTGCCTTGCATAGCTGTCTTCTGCTTTTTTAATGGAATGGCTTTTTTCCCAGTATTCTTAGATGGCTGATTTGTTTTCTTAGCAGATTTTTGTCTAGGGTTGTGATACACTGATAATTCATTTTTTATTGAAGAATTGCTATGAACAGGACCTGAAAGATTCAATGAAAATTTAAAGTTATCACCTGAAAGATTCAATGAAAATTTAAAGTTATCATGTTTGTCCAGATGATGTGGCTCACTAAAATGCCAATGTCATTCATATTTATATATAAACACATACACACAGACTAGTCTCAGGGTAAATTTGTTTCCACATTAAATTCTTTAAAAATTCTTTTTTTAAAATTTTTTTTTATTAGTTGCTCAAAACATTATAATGATCTTGACATAGCATACATTTGATTCAAGTGGGGTATGAATTCTTTTTTTTCCACGTGTACAGCTTGCAGTATCACATTGGTTTTACAGCCATATTAGTGTCTATTGTATTCTGCTACCCTTCCTATTCCCCCTTTTAAAAATTCTTTAAATTCAATTTAGAAAGACATGCACCAGATCCTTTAAATGCATCACAAGCTTACCAAATAACCTTCTCTCTGTATTTACCTAGTGCTCTCTGAAAATCCTTAAGATTCTGGTATTTCCCAAGGTTCCACCTATAACTTTTTACTCTATGTACTTTCTTTGGGGGATCTATCTACCTACCCATAGCTTGAATTGATACCTATATGATGACACCAATAATATACATCTACCACTCATCCTTAAATCTTTTTCTCATTTTATTCCTATATTTATGATAAGTATAACTATCCAGATGCCTAAATAAAAAATCAGAGTCATCTTGCCCTTACCCACAATCAATCCCTAAAACCCATCAGCCCTACTCCTTTTTATTTTTTCCATTTTTTAAAAATCAGTACATTATAGTTATACATAATGATGGGATGTGTTGTTACAAGTGCCACTCCATAGTTCTCAAATGTGCTTCTTTCATGCTGTCCTGCCTGTCATTAGCAGAGCCCTTGCCCTTTCATTTCTGGATTAATAAAACAGCTCTTTAACAGTTTTTCCCTTTTGTACCCTTGTTATTCAACCCAATCTTTATATTGATTTAAAATTACCTTTGGAAAACATAAATAGGATTCTTATAGCCCTGTTTAAAATCCTTTAGTAAGAGGCTGTGCATGGTGGCACACACGTATAGCCTCAGCCTCTCAAGAGGATCACTTAAGCTCATGAGTTGTAGACCAGTCTACGCAACAAAGGGACAACCTGTCTCAAAGAAACAAAATGTAAAATCTTACAGTGAGTATCTACAGGATTAAGTCTAAATACTTCAGGATTAAGTCTAAATACTTTAACATCAATTTATTTCTACATCTAGATTGTTTATTTCATAACCTACAACTCTCAACCATGTCCTTTCAAACAAATAAAACCAGCAGTACAGAAATATCTGTAGTTTCTCTAAAGTATTTGTTCTTAAAATGTGGTCTTTATATCATAAGATCAGCATCATCTGGGAATTTGTCTGAAATGCAAATTCTCATGCTCTAGCTTCAATCAACACAAACCAACTTGCAAAGCAGGGCCCAGAAATGTTTTAATAAGCCTTTTAGATTATTCTGAGACACACTAAACAAACAAACAAAAAAGTCAAGCCCTCAGCTCCAGATCCCTGCACAAGCTACGTCTGTTCAAAAATGACATCCTTCCTTCTCACACCATCCAACTAGCTGACTTCTAATTCATCCTTCAGGAAGCTTTCACTAATTCCCAAGTCTTAGTATAACTATCTCTTAATCATTTGATAATATTTATTACATATCTGACTGTTTACTTATCTCTATCTCTCTCCTCAAGCAGTCTGATAATTCCCGGAGATCAAGGAATTGACTATATTTTACCTACTTTTGTATTCCTAATGTATACCAATGGGGTACACTATCATAAAGAAATACTGTACTCAGGCAGAAAATTAAAGAAGGTAACCACTTTGGGAGTCATGCAAGTAAGAGCTTGAACTGACATAACTCTGAGGCCAAGTGTCTCCATAACTTTTCTACGATAATGTCTCATTTGTATTACCAATAATTCAAAAGAAGTTCTTATGAGTCAATAATTCATAGTAATAAGTCTTCATAGATGTTGTACCTTATCTTACTAGTCTCGCACTTACTGATCTAAATATATCCTGAATATACTATTTTGATATCTAATAACACCTCAAAATTAACATATGAAAACCTGAAATCTTAAAATCCTTTGAAAAATTTTTTTCTCTCATTCCTTTCCTCATCTCAGTAAACAATAGCTATTTCTCTCACTCTAATCCATTTATATTTCCTTAGTGTTATCTTCACAAAATATCCTGAATCCAACAATTCCCATCTCCTCCCTTCACCATCCTCCTAAAACTAGTCACACCAGGTTTCCATTTTTGCTTAGTTCTGGTTTCCTCTCTCCTGAGCAGTAAAAATGATCCTTTTAAAAGATGAGTCAACTGTGTCACTTTATTTTTTAAATCTTCAAGTAGTTTCTCCATATATTTTAATCTAACCTCTCTATCATGGCCTGACTGTCCAAATTTATTTTCCCTAGCTCACTCAGCTCCAGCCACACTCGCTCTCTTAATTTTCCTGAGACATGGCAAGTATGCCCCATCAGGAATTACAATTACTGTTCCCTTGATTTGATACACTCTACATCTAGTTATTTGTATGGCTCCCTCCCTCTACTCATATATGGGCTCTGAAAGATCATAATAGCCTCTTATACTACCATTATAAACTAGTATCACACTCTATCCTTTTGTTTACTTCCATTCCTATAACCTCCTTCCCATGTCCATACATTATCTGCTTTGTTTGACCTTCTCATATATCAGTGTATGAAATACTTACCTATATTGTCCCTCTAGAATGTAAACTACATGAGCAAGGGACTTTGTTCATGGCTTTGTTTTTCCACAGCTATTTCCCTACACCTAGGAATTTCTGCATAATTGATTTAAACAAAATGTCTATCAATGACCCAATTAAATTATGTTCAAGATTTTTTTTCTATATAATAGGAGTATAAATCAAACAAAAAACCCCTTACACAGTAATTTTTTAGTACCTCTTAATGAATATAATTTAAATAAAAATACTTACTTTCATCTGATTTTACCACCCACCAATCAGATGGACGTCTGGAAAGCCTATGACTTCTCATGACAGCAATAGTCACTTCTTCGGGTACAAGTTTATTCTTCTTGGACTCACTTGAAAAACGCTTCTTTCTAGATTCTTCCTTATTGTTTTTGGTGCCTCTATTTATTTTCTTATCTCCTAAAAAAAAAAAAAAAAAATAGAACTTATTAAATTGAGCCTATAGACATCATCTCAAGTTTTTAAAATTTACATGTTTTTAAGATTTCTAACTTTCTGATTAAATGCAAGCTTTCATATGGCTTGATAATTCTGATATACTACTAAACCAAAATATAAATTAGCTTACAAAAGGAAAAAAATATATTGTTCCTATTTACCACTTACCAATATCTCAAGTTAAAATAGGTAACTACTGTTTTTCATTTTGAAATAATTAATGATTTTTTACAATCTATTTTTTGGAAGATTTTAAATTATAAACCTTGAAAATAAATTATTTTGGACTATTTAGATTGGCCAAATTTATGCATAGTTAAAACTGCATGTGTCATTTAATCTGTAGTCAGATACAGATTGACAGAAGAGGCAAGAAAAATTCAAAACACAACAAGTCTGGCATTGCTGGTTTTGATGAAGGTGGAGGATCATGAGCCAAGGAATATACGTGTCAAGAAGAAAAGGCAAGGGAACAGATTCTCTTGCAAAATCACCAGAAGGAAAATCAGTTCCACCAACACCTTGGTTTTAGCCCAGTGAAACTTCTGACCTATAGTACTATAAGTTACTAAATATGTGTTGTTTTAAGATACTGAGTTTATGCTAATTTTTTAAAACAGAAAATTCACAATAACTAAACTATGGAACCAACCTAGGTGCCCTTCAACAGATGAGAGGATAAAGAAAATATAGTACATATCACAATGGAATATTTGTCAGCCATAAAGAAGAATGAAGGGGAGGTTCACTGGATTGGACAGGAAGAATGGGGGGGGGGCGGTGAAGAAAATTACAACTAGTATAGTGATGAAACAGAACATCATATTCACAGAACAATCTAGACAGGACAACGTGTTAAAGTCTATAGGTACTCAATAAATGTATAATATTTCAACTACAGGAACCATTCTTCAAGTATATATCCTTCATATATTATCTTCTCTTAAGAAATCATGGATTGATCAAAATCCTCTACTTTAAAATTTTGTAAAATCATACTCTGCTTAAGGAATAGTTAAGATAAAAACTTTCTTATAATATCACCATTAGATTAGTCAGATTCTTAAAATGGCCAACAAATTATTAGAAACTAAAAGAAATTTAAAAAATAAAGAAAAAATATGATAAAATGACTGTAGGACATGGCCAACATTTACAGAAGGGGTCCTCAAAATAGAAAAGGTAGTTTTTTCCACCTCTACTTCAAGCACAATAAAGAAAGGCAAACAGACAAAACTTGTAAACTACTACTTTGGATAATATACAGTCTATCTTACAGAGTATACCAAAAGAGCACAAAAATTAAATAATTCATTGATAACCTTAATAAACTGGATTCTTTTTACAAAAATAACCTTTTTTTTTTTTTTGAGAGAGAGAGAGAGAGAGAGAGAGAGAATTTTTTTAATATTTATTTTTTAGTTTTCAGCAGACACAATATCTTTGTTTGTATGTGGTGCTGAGGATCGAACCGGGGCCGCACGCATGCCAGGTGAGCGCACTACCGATTGAGCCACATCCCCAGCTGAAAAAATAACCTTTAATATTATATTCTAATATACTCTTTCTCACCTCTGTATTTGCAATATCATGTAGTCATCTAGAATTTTCAGGTACATACACAATTCTGGTTAGTCAACAGCATTTTCTGGTTAGCTATTTTTTTCCACTGAGCATTGAAAATATCTTCACATTTTAAAATATTTCTTAGCAGAACTGAAAAAATAGGAGCTGTATGGTAGGACAGTTCCTGGACAAGATTTATTTTAATCTTTTTTCAGTGTTACTTCCTCCTTTACAGGATTGTCAAGAAGGATTAAATTACATTATATACATTTATAAAGGTGCCCAATAAATTTGCTAGTGTTTTTTCTTCCATTAACTGTTCTTAAGAGAATTCAATTCTATGACCCCTTTTCTATTAACTGAAAGTGTTACAAAGAACATAAACTGAGGGGCTGGAGTTGTGGCTCTGTGGTAAAGCGCTTGCCTTGTATGTAAGGCACTGGGTTCAATTCTCAGCACTGCATATAAATAAAGTAAAGGTGGACTGGGGATGTGGCTCAAGCGGTAGCGCGCTCGCCTGGCATGCGTGCGGCCCGGGTTCGATCCTCAGCACCACATACAAACAAAAATGTTGTGTCCGCCGAGAACTAAAAATATTTTTAAAAAATAAATAAATAAAGTAAAGGTCCACTAACAATTAAAAAAATATTTTTAAAAAATGCCCTTGATTTCATTATCCTCTATTAAAAAAAAAAAAAAAAAAGAAGACGAAGACTATAAACTGACCTTTTCTTCATGACTAAGTGTAATTACAAATCCCAATCACTAAACAATGATGATATATTAAGGAGAGCAGCCACACTCTCAGATAGTATAGGACAATTCCAGTTTATACTTATTGTCCTGACATTCTCATTCATAAAAGTAGCCTCATTAGGATGATAAATTATAGGACCACCTAAGATACAAATATCTACTGTAATCTTGGTTAGATAATTGTTTTTTTTTTGCCTCCACGTTCATTTTGTACATGTAAGTACATTTATCTGTTGGTCTATAGACCCCACTAAAATGATACTGTTAACAGTAGAAATTATGTTTCAGTAATCTTTTTGATTTTCATACCAAAACTGTCTGGCACTTAATAACATATAAATTAGTGAATGATAGAAGAGCATGTATGTAGCCCACACTATACTGATATACAGTGGGTATATTGGGTATAATAGGTTTTATCCCATTTATATTTTAATACTCTTAAGAATTTGATTCTGTTTCACTTGTGTTTTAAAAACTAATCTTTGCCTTTTATTCTTCCCTCTATATGTGATAGAATCTTAGAAACTAAACAAAAATTAAAGTTGAAATTAAAATTATACATAACATAAATTGATTCTAAAAATGAACCTATAGAATTTTGAAACGCTCTGTAGATTTAGATTTACTTTGCCTACTTCCCAAAGCTACACAGGGATGTTAAAAATGTAAATTATAAAATAATATTCAGTTAATATTTAATGTAAATACTTACCCACAGGTAGTGTAGGTGTTTTGAATATATTATCATTTCTCGTCCCTTCACAATCTTCTCCATTTCTGTCTAAATTTTTTTGCAACTTGTCTTGAACAGAGTGTGACATATTTACATTTTTATCTTTAGACTGTTCCAGATCAAGCTGTTCTTTAACTATGTTGGCCTTAAATTTTCTTCTCTGATTTTGTTTTATTGGCCTTTTGTTTTCAGATGGTTTTTTGACATTTTCAGAAGAGATTTCATATTTTGTAGATCTGTCATTATTTTCCAATTCATCTGTCAAAGAAGAACTTGTATCCACTTTTTTTTCATCATAGGGTTGAAATTTCTGTTCTGGATGAGCTTTATCCAAATGCTGGTCACTTCTCAAAGTGTTAGGTGATACACTTCGATGTTTTTCTCTTGACTTCTTACCTTGAAGGACTGCAGTGCTCTCAGCAGGGGATATTGTGGGTTGTTTCAGAGATCCACCCTTTCTTGGTATTGTAATCCAAGATCCACTGGCAAAACTTCTATCTGACTCATCAATTACAAATTCATCTTCTAACAACTTCATATCATTTGGAGGAGATGAATGAGGTGGAGCAGTCACTATATGCTTAACAATGGGACTAAAACAGAATTATTATTTTAACAGCTTAAAAAAATGAAGTTTTATCTTTGTTTACTGAAGAAAATTATATAAGAAATAAAATCTACATATCTGTTAAAAGAGCAGTTCATACTTCTCCTCAATTTTCCCTTAATTTTATAAATCCTTCCTTTTAAATGATCACTCTCATTTATGTCACTAACAGGATCATAAAAATTTAGAGATGGCAACTAATTTGATGCCCCCAATATAAACTAAAAAATGAAACCCAGATGAGAAATCATAACCCAGAAACATTAACTTATAATCCAAAGATGATAGTGTGTGTATACATAAACACATACACACACACACACACACACACACACACACACACACAGAAACACACATAATATTTTATTAAATTATAAGTTTAAACAGATGCCTTTTGGGGTCTGAATTTCTTCATATTGACAGTATTATTTCTGAGAAACCTCCAAATCTAATATTTTAATTGAACTCTACTAAATTATAAGGGACTAATTTCTTCTAATTTTTTTCATATCCCAAAGGACTTCATACATAGAACCACCAAATATAATGTAAAAATTCATCCCAAGTTTGAATATTTCACACATGTTCACGTACATTTCAGTACTATAATCATAACTGGATGATATTTAAAGGTAGCATAAGCACAAATGGAATCTAATAATGTTTGCGTATTCTAGCCCTCTTTTTCCACATCCCAACCTAACTTGTTATATTATATAAATATTGTCATAATTTCCCACATTTAGTGCTATAAAAGGATAACAATTTGAAAATTTTAACTACAATCCCAATCTAACATTAAGTACAATCTACAATCTAATATTAACTCTAATACAATCTAATTATTCAAAGGATAGTAAGCTGATGGATTCATCTTACATTTCCCTGCTTTTATGGTAACAGATTTGAGTAAACCACAGGCTTTAATGAGATATGCAAAATCAAAACTTAGGATAAACTCCAAAGCTGGCACACACACTCCTGGTTTCCACCTTTTTCAATTGGATAAGGATGCTTACTTAATGTTTAGTCAAAGCAGAAGCAAAGGTAGAATAGAAGAAAAAGATTACCTTTCTTTCCATTTTTATTAGAGGATTCTAAGATAAAATTCCTTCTCTACTCTTCTAATCTCATAGTCCTAATAAATCTTATAAAATAGAGAATGTTAATACACTGTCTGCTGGTTATAGAGTTTCACAGATTTATGTAATTAGAAAACTGTGTAAAAACTAACACAGTAATACATGTACACAATGCAATGTTACTCAGCCACGGAGAAAATTACATTATGGCATTTGCCAGTACATGGATGGAAGTGGAGACTATCATGATAAGTGAAGTAAGCCAATCCCAAAACCTGAAGGCCAAATGTTCTCTCTAATATGCAGATGATGACTCACAATGGGGATGTGGGGGGGAGGTACCAGATTGGACAGGGAGGAGTGAGTGAGGAGAAGGGAGGGGGATGGAGATGGGAAAGACAGTAGAATGAATGGGACATAACTTTCCTAAGCTAATATATGAATACCCCACCAGTGTAACTCCACATCATGTACAATCACAAAAATGGGAAGTATCATGGTTTAGATGTGAGGTGTCCCCCAAAGGCTCATGTGTGAGACAATGTAAGAAGGTTCAGGAGAAATGACTGGGTTGTGACTCTTAACCCAATCAGTGAATTAATCGCCCAACAGGGATTAACTGAATGGTAACTGAAATAGAAGGGTGTGTGGCGGGAAGATGTGAGGATTGGGGGCATGGGTTTGGGGTATATGTTTGTATCTGGCAAGTGGAGATCTCTCTCTCTTTCTGTTTCCTGACCATCATGTGAGCTGCTTCCCTCTGCCACACTCTTCCACCATGATGTCCTGCCTCACCCAGCTTTGAGGAATGGAGCAGGACTTCTATGGACTAAGACCTCTGAAAACATGAGCCCTGAGATAAACTTTTTTCCTCTACACTTGTTCTGGTTGGGTCTTTTAGTCACAGCGGTGAAAAAGCTTACTATAACAGGAAGTTACACTCCATGTATGTATGATATGTCAAAATACATTCTACTGTCATGTATAACTAAAAAGAACAAAAAAATTTAAAAAAAGAAAATTGCATTTATGTTAGCAACAAATTAAAAAAATATATATAAAAAACACGAATAAAAGACCACAATGACTGAATACCCAATGGATATATTGTTTTTCCTACTTTTAAGTAAATAATAAAACTGTTACAAATAAATACAATTTGATTTATAGTATATTATCTGTAACATCTATTAGTTTTTGTATATAAAGAGGTAAAGCTAAGGATTTTTAAATGAAGTCTTTCCAACTAGCGGATTAAGAACTGCCAAATTTGTTCCCCTTCTACTTCAAGGGATTTCCATCTAGCCAGTTATTCAAACCAAAGATACCCTAAGGAAACAACTTTGACACTATTAAAGTTCAGAATAGGCCACGATTACTTCTGACTAAGTGAGAAAGACTTTGCAGCCTTTGAGCTGCAAGAAGTTGGTCATGAGGAAATGCAAGAAACACAAACAGAAGGAAGACCACAAGTAAAAGCAGTGATACTAGAAAGCACAGGAAATAATGACTTGCTACATTTGGCTCTAGCAAGTAAACTACCTTTATTTACTAGTTTATCAAAAAGGACATTAAAAAACACACAATTACCCTTTCAAACGCTATAACTAACCCCAAGTGTAACATATTTGGGGAACACATGCATGTAAGTGATTGTGTGTGTGTGTGTGTGTGTGTAACTGGGAAATTAATTATGGGAACAGAGACTGAACAAAATGGGAATTTCATTTATTGATTCAACATGTTTTTATAAAAAACTTCCTAATATGTTGATAAGTACTCTAATAGACTGAACAGAAAATACAAAAGAACTCTAAACTCCTGGAATGGGAGACTTAAATCTTAACTAAAAATACATACCTAAAATTGCAAAACTATAATATGAAGCAAGCAACTATCTAAACAAAACAAAACAATAAAGTAAAACTTTAAAAATAGAAGTCTAGTACAGACCTTAAAAAGAAACAGCAATTAGCAGATGAAAAAGGAAAAAACTATGGCAAAGCAAACACATATGCAAATATATAAGACCAAGAAGATAAAAACAGATAATTAGGGAGGGTGAAATACCAGCTGAAATTTGTTCTATGGACCAATACTTCTCAATCCTGACTGACATTATATAAATGTGAAGCCAGGGTTAAAATCACTACACAGATATTTCAAAACCAAGGAAGGTCTTTGATCCATTTTTCCCCATTGTCCCAGATGTGGAATACCTATGAAGACTTAAATATAGCATACAGTATATAATGCAATGATATAACATTATTATACAATAATAATGTTAATAATAATATTAACATTAATGTAGCAATATAAGCTCTAGATTATGATTTCCAAACCCTTTTAATGCACCTGTGTCAATCTCATTGAAATATCTGAAGAACTTAAAAGTTGGGACTTAGTGGGTTAAATAGAAATGAATACATTAAATTTATTTTAGGACTATCATTTTACTGACACAGAAGAAATAGAAAAAAGATTTAAAACCTGAAATAGTGAAATACGAGTATTCTTATATAATTCTATTTATAAATGCTGTCTTCATTTTTTGATATCACAAACCAGAAAGAAATGATGAGCCAGAGCAATGAGAACTGAATAAACTCATTTTTTTTTTTCATATCTAATTTAGTGTCTATTAAAGAATGGTTTGGGGAGTGATTTACTGGTTTAAAAAATGAAAAAATTGGTGCTGGGATTGTGGCTCAGCGGTAGAGCCCTTGCCTAGCATGTGTGAGGTCCTGGGTTCAATCCTTAGCACCACATAAAAATAAATAAAATAAAGATACTGTGTTCAACTACAACTAAAAAATACATTTTTAAAAAATGAAAAAATTACCTCTATAGAGCAGGCAAAATTTCAATAAAAATTTGCATTAATTAGCAACCTGGGTGGCTAAGGCAGGAGAATCCTGAGTTTGGGGCCAGTCTAAGCAATGTAACAAGACCCCATCTCAAAAAAATAAAATTTTAATCAATTAAATGATTTATTTCTAGATAAATAACAGTAGGAATTTGAAGATATGGTTCATAGAGTAGAAAAGGAAAAAAAAATGTCTCAAAGGACAGTTTCTTAATAACTCACCTGAATTCACTTTTTCTTCTTACAGTTTCTAAAAACAATGTTGAAAAGCTCTTTTTAGTTTGTGGTTGAATTTCATGTTCCAAATCCTGTACACTTTTCTGAAGTGTTTCTGATGGCTTCCTTTCTTGTTGTCCTTCTGGTATTTTATTCTCTACTTCTGATACTTTATTCTCTATTTCTACTTTTTTAAAAATATCTTTATCTTCAAAGTTTAACCTAAAAGGGCAAGAGAAAAACAAGCTAAGTGCACCCATAAACTCTGTTATTTGAGTCTTACTGAACTTACAGTATTGGTACAGACCACTTATGAAATTTTGCACTGAGCCTTACAATGGTTAAATTATTAACCAAGAAAATGTGTAGCTTAGAACACTGGTTCTCGGAGTACTGTGACAGACTACACTTTAAATAGTAAAGTCTTAGAATATTCAGACAAAAATATTAAGACTTAACTCCTTAGCTCCAGGAAACACATAAGATAGATCAGATATTAGATTCATTGTAAAAGCCTACAATAACAAAGGATCTTAAACAACCTACTTTTCTTCCTAAAGGTCAAAGGGACTCCAAGAAATGGAACTAGATTTACAACAATTCATCTACAATAACACATACTCTTTCCTAGCCCAGAAATGACCTAATATGTACCTACATTTGCAATTTTAAATAATATAGTAGGGATAGGTTGTTCTTTAGGAAGTTATAGAAAACTTACAACAGAACAATAATTTTCCGGAGACTATAAAAAGGTTTACTTCCTCACTTCTCTCAAGTAAACTTTTAAGGTCTTCCTTATCAATCATAAAATGAAGATATAGAAAACAGATATTATTTTTCTCATGACAAGTTAAAACCCATAAATAATCACTGCAAAACTACATGGAAGACCGAATTACCACTATTTACTAGTAAAATACTATTTACAAATAGTAAAATTTTTAAAGCATGATTACTACTATTTAAGTAAAGATTACCTTTTTTTGGTTTTAAGAGAAATCTCTGTACTTGAAGACAGCATATTTAACGAATTTCCAAAAGTATAAGTCTCTCTCTTTTGAGCAAGAGATGAACTAGTATTTTGTGATACAGATGTTTTTGCATCCAAAAGAACAGCAGGTGAGCCAACAGATAAGTAAAATTCTTCCTCAGCTTCACTAGGATGGTCACTTCGTTTTTTACTTGACATTTTTTTCAAGTCAGGTGTATTTCTAGAAACAATATCAGTTGCCAGGATTTTCTGAAGAACTTCATGGCCCTGTACTAGAAGAAAATTATACAAGGATTCTTGTTCATTAAAATAGTACTAGAATTAAAAGTGCAATATTTTAATTAGCAATATTTTAATTAGAAGTTTTCAGAAGACTGTTTTCAGAACATATTCATAATCAAAGACATGATTAAAATACAAAAATACTTTAAAAGTTCTAATTATCAATTAATGAACTAAACTTGTTATCTAAAGCTCTGAAAAGACAGAAATACTCAAAGAAAATTCACAAGTTTATTGATAACATCTCAAAATATGAATAAATCTATGAAAAGCTAAAATAATACAGTAACCTAGAGTAATCACAAAGATTCTTCTATCTTTAGCTAAAAGCTAGTAAGCAAGGACAATTAAAGACCATACACATACACACGATACACAGTTTGTATAAAGCAATTCATATTTATGTGTGTACATATGAAGATGGTGCCTACGTATATATCTATTAATCTATATATACATATACATGAATTTACAAACACATATGTATATTCTTCCTTAACCCTCAATCTTCAAATATCAAGGAAAAAGAATGGCTGGGTAGCATTCATAATAATTCATACCATAGAAAACAAAGCCTAAAAACTTAAAGTACAACCAAAAAGGGCTGTTGGGGGGCTGGAGATGTGGCTCAAGTGGTAGCGCGCTCGCCTGGCATGCATGCGGCCCGGGTTCGATCCTCAGCACCATATACAAACAAAGATGTTGTGTCCGCCAAAAACTAAAATAAATAAATATTAAAATTCTCTCTCTCTCTCTCTTAAAAAAAAAAGGGGGGGGCTGTTGGTTCTGGAATGAGACAGCATTTACTTGTTTCTCCCTGTAAGTATCACTAAATTCATTAGAAACTATCCGTCAATCAACAATAATAGGACCCTCAAAACTGGGAGAAAGAAGGCAGACTCAACTAGCAACCTCAAGACTTAAACCATTAAGGCCCAAGCTTTCAATTCTGTGAATATTTCAACAAAATTGACATAGGTGCATTAAAATAGGTTGGAAATCATAATCTAGAGACTATATACATAATTATATCAATTAATTATATTAATACAACATAATCATATAATTATTCTCATCATGGAATTATATATTTACTATTACATATAAAAGTCTTTATAGGTGTTCCAGATCTGAGAAGATAGGACAAAATAGGTTAAAGAACAACAGACAATGTAGTAAGTCTTTTTGGTTTCCTGTTTATCTGTCACACACTTCTGGACTGGGCCATGAAGAGGCATGCAACCCAGATCAACAGTAGGCAAAAGGGGAAAGAGGAAATTCACATTCTCTGAATAAGGAAAACACAACAGAGACTAGTGGGAAATCTCAACCCTCTACAACATAGTCCAAGGGGTACTCCATTCTGTTTATTGTGGCACAGCAACAAAGCCATGGACTGTGCTATAGAACAGAGAAGGAAAGCCCCTATCAACTTAGGTCCCATTCCAACAATCAGTGGTGACAAGAAGTATGACCCATAAACACTGCAGAACAGTGAAACTTCTGTTATTTCTAGCCCCTACTTCACATTCTAAGTTAATATTTGAATGTGTACCACACTTCACAGCCAAGGCAGTTAGACAGTTTAATCTGAGGGAAGAACAACATTTAAGAAAGTCTAGCATACCCCATATAAGGAGACCCAAACCTAGCAGTTTCTGACTGCAATCTACCATGAATAACAGGACATCAGGAGGCTCAAGAAAGTACTTTACACCCACCCCAGAGACATTTTAAACCCATGAACATGAATTGAACTAGAATTCTAAAATCATCAGAAAATGAAGCAGAACAAAATACCACTGCTAGGAATAAAGACCACACAAGTAAGGAAGAACCTACACATTAAAACAAAACAAGTCAACTATGTGTTATAACAACAGACTTAAATGTGATCAAAAATTTACTAACCTAAAAACCCAAATATCCAAAATACAATAAAAATGATTCATTAACATACAAAAAAGAACAGAATAAAACATAATCTGAACAAGAAAATAAATGGATGAGATCTATTAGATGTTGGAATCATTTAACGATATTTAAAAGTAGATACCATAAAATGTTTTAACAATTACAATGCTCCTGAAATAAAAGACAGAAACTCCAGAGTTAACAGAAAATAACTGTTAGTGATAATGTGAAGAAATTAGAATCCATAATCACTGCCGGTAGAAATATAAAATGATACCAAGAAAATACAATAGATTTTTAAAAATTAAAAATAGCCAGGCATGGAAGTACACACCTATAATTCCTGATACTGGGGAGGCTCAGACAGGAGGAGTACAACCTTAACTATTTAGCAAGACCTTGTCTAAAAGTTTAAAAATTTTAAAAACTGGGGATGTAAACCAGTGGTAAGACACCCTAGGTTCTATTCCCAGTACTGCAAAAGAAATTTTTTTAAAAATACGTAAAAATAAAAATAGATTTGATAATAGTATGAAAGTTGAAAAAGTTTTTCTAGTTATTAGATCTGCATAGTAAATAACTCTATATAACATGGTCACATAAAATCACCACTTAGGTTCATGCAGCCTATGGGCCACAAATCTGGCAGGCCCAATAAGTGTACCTTATCTCTGCTCCCACAGGGCCTAGAATCATGCTCCTAAGTCTGGGGCCAGGAATCATCTGAAAACTTGCTTAAATGTCTGATACCTGATTGTAGCTAGAGGCTGGGTGCCTATTTCTTACCATATGGACTTTCATCCACAAAGGACAAATGTGAAAAGAGAAAAGAGAGAAATAGGGATTTTGATAACTCCAACAAGCCAAGGAGAGTCATACAGCCTTTGATAACCTAATCTTGGAAGTTGATAATATTACATATTCCATATTCAATACAGGATATATAGAAACAATCTCATTGAAGTGGGCTGGGGAAAATGATGCTGACCTGTTGGGAGCTACCACACAGAACTGAGCACAGACCCTTAGCCTTGAGCGACAGAGACTGGTTTCTGCTGCGAGCTGAAACAGGTGGATCTCACCTCTTCTCAGCAGGGGAATGATACTCTGGGAGTGGGCGTCACCCAATGAAACTGGACTACACCCCGCTGAAACCCAATCTCTATTCTCATTTGGGTTGAATGTCTTTCTCCCCAATTAAATAAAGGATTTTCAGGTGGCTCGCTCTCTCTTTTTTCAATGGACCCTTAAAGTCAAGAGAATCCCTGATTCCTGCAAGCAAAAGATATTTTTGTGTGTTGCTTGCTTCTGTAGTCATTAGTTATTGGTGCAGCCAGCTCTTGTGAACCCAGCTCAATTCGCCATCCCGGGTAGACGGCAATACTGACCAAAGCAAATTTAGAAATGAGTGCAATCTACAAGACCAAAGGCAGTGACTATATAAGTTCTATAGTTTGGTTGATTAAAATGATTTCCATAGGGTGTGAGTCAACAATTATGATATGGTTATATATGTAAAAGAAATTTTAAAACTAAATGAATGAATGGTAAATGATGTATGCCAGGCTTTTCACTCATGGAATGGGTACTTACAAACATGGGAATATACAGAATAATCCACACAACAATTCATTCAAGTTGGAGACATCAGTATAGACTCAGATTCAGTTTTTTTAAAAAAAAATCCGTTTTAAAAAAAATATTCTTCCTTGAAGAAATGGATATCTCTACAATCTCTACAATAGAGTCAGCAAGTACTTAAGATAAATCTGGAGCATCTTGTAGCTCCAGAAAATAATAATGTACTCAAAAACAACAACAAAAATGGGGTATAGCAAAGGTACACACAAGCTAATGAAAGAGTATATAATGGTCAAAGCTATCACAATTTGTATAACAAAATTAATAAATGCTCTTGGACTATAAATAAAAGTATAAAATAAAGTTCTTACCTCAAAAAGTAGAAAAAAAGAGCAAGACAAACACAAGCCAAGCAAAGGAAAAGAAAAACAGTAGAAGCCAATGAAACTGACAACAGGAAAACTATACAAAAAATTAATGAAACAAAAAGATAGTTCTTTGGAAAAAATTAATAAAATTGATAAACCTCTATCAAAATTGACAAAGATTTAAAAAAAAAAGGAATCAACATCTGGAAGAAAACAGGGTATATCACAACAGATCCTGTAGCCTCTGAAAAGATAATAGGATAATGCTATGAACAACCTTGAGCTCATAAATTAAAGTTATAAGAAACTGATGAATTCCTTAAAATCTACAAAAATATAAAAGTTTAGCCAACATGAAACAGATAACCTAAAAAGTCCTATAACTATTACAGAATTAAATTTGTAGTTTAGAAGCTCTTAAAAAAGAAATTTCCTCAATCTGGTGATTTCATTGGAGAATATTACAGAAAATATTCAATGAATTAATACCCATTTGACAGTCTCTCTTAGAAAAGGAAATAATTTCCAATTCATTTAAGGCAAGTACTACCTTCTACCCAAACCATACAAACAGCATTTAAAAAATAAAACTAGGGCTGGGGATGTGGCTCAAGCGGTAGCGCGCTCGCCTGGCATGTGTGCGGCCCGGGTTCGATCCTCAGCACCACATACCAACAAAGATGTTGTGTCCGCCAACTAAAAAATAAATATTAAAAATTCTCTCTCTCTCTCCTCTCTCACTCTCTCTTAAAAAAAATAAAAAATAAAAAAATAAAAAATAAAACTATAGAACAACACTTCCAATAAACTTGTATGCAAAAATCCTCAAAAAATTTTCAACAAATCACACCCAATAACAGATATGTAAAAAGCAGTAATGCACACATGATAACTGACATTTATAGTACTACAAGAGCAAACGTTTTCAAGTGTCTACAAATCATTGAAGAAGACAGATAACATCCTGTGTCATAAAATAAATTTTCACAAACTTTAAAGAAGTAAAGTCATATAGGATAGGCTGTGCCACAAAAGAATCAAGATTATAAATTAGGAAAAAATAAAAAATTTTCCAAATTCTTAAAAATTAATGCACTTCTAAATAACCAGTATGTTAAGAAAGTCCCAAGGGATATTTAAAAAATATAGAAATAAGTGAAATCAATAGAAAACACCAAAATCTATAAAAATGTGGTTACAGCAGTGCTGAGAAAGAACTTTATACAAAATGCATACATTTGAAGAGGAAAGGTCTCACAAGTCAATACTACACCAAGAACAATGGACATAAAATAACAGATATCTCTCCTTATTCGATGACATAGTCAAATGGCTTTAAAAAACCTAAAATCCAGATTCGGATATTTTAATGTTTGGAATTAATTTTTTAAAAATCTTGGTGTTAGATTAAAATTTTTCTGTATTTAAATAATTAGCCCCTTATTAACTAGGAAAAGTTCTATTCAGAACAGAGCAAAAACTATAATACAGCTAGAATTAACCTTAATAAGAAATTTGGTAAGCTAAAACTAAACAGTGAGGTAGATGAGGAAGCAGGAGACAGACTAATATTTTTTAAAGTTTTTTTTTTCACTGCAAAATATAAAATAACTAGAATTCACCACTCTAGCCATCTATAAGCACAAAAATTCAGTGATATTAGCACATTCAGAGCAATATGGAGCTTTTACCATTATCTAGAACTTTTTCATCATCCAATAAAAGCTCTATAGCTATGGTAACTCAGCATTACTTTTCACCAACCCCCAGCCAAAGATAAATGGTTTCAAGAGTTAAATTTTATTTCAATTGGAAATAAAATAGGAAAAAGATATGAACAAACATAGATAATTCATTATAATCTGATAAAATCATATTCCAAAAGCCAATAAACTTAAGGAAAAATATTCAGACTCAATGGCAATCATGGAAATGGACACTAAAGTAACAATGAAATTGCTTTACACCAACAGAACTATCAAAATCTTACAAAATATTAGAACAATAGTCTATCAGGTAAAAATTACTCTTACATTGTTGGATTGAAATAAAATTTTTAACAATCTCTTCAGAAAGAACATAAAGACATAGACACATACCCACACATGTGCTTAGACATTTTTTAACTTATGAGCACCAACAAAGGCAAGGATGGATTCTCAAAAGTTGGTTACCTCACCACGATGACGGAGTAATGATAAGATTTTTCTTTTAAATCTTTGATTCTGTTCCCTCAAATGGAGTACTCTTCTAATTTGAAAAATAAAGAAAACTTAGCCAGGAAAGGTGGCACAGACCTATAATCCCAGCAACTCAGGAGGTATATAACAACTCCTAGGCTAACCTCAGTAACTTAGTGAGACTATGTCTCAAACTACAAAATAAAAAGGGCTGGGAATGTGTGGCTCAGTGATGGAGTGCCCCTGGGTTCAATTCTTAATGGTAGCAAGTTCACTGAATAAAGGATATGAAACAAAAGAAAAAAAAAAAAAAGAAGACAAAAAATACTGATCATGACTTGAGAGTCAAAAACACATCCATCAGTCTCTCTCTCTCTCTCTCTCTCTCTCTCTCTCTCTCTCACACACACACACACACATACACAAAATATACCAAAAACACACCACACTGACCCTGGCTGACCCTGACCTCTTCACTTGAGCCAACACATGCTCTACTGTTGGCATTTCTAACTTTTTAGAAACTAGAAATTACATCTAGGCAATAACACCCACAAGGATGTAACCAACCTGATTTGTGGGCAGTTTCATTTGGTTCTATAATGTCTTGCAGAGGGGCTTCCTTCTTCCTTGAAGAAACTGGAACTGACTTTGAATGTGATTTCTAGCACAGAAGAAATACATTAGATCTACTTTATTAAATTATCAATTCTTATTAAACACATTTGTTCTTAAAATGGAAAAAAAACATTTCAAAACAACAAACCAGTTGTTAGAGACAATATGCTAAAGTAACTTCTGGTACTGAACAAATTATGGCATATTCATCTAATATTACATATGCTAACATTAAAACAAACCATAGTAATATGAATTGAATGAAGAAATGATTGTTTTACAAACAATTTTACAAAGTTGCAAAATTGCATAATCCCAATTAGGTAAAGTCCAGACAGATATAAGGAAATAGAAAATACTATATTTAGGAATTCACTCTATGCAGGAAAGAGTTAACACAGCTGAACATTTAAAGGGTTTTCTTACAGGGCTTCCTAGCTCCTACATACCATGTGGAGACTTGGCTTTCAGAATGTTCGCTCCCCTACCAACCATTCTATGGCAGCCTAACTAGACTATCTACATAAACTATGTGATTTATGGTAAACATCTGTTTCCTTTCTAGGTACTCTAGAATATAGAACTTTTTGGTGGAAAGAAGAGTGTTTATGGTACAAGACACCAATAAAAACAAGCTGTTTCAAAAGCCTTTCCTGAGTAGAAAGACTACACACATTACTGCATTTCACTGCTGGTAACAATGAATGCATGGCCCCTTTAAGGAGCACAGAAAGCCTGCACATGAATTCCTCTATAGTTTGCCTTATGTCTCTTTCTCTTACTGACCCAGCTGTGTATCCTCACTATATGGCTATAATAAATGTCAGTCATGAAGACAACTATATGCCAGTCTCATGAGTCCTTCATGAGTGAAGCATTAATAACTCTGTATGGTAGTGAGACATCTGTCACAAGTCGAAGTAGAAGTGCTAATACAGATATCAGCATACATACATATGTGCTAGAATGGAAAAGAAAATGAAATTCAAAATAGTAGTTACCTCTATGCAGAGAAGAAAAATAGGATCAGTAAAGGTATTAATACTTGTAAGATATTCATATTTCTTACACCGAGTGATGAGTATATATGTCAGTTCACGTATATTATTTTTAATCTTACAAGCATCACACATTATTTTGTAAACAGAAATATTCCAAGCCACGAATATTCAATGATTTCATTTCAAATATGCATATTCTCAGGAATTCAATTTATGTATACAAGGAGGTATAAACAAAGATGTTCAATGTATCACTGAGATAATAAAGAGATGGAAACAACATAACAATCGACCAACTGGGAAATAAATAACAATGGGATCACTGTATTACTGTTCACTAGATACAATATTGAACTCAACTCCACAAAGAAACAAAGGCTGGCTTTCATTTACTCTGCTCCCTCTTGAGACCTTACTAATAATTTTTTTTATTAAATGTATAAACCCAGAGGGACGAAGAGGAAAAGAAGGGACAAGAGATATCAATAACAAATTTTTGAAGTTGAAAAGCAGATTAGTGGCCACTACTCAAGACAAGAAAAAACTAAAATATGCTAGCAATGGAGAAAGCCCAGAAGCAGACAGACTCATATTTATGAAAAAAGCCCATAAAGACACTAATTAAAGGTATAACACACTTCTAAAAGAGGGATTGCAAGTGGTTCCCTCAAACATCATTGTTAAAAGCCAGCACAGAAAATTAATAACACAAAGAGCCCCTTCCCTCCTAGCCATATCAGATTAGATATTTACTCTTTTAAGTTTCAGCATCAGAGACTATGAACTCAGTAGCATAAGATGGTTAAAGGTAAGGGTAATGTACTTAAAAACAAGAGATATTAGATAAGAGCATTAAAACTGCACCTTTCCCTTTGTCAACAGAGCTGAGAATACTCCTCGTCAGAATCATATCCCCAATCAGAAGCTTCTTTTGTCACAAAAATTTACCAGGCTAAGAGAAAAAAACTACAGATATTAATACCTAGATATCCACAAATCCAACAATCTATAAATTTTACTATGAATATAGAACTTCTCATCCATTTTAGTTTTCTACTCTTAAATAAAAGGAGACGGCTAAAGACCACTAGCATTTGACAGAAGGATCTTAAAAAAAAAAAAGGCAAAGAGCAAAGCAAGCCCAAAAAAGTACTTATAGGAAACAAACTGCAAGAAGAAATTAATGTAATAAAATTTTAGATCACTAAAAAAGACATGATCCTAAAAACTTACAAAAAGGAAAAAGTAGTCACTCACAAAGAATCAAGGAATCAAAACAATAGTCTTAACAATAGGAAAAGCTGGAGAAAAAAAAAAAGCAGCACTGTTGTAAAAGATTAAAAAATAAAATAAATAAAGTAAAAATAATAAAGCAATGTCTTTAAAAAAAAAATGTAAGGGAAAGTAATCTCCAGCCTATAAATACCACAATATAGTGGCAAAGCATTATTTAAAAACAGAGGCAAAATACACATAAGAAATAGCTAAGAGTCAAAGGTTGGTTCCAGAGCTTAGCTATTGTGAACAAGGCAGAATTTTGGGGGAAAAGTAGGGTCTACTGTTTTTCATAATACAAGCCTTATGGAACTATTTTAACTTCTATGTACATATACCTTTGATTATAAAAATTATTCTTCTAAAATTTTTTTAAAATATGTAAAAAGAGAAGGAAGAATAGTGAATTAACATAAGATGCAAATGAGCAACATGTTGAATAAAAAGAGAGGTATGATCCTTATGAGAAGGATCAGAAAAGAACACTAACTATAGAAAAAAATTGAGAACAGAGGAAACAGATCATTTTAAGAAAAAAATAAAAAGCCAAAACTGCCAAAAAGCAGGAAAATTTTCAGATAATTAATAAATTAAATTGGTCACCAATACCTCCAACAAAACAGCCCCAATTGTTTTACAAATGATCTAAATTTAAAGGTACAGATCATTTTTGCTTATTCAAATTCTCATAAAAAACAGAAAAGAAAAATAACTAAATTTATGAAGCAAGGTTATGTTTAAGCTAAAAATAAGAGTCATGTCATGTTTTACTTAAAAAAATAAAATAACTAGGGCTGAAACTATAACTCAGTGGTGTGTGTGCTTAACATGCACAGGGCAGTCCTGGGTATGAACCCAGGAACTACAAAAACAAAGTGAAAAAAGATCTCAATAGAAAATACAATATATTGCATAGTTAAATCAACCTATCTTCTTAAAATGAACAGGAATACAGGATTCTCTTTTAATTTTTTTATTCTTTAATTTGTTCTTTTTATGACAGTAGAACGTATTTTGACATATTATACATACATGGAATATAACTTTCCATTCTTGTGGTTGTATGTGATTTGGAGTTATACTGGTGGTGTATTCATGTATGAACATAGGACAGTTATGTCTGATTCATTCTACTGTCTTTTCTATTCCCAACCCCGTTCCCTTCCCTACAATCCTTCTGTCTAACCCAAAGTACTTCTATTTTTCCCTCCACCTCCACATTGTGTGTTAGCATCTGCATATCAGAGAGAACATTCTGCCTTTGGTTTTGGGGATTGGCTTATTTCATTTAGCATGAAAGTCTCCAGTTCCATTCATTCACTGGCAAATGCCATAATTTCATTTTTCTTTACAGCTAAATAATATTCCATTGTGTGCATGGATATCACATTTCTTTTATCCATTCATCTGTTGAAGGGCACCTAGGTTGGTTCCAGAGCTTAGCTATTGTGAACTGAGCTGCTATAAATATTGATGTGGCTGCATCACTAACGTATTCTGATGTTAAGTCCTTTGGATATAGCATTCTCTTTTCAAAATAAGACAAACAACTGAAAGGTACACAAGTACATTGTGCAGTTTCATTCATTAAAATAATTAACCTGTATCAGTTTTCCTTTTTGGCTTACCTCTTTGCTTGGGGAATGAATAGAATTGTCTTTCACTCTGGGTGTCGAATAACGCACTGATTTTGTAGAATTTATGCTAAAATCATTGGTAAGACCTAAAAGAAAAGTGAGAAATTTTAAAAACAAAATGTAATATCTATTGGTTATAATTCAACGTAGCTCTATGACATGTGAAGAATTGTCTGTTAATTCTATACACAATCAGCCTAAAAGTAGTACAGACATTAAAATTCAAATGTTTCTGAAAGACATCAGAAACAGAACAGCAAACAAGATTTCTCAAAAAGTATGTGCCAGTTCTTTTTTCAGAGCTCATACAGGAGTCACATTTCCAATGTCTTAGTCTATTTTGTACTGTAATAACAGAACTCCTGAGACCAGGTTACTTACAAAAAACAGAGATTTATTTCTTATGGCACTGAAGATTGGGAAGTTCAATATTAAGAAGCCTGCATCTGGAAAGGGCCTTGCTATATCATCCCAAGGCAGAAAACAGAAGAGGCAGGAGAGTATGAGCAAACTAGAGAGCAAGAGATTAAACTCATGCCTCAAGACCTTTAGTAACAAGTTTTAATCCATTCAAGAGGCAAAGCCCTCATGGTCTGATCACCTCTCAAAAGTCTCATCTCTTGATGTTGTTGCACTGGGGATTAAATTTCCAATACATACTTTTGGGAGGACATAATCCAACCACAGCATCCACCATCTATCTCTCATTATTATGGTTTAGATGGGAGGTGTCCCCCATAAGCTCATGTGTGAGACAATGCAAGATACACAGGAGAAATGATTGGGTTATGAGAGCCTTAACACAATCAGTCAATTAATCCTCTAATGGAACTAACTGAGTGGTAACTGAAAGTGGATAGGGTGTGACTGAAGGAAGTGCCTTCCTTGGAGGCATAGCTTTGTGGTATATATATTTGACAAGTGAAGTCTCTCTCTGCTTCCTGATCATCATGTGAGCTACTTCCCTCCAACACACTCTTTGACGTGTTGTTCTGCTGTACCTCAAGCACTGAGATATAGAACCAGCTGTTTATGAACTGAGATCTCTGCAATCATGAGTTCCAAAATAAACTTTTCCTTCCTAAAATTGTTCTTGCCAGGTCTTTTAGTCACAGCAGCAAAAAAGCTAGCTAAAACACTCATTATTTTCTTGGTTGGCCTTCTTTCTTATTCTAATACCTTCTGATGCTGATCAGCACTTAAATTTTTTTTGCCATAATTTGCTACTTAAAAAGGGATATAAACTAGCAAAAAATTATCTCAAACTCTACTGATCCCAAGACTTCTGCACATTTATTTCTATCAGAGTTTTCTTTATCCAAAATGCTTAGGCCCACAAGTGACTTGGATTTTATAATTTCAAATTTTGGAATATCTGTGAATACATGAGATCTTGGGGAAAGATCCCAGGTATAAACACAAAATTTATTTGATTCATATATACCTGATACACTGTTATGAAGGTAATTTTACATAATGCTTAATAATCTGGGGCATGAAATAAAAGATTCCTCATATGGAAATTTCCACTTGTAACATCATGTCCACACTCAAAATTTTAGATTTTGGAGCATGTCAGATTTTGGATTTTCAGATTAGGGATGCTCAACTCATAAATGAAATACTTTGTCTTGTGTATAATAATTATGTGTGGAATTCCAGATTACAAATCACTGCAAATTACTGTGTTTTTAAAAAAATCAATACTGTACTTAATATACCAGTAGTTACAAAAAAAAACTGTATATATACTCAAAATTCTGAGGAAAATATTTTATAAGTTTAAACACTAGAATATACTTGCTGCATTTGATATTAATTAACATGACAAATTTACATTTTCATTCATTCCAACACTCAAAGTCTATCCAGAAATGAAGTCTTACTTTTTTCTTCAAAACAGTCTTGTAAGATTTCCAGCATGTTTTGGCCTTGCCCTGTATTAATGTCGGGTACCCTAAAAAAAAAAAAAAAAAAAAAAAAGGGAAATGTATCATTACTGAAAGATACTTATTATTCATTACCATTTATTTGAAAATCCATATCTTATCATCAAGAAATGTCAATTATTTAATTTAATAGAAAAACATGTGTGTGTATATGCATGCCCCCACTCACCCACTCTCGCACTAGGGACTAAACTCAGAGGTGCTTTACCACTAAGCCATATCCCCAGTCTTTTTTATTTTGAGATAGGATCTCAATAAGATGATGAGACTGGCCTCAAACTTGTGATTCTTTTGCCTCAGTCTGTTGAGTCACTGGAATTACAGGTATGCATCATCAGATTCAGCTTAGAAAAAATATTTTTACTATTTGAATACAAAAAAAGTACTTAAGGATCCAAGAGTTCCCTCAAGTGAACTCTTCTCTTTATAATATGAAAAAAAGTATGTCATGTTACATAAACAATTTTATTCCTGTTAAATATTGTTAAAAATTGTTTTAGACTACAGCTGTATTTCAATAAGAACATAAAGTTTTTAGAATGAATCCCATTAATCCTGAAATGCTTTTTTTCTTCTTTTAAATGTGATGATAGGGAATAAACTCAAGGCCTTGCACATTCAAGTCAAGAGATCTACCACTGAACTATTATTATCCCCAGCCCTGAAATGCTTTTATTTTTTTTAACTTTTTAAAAATTTATATATAACAGCAGAATGCATTACAAGTGTTATTACATATATAGAGCTCAATTTTTCATATTTCGAGTTATATACATAATATATTCATACCAAATCGTGTCCTCATACATGTACTTTGGATAATAATGATCATCACATTCAATCATCATTAATTACCCCACGTCCCCTCCCATGCTCCCTCTCCCTACCCCACTATGAGTCAGTTACCTTATATGAGAGAAAACATTCACCATTTGTTTTTTGGGGATTGGCTAACTTCACTAAGCATTATCTTCTCCAACTGCATCCATTTACCTGCAAATGCCATGATTTTATTCTCTTTTATTGCTGAATAATATTCCATTGTGTATATATGCCACATTTTTTTTTCTTTATTTTTTTAATTTTTATTTTTTATTTATTTTTTTTTAATTTTTTATTGGTTGTTCACAACATTACAAAGCTCTTGACATATCATATTTCATACATTAGATTGAAGTGGGTTATGAACCCCCAATTTTAAATTGCATGGAAATGGAGGGAGACCCTCATTGCTATACAAAATTACATATAAGAGGTTGTGAGGGGAATGGGAAAATAAACAAGGAGAGAAATGAACTATATGCCACATTTTTTAATCCATTCATCTACTGAAGGGCATCTAGGTTGGTTCCACGATTTAGCTATTGTGAATTGTGCTGCTATAAACCTTGATGTGGCTGTGTCCCTGTAGTATGCTGTTTTTAAGTCCTTTGGGTATAGACCGGGGAGAGGGATAGCTGGGTCAAATGGTGGTTCTGTTACCAATTTTCTAAGAAATCTCCATACTGCTTTCCATATTGGCTGCACCAATTTGCAGTCCCACACCAGCAGTGTACGAATGTACCTTTTTTCCCACATCCTCACCAACACTTACTGTTGTTTGTCTTTATAATAGCTCATTCTGACTGGAGTGAGATGAACTCTTAGAATACTTTTGACTTGCATTTCTCTAATTGCTAGTGATGATGAACATTTTTTCATGTGTTTATTGATTGATTGTACCTCATCTTCTGAGAAGTTCTCTTCAAGTCATTGGTCCATATATTGATTGGGTTATTTGGTTTTTTGGTGTCTAGTTTTTTTAGTTCTTTATATCTGCTAGTGATTAGTGCTCTATTTGATGTGTAAGGGGTAAAAATTTGCACCCAGGATGTAGGCTCTCTATTCACCTCACAGATTGTTTCTTTGGCTGAGAAGAAACTTTTTAGTTTGAGTCCATTCCATTTATTGATTCTTGGTTTTAATTCTTGTGCAATAGGAGTCTTATTAAGGAAGTTGGGGCCTAATCCCACATGATGGGAGATTTGGGGCCTACTATTTCTTCTATTATACACAGGTCTCTGGTTGTATTCGAGTTGAGTTTTGTGAATGGTGAGAGAGGGATTTAATTTTATTTTGTTACATATGGATTTCCAGTTTTCCCAGCACCATTTGTTGACGAGGCTATATTCTCTCCAATGCATATTCTTGGCACCTTTGTCTAATATAAGATAATTATAGTTTTGTGGGTTAGTCTCTGTGTCCTCTATTCTGTACCATTGGTCTATCAGTCTGTTTTGGTGCCAATACCATGCTGTTTCTGTTACTATTGCTCTGTAGTATAGTTTAAGGTCTGGTATAGTGATGCCACCTGCTTCACTCTTCCTGCTAAGGATTCATTTAGCCATTCTGGGTCTTTTTCCAGAGGAATTTCATGTTTGCCTTTTCTATTTCTATGAGGAATGTCATTGGAATTTTGATCAGAATTGCATTAAATCTGTATAGTGCTTTTGTAAGTATGGTCATTTTGATAATATTAATTCTGCCTATCTAAGAGCAGCTTCTTTAATGATGACTTTACAGTCACAAGTCCTAATAGCAACCTACACCTCCCTACAAATTCTCAACTACACTTTTGACTCAATATCATTAATTTAACAGCTTATCAGTCAGTTCAGTAACAAGTATACTGATTATAGAAATACATTGATTTTAGAATCACATTCAGTTATACAAAATAAAGGAGCTCCTTTGTTCACTTTATCCAGTTCCCTCCAACAGTATCACTTTGCAAAACTACAGCATAATATCACAACCAGGATGTTATTGGTAAAAATCTACCTATCAGATTTCCAGTTCTATATGCACTCATTTCTGTAAGTCTGTTTGTAGGTGTGTATTTAGTTCTATACCACATACTATATCTGTAGGTTCTAATATCACAATCAGAGTCTAAATACTGAACTGTCGGATCACCATAAAGATCTCCCTATTGCCTTTTATAAATATGTCCACCTCTCTCTAACCTCACATTCCTAACTCCTGGCAAGCACTAATCTGGCCCCCATTTCTAAAGTTCTGTCATTAAAAAGAAAAAAAAATGTATATAAATAATCAAAAAGCATGCATTGAAATTTTTCACTTAGCATAATTCTCTGGAGATTCATACATATTATATGTGTTTCCACAAGTACTATGTATCAACAGTTCATTCCTATTCAGTGCTAAACAGTATCCTATGCTGCGGTGTACCACAGTCTTTAATCATCTACCGGCTGAAAGACACGTAGATTTCAATCAGTACAAAATTCTGATATGCACCTCTGACAAGGGCACACTTTGGCTCAAGAGACTAATTGGTCAATATTTTAACTTATAAACCATATAGTCTGTCATAATTACTCAACTGTGCCATTCTAGCTCTGTTCCAATAAAACTGAACCAAAATCTATGACAAAACAATTAGCCAGTCTATGGGCTGTAGTTTATTAACTCCTCATTTACATTCCTTTTATTCTTGAATTAGAAAAGTATTATGTTATAAAGTAACTCAAGACTGTGATCAACAATACATTAATAGGTCATCCATTGTTATTACTTAGATATGAAGTGTTCCCTAAAAGCTCATGTGTGAGACAACACAAGAAAGTGTAAGACGTGAATTGATTGGGTTATAAGAACTTAACCAAGTCAGTGTATGAATCCACTGACAGGGATTAACTGGGCCATAACTATAGGCAGGTCAAGTGTGGCTGGAGGAAATAGATCACTGAGGGAATGCCTTTGGGGTTGATATTTTGTCCTGGTAAGTGGTTCTCTTTCTGCTTCCTGGTGGCCTTGTCCTTAGCCACTTTCCTCCACCATACCCCTCTGACATTATGTTCTGCCTCACATCAAGCCCAGAGCTATGGAGTCAGTCATCTATCATCGAATGAGACCTCTGAAACTGAGCCAAAATTAACTTTTCCTTTTCTAATTGTTCTTGTTGGGTTTTGGGGTCACAGTCACAAAAAAAGCTGACTAAAAATGCATCACAGAATTTTATTACTGAAAGATCTCAGAAATACCTAGACCAATAATTATCATCCCAATATATGCATAAACTTTCCTTTAGAACTTTGCAGAAAAACACAAAATCAGTCATTTCCCTGAGACTAGTTAGCATTAAGCTATTCTACAAATACCATCTTCTTTGCTTTTTATAAAGTGTGCATCTACATAGGTTTGTGTGTATTTACATCTGGTTGGCCTATTCCAGGGATTTTAGGACAGATTATTCAAGTGTATAAAAGATACCTAATGCCTAACATATCAGTCTTCTGGCTCTGATTCATAAGATCTAGTTTTTTTAACTTCTACCTAACATATTTACTTTTTTAAATCAGGTCTGTCTGCTATTGACAAATCACAATATATGTACATGTACTCACAAATCATAATATATATTAGAAAGTAACAGTTTTTCCTTTCTTCATTTAAAAATCCACTTTCTAAAGACCAAATCAAAGATGATGTGCCAAAGATAATAATGCAGAGTCAGTATTAGAACATAAGTCTTACAAGGTTAAATATATATAAATAACCATAAATTACCTGAAAGGTCGGCAAAATCTTCTTCTGTAGCCATTTTTGAGATGATCCTGAAAGAAAAGTTAATTGGCAATTTACTACTTTTACTTCAAATGTAATCAAATACAACTTACTTTCAAACTAATTTCATTCCAATAATGGCATGCCAAAAATGTTCATTTCTTTATTTATTAAGTATTTTTAATCACCTATCATAATGTTACAATGAGAGAGAATGGATCGAGTAGAAGAGAAATATATCTCATGCCGCAGTCTTGGCTGGGCACAGAATCACGAGCCACTCAAGCAGGAACAAAACTTTATTTCGAAAAAACCACCGCCGGCAAGCCAAACCCGGTCCTGCCACGCGGGCGTCCACCGGAACCGCGCGTCTCCCGGAACCCGGGGTCCCCGGACCTCCCCCGGAACTTCCTCCTACTATCCTTCCCCAACCAATGGGAACTCTCCAAGAGTCTGGTAACATGAGTCCGTAACATGAGTAACATGAGTCCGGTAGCAGGCCAAGGTGAACAGCGGGAGTCCAATTTCCATAAGAATGTAAATCTTAACATAGTCATCTCAGTGGCTAGCTGGCGTCACGTCACTTTACAACCAAAGGTGCCATACATCGTATATTTGCTTGTGGCTCCTAGCAATCTCATACCTACTATTTCCAAACATTTTTGATGTTATCTCCTCACCCCTAACCAGGTATAATTTATTTTATTCCTCTTTTTCCTTCTCCTCCACTCATACTTTTTCCATTATCAAAAACCTATCTGGGCTTCTAGTTATTCAAGTTGGTTGACTACCAATATCTACTATATCCCTTCCCCACAGGAAGATTCCCACTAAAAGAATAATAAAGAACTAACATGACATAAAACAACTATGAAAAAGGATCATGAAAGATAACACCATTTACATAAACAAACTTAACAAATTACTGGAAGATAAAAAAAATACATGAAGAGTAATGAATGATGAAACAGAAGTGAAAGCAATAGCAGCCTAAAGTAAGCTCATAGGATACTGTGGTCAATGAGAAGGGATGCTGATTTGGCTAGGAAAAAGCCATTAAAAAGTGCGTAACTAGGAAATTAAGAACTAAAGGAGGCAAGGATCAAGAAAAGAGAATAAAAGCAGTACAATTAAAGGAAAACCTTTATACAGAACAGTAGACTCAAGCTTCTCCTATCCCAAACAGTATTTGTTTGTCTCAGTTTCAAATATAATTAACAATATGGATTGCCACACATTAAGTCCCTGAAACAAAAATGGAAAAAAAAAATGAAGATATAATTTTTTAAAAAATAAAAAAAGATCCAAGGAAAAACTAATATCAATGATGGGAAAGAAGAAAACCTCAAAAATAAGAAAGTTCTAATACCTTCAAAAAGATATCTGAAATGCTAGATTCATAAAACCAAAGTAGCGTACTATAAACACTGAACAAAGAGCAAGAAAAAATCTTAATAATGAAAAATACACACATACTCCCTCACTTATTTGAGCATTCTCCAAGCCTATCAACTTGGAGATACGTACTAACCCCCATCATGGCACTTCCGTACACTGCTAGGCCTCAAACTTCCCACGTTCCTGTCAGTTACAGAAGCTCTCCCCCTGGGACTCAATCACCTCTGTCATACATATTCCCTCTTTACTCAGCTCAGGCTCTGACACCTTAGGCAAGGCACTGTCCTGTGAAGATGTCCTTGTGATACCACTTAGGCTCACTTACCATGTTAGGCCAACATTTCCCCTTCTGCATACATGCCTTCCCTACTCCACACTAAAACGTCTATCCATAGAAATGATCCCTTCACCCCACTTGGGGTTCCAACACCTTTCCAGGAATCCTCCTATGTGCATATCTCCTATTTGTGCTTGAACTCATATGCCCCACACAAGCTGCCCTTTACTCACTTGGACGCAATATTCACCTGACTCACACACTGGCATCCTGAAGAGGCTAACCTCTCAACCCTGCTTAGGGTCCTACATACCTGCTCTGAGCCACTAGAGTTCCCCAACCACAGGGATACTTGTCTTGCTTGGTTCCACTTAATGGTTTTAGAATTGAATTATTTAGGAAAGGAAGAAAAATAGAAATAGAAAAACAAAAGCCTCTATTAGATTTTAAGAAACTTAAGAACTTTGTCTTGAGCTAGTTTATACTCTTCCCAGACCTTTGCCTAGTCTGTAGGCCATAATAATATCAAAAAAAGATATATAAATAAAATAAAGATTCATCCACAATTTTAAAAAATTAGAAAAAAAGATGTCAATAAGAAAATTTATTTTAAAAGTCTTTCTTTAATGAAGGTGAGAGTTTATCATATTCACGAAGTACCTAAGAAATAAAAGATGGAATGTATTTTACAGATGACAAACTAAGAGACAGAAATATCTATCAGGTCTCTGTTATATTACAAGTCTTTTTTATATATTTTTTTTTATTTTATTTAATTTTATGTGTTGCTGAGGATTGAACCCAGGGCCTCGCACATGCAAGAAGAGCGCTCTACTGCTGCGCCACAACCCCAGCCCTACAAGTCTTTTTGTTGTTGTTGTTGTTTGGTTTTCGAGTGCTGGGGATCAAACCCAGCACCCTGTGCAGGCTAGACCAAGTACTCTACTACTGTGCTATATATACCCTCTGTCCTGTTATTATAATAGTTTTGCCATTATTCAAAGATGGAGACTTTTTTTTTTTAGCTTAATGGTTACACATAGTAGTTGGGTTCATCCCAATAAACTCACACATGCATGGAAATCAATTTCAGTTCATGATCCCCCCTTTTTCCTCCAATCCTCCCAACCTCCCCATCTTCTTCCTCTACTCTCCTAGACTTCCTTTCACTCATCTATTAATTTATTTGATTGGTTCTTTATGTTTTCCTAGTTTCCCCTCTCCCTTTCCTTTATTTTACTCTAGCTTTATCATATGAGAGAAAACATTTGACCTTTGAGTTTCTTAGTTTGGCTAATTTCACTTAGCACAATAGTCTCCATTTCCATCCATTTACCAGCAAATGCAATAATTTCATTCTTTTTAATGGCTGAATAGAACATGAACATAATTTCTTAATCCATTCATCTACTGACAGGTATCTGGGTTGATTCCATAATTTAGCTATTGTGAATTATATTGCTATAAATATTGATGTGGCTGTGTCACTGTAGTAGGCCAATTTTAGATCTTTGAGGAAAATACCCAGGAGTGGGATAGCTAGGTCACGTAGAGGTACCATCCCTAGTTTTCTGAGCAATCTCCAAACTGCTTTCCAGAGTGGTTGTACTAGTTTGCGGTTCCACCAGCAATGTAAAAGTGTTCCTTTCTCCCTACAACCTCACCAGCATTTATTATTGTTTGTATTTTTGATCTTTACTACTCTGATTAGAGTAAAACAAAGATGGGAACTTTTAATTCAAGCACCTATGTCTCTTTCTAGTACTCAACACTGTGAAACAATAAAGTAAAAATTCAACTCTGAGAATATTACACAAACTTCCAAAGCCTAATTTATAGCCACTTTTCTATTTCACTTAATAAATTGAAGGCTTTCCCAATCTGCACCCTGAAACTTAAAACCTGTAAAGTACTACCTGTTCTTCTTTTAAGTAGGAAAATTTTAAGGCCAAGATTCCAGGAAATTCGTTTGTCCAACAAATACTAATCTATCAGAATGCCAAGTGTTATTTAAGCACACTAGAAAGCCAGTAATGAAAAAAAAAAAAAAGAAAGAAAGAAAGCCAGTGATGAACAAGACAAATAAGGTTCCTAAATTCTACGAGTTGGAACATAAAAATTTCTAATTTTCAAAATAAATATACACTGTCACTTTCAACTTATTCTTCAGTTGATTTCAATGTGGGTTTTTTCATTCAAAGTGAAATTATGTTTCTCAAAAAATATAATATTGTATATCAATATTTGGGATCTGTCAACCCCAACTACTGATATTTTGGATGGGATAATTCCTTGTTGTGGGGGCCTGTGCCATTCATTAAGAATGCTTAACAGCACCCTCCTCTTCTGCCCACTAGGTGACCTGTAGCACTCCCTCATCCTCCACATCACCCCTACCTAGGAAAAAACAAAAATTTCTCCAAATCATTACCAAATACGTTCCACAGAGCAATTCACCCTCTGCCCCCACCCCTGCCTTGAGAACCACAGGAATGGCTGAGCAGAACCTCCCAATTTCTCTTTCCCCTTGTCTTTTAAATGGGTTATAGCAGTCAAATGTTAGAACTAAAAGGTTCAAAAAGAGTTCTAAGTTTATGACAGGCATTTGAAAAATGAACTGTAGGGATTGAGGTTGTAGCTCAGTGGTAGAGCACTTGTCTAGCACATGTGAGGCATGGGTTTGATTCTCAGCACCACATAAAAAATAAATAAATTAAGTGTTCATCTACAACTAAAAATATTTTAAAAAAAGAGAACTGTAGTGATTTGGCAAGTTCTAGTCTCATCTTCCCCAAGAATGGCTTTTTTTCTGATTATGTATAATGTAAACAATGTACATGCTCTTCGTAGAAGCACACACTATGCTATCCTTTCATATATCTCTAAGCATACATAACTTTACATAATGGGGGATCATCATGTTGAATATTTTCTTAAAAGAAATGAATCAGAAAATACAAACTTAGGATAAGAAATGATGAGTTTTAGAATATCATAGCAAAGTCTAAAATACAGACTACTGAATATTGAGGGTACTTGGAAACATGGAAACAAAGTGTTCTTTGTCCTCATTAGTCATTCAAAGTTGCACCTTTTAACTAATAGCTGCTTTTTATAAGATTTTCTCAATAAGAAATGCTCCCATAAATATTAGCCTCAACTGCATACAAGTCTCAACATTTTGACAAGAGTACGTCGGATTTTTTTTCCAGACGCGTTACATAATCAATAATCTCTTTCTCCAGACCAGCAAAACTGAAACAAAGGTATACGTCTAATATAGGTAGGTAGCATTTGGAGGTCTAGGAAATACAACTAAACTAACAAGTAGAAATCACAAGTTTTATAGAGAGAAAACGCAGTTAGAGAAAAAACGCAATTACATGAAACTTTGAGAAAATAATATAAGGAAATTATGGTTTTCTACGGAAATCCTGGAGAAGCCACGGTGTCCTCGGCCCAACATTTCCTTCTCCCCAGCTAGGCCGCCCAAACCAAGGGCGGCCGCTTTTCTGCTCTCGGGCAGGGGCCAGGGCCCAGGGCCCGAACTTACCAGACCCGACTTCGCCATGTTCCGGCCCGGCTCCGCCCACGCAGGGAATCTGAGGAGGAAGTCCACGGGAGCTACTGCTGGAGAAGGCAGAGCACATACCCAAACACCTGACAGGCGGTTAGACCTAGGCCCAGGAACACCCCTGAATTCCCGGGTGCACGCGCTTCCGTCGCTCCCTGCCCAATTGGCTCCGTCCTCAACAAACAAGAAGACCCGCGCGCTGCGGGGTTTGAAACGGCCCGCACATGCGCAAAACGGGCCGCACCACCCAATAGAAAACAAGCCGTTATTGGACCCGCCCCCTCACGGCGCTAGCACTGTCCCTTTTTCCGCAGCCGGGTTCTTAGTTCCGCCTGCTTACAGTCTGTACTTGGTTCCTCCCCCCATCAGCCCCTGGCAGTTGACAGCCCCGAGGCTGGACTGTTTTTTTCGGAAGGCACAGTCTTGAGACCGTATTTGCTCCTTGAGCCCGCTGTAAAACTTCTCAACAAAATTCTACTATGGAACAACAAATAATACTTGGACAAGAAGTTGAAATTGCAGAACACGTTTTGAAGAGAATGATTATCCAGTGCTGATTCGTCATCTCTGAAAATAATAATGGTGATGACAGGGAGGGCTTGTATTCTTTTTTCAAGTATGTAGATATTATTTTTTATGAAGCATTACCAACAATAAATAATCCTTGTAAATACATATCACTTCAATATGATGTCGGGAGCGGACTGCGTTAACGCTGCTCTCTCTCGGTCTGCACTCTGAATCCTTTTGCGGAGGAAAATGGATGTTACTGGGGAGGCATTTAATAAGGAACTTGACCTTCTACGGAAACTTCTGGACAGTATTGGGGAATACAAATCTAAGGGACAGGCATCTGGAGGACCTGCTGATACTACCCAGAGTATCAGCAAGTGCTGGAGAGAGCTTTTTAAGCTTAAAAAATCTGTGATAAAGCAAACATGAAATATGTTCCTTAACGTCAAATTTGAGGATCCCAAATTTGATACTATTTTAAAAACCAGTCTTGGGCTGGGAATGAGGCTCAAGCGGTAACGCGCCTGGCATGCGCGGGGCGCTGGGTTCCATCCTCAGCAGCACATAAAAATAAAGATGTTGTGTCCACCGAAAACTGAAAAATAAATATTTAAAAATTCTCGTTCTCTCTCTCTTCTCTTTTCTCTTCTCTCTCTCTCTCTCTCCTCTCTCTCTCTCTCTCTCTCTCTCTCTCTCTCTCTCTCTGTCTTAAAAAAAAAATCAGTCTTAAAGAAATAATATAAAATCAAGCTGGTTCTTTTCCTGAATTACTTGTACCCTAATTATAAGTATCAAAATAAACATACACCTCACAGCTGCTAAATATTATTTTAATTCTGGTTCTAGATAAATTACTTGATATTTAGTGTATTTTGAAGGAAAAAATCTATACCAGAAGATCTGAAGTTGGCCTAACCATTGTGTAGCTAATTCATCTAGAGCACTATTTTGTCTTCATTCTGGATGTTTCCTTAGTGATACAATGGAAATATAAATTAGGTACTCTGAAGACTTCTTCCCACCTTACTTGTGTAGGACTATGAAATCCTGTCTGATTTTTATGATTTAGTTAAAAATTACTTATTGAATAAACTCACTAATCATAAATTGAGCTAATAATTTTTAAAAATTGTAATGCTGTAACAAATGCTGTCACCCATTAAAACTAAGTTTTTATTTTACTCATTTTTTTATTTAGTGGTTGAGAAGAAAGAGGTTATAAACTCTGAAATCAGACAGACCTGTGTTGCACTATTACTTACGCCTTTATGAGCAATCAAATTAAATCATCTGTTGCTCAATTTCCTTGCATGTAAAATGGAAATTATTATAACGTTGTTGAGGCTGTAGGGTTAAACAGTTCCTGTTAAGATCTAAGCATAGTGATACTGATCAGGAACTGATACTGATATTGAGTGTATTTTGAAGGAAAAAAGCTAAAGAAAAAAAATTCTTACTCTCTTGGAAGACAGTAAGAATTTAATAAGAAAGAAATTGGTATGGTTATGGAAGTTTCTTATTTTCCTATGTTTAAAAGTTTCCCAATCAATCTATATTATATACAATTTGGTATTATCACATTGGTAATACATAATAATAAAAATGCATACCATATGCCAATCTCTATAAATGCATCACATGCATTTGAAGCATTTGGAACATCTCTATGAGAGGACAATTATTTCCCTATTTTATAGACAAAGGGCACTGGGACACAGAGACTTAAGTAACATGCCCCAAATCATACCACCAATAAATAGCCAAACTGGATATTAACCCAAGAATTCTGACTCCAGAACTGAGCTCTTAATCATTACACTCTTGGCTTCCAGAGAGAATTTTAGCAAACACAATAACAGATGTAAAATACACATGTAAAATTATACCCTCCTGCTTCCACTGGAAACAGGAACTCCCACAATTATTTTGAGAAAACTGAAATACAAAGGCTTGTTCTGATGTAAAATAGGCACAGAACATGGTAGAGATGGACTAATCTAGAGAGAAATGGAAACATAATCTTATGAAAATAGTTACGGAAACCACAGTTTCCACACAAACTTTTCAGTTCCAAGTTCCATTAATATCCATCCAAGTACAGTACTTAATAGCCACAGCATGGTTTTAATATCCTAAAATATGGTTGTTGATTGTTGGTGAAGTGATATTTATTTTTTAAAAAACAGATTTGTTATTATAAATCTCTTTGAAAATACATCAAGATCATTCCTTAAGAACTACTATAACAACTGATTAAATCTTTAAGTTTTCTATCACTACTTCTTGGTAAAAGGTGTGTATGCATGCAAAAGTTATGTGTGTTAATATATCAGTCTATGGGGCTGGGGATGTGGCTCAAGCGGTATCACGCTGGCCTGGCATGCGTACGGCCTGGGTTCGATCCTCAGAACCACATACAAACAAAGATGTTGTGTCAGCCGAAAACTGAAAAATAAATATTAAAAAATTCTCTCTCTCTCTCTCTCTTTCTCCCCTCTCTCTCTCTCAAAAAAAAAAAAAAATATATATATATATATATATACATCAGTCTATGAAAGTACATGTGTATATTAAATGAGTATATAAGGAAAATAAGGGATCCAAAAATTTAGTTTGAAAATGAAGTAAAAGCTTGTAGTTACCTATAATTTAATTAATTTAAAAAATATAAAAGGTAAAGCATTTTCAAAGAGCATTTTATTCTAGACCTTTATTTTCCATTGAATAGTTATGGGTATTTAATATCAAAGTTTTTTTAATAACAAGACTCCATAAAGAAATAAAAGTCAGAGCACAAATATATTCACAAGTGACCTGACTGCTTAAAAAATGAGTCCTATTCAGTCCTACTACAGTTGAGCACAATCATCTGTCTTTGTGAATGGATAAATTGTATTATTTTGATACAGTGGAATACTTCTCAGCCATAAAGACAAACTAGTGATAAATACAAGCATATGAATAAATCTCAGAAACATTATATTAAGTAAAAGAGGACAGACAGGGCTGGGGATGTGGCTCAAGTGCAGCACGCTCGCCTGGCATGCGTGCGGCCCGGGTTTGATCCTCAGCACCACATACAAACAAAGATGTTGTGTCCGCCGAAAACTAAAAAATAAATATTAAAGTTCTCTCTCTTTCTATCACTCGCTCTCTCTCTCTCTCTCTCCTCTTAAAAAAAATTATAAAAAAAGAGGACAGACATTATGATTTTTTTAGAAATATCAATGTCAAAAGTAAAATTAGAAAGTTAGTATCATAAAATTATTTTTTAAAAAAATTTACACCAAAATGAATTTATTCTAAAATTTATAGCATAATTCCAATTATGAATTAATATGTGTTAAGATGAAATAAGCTTTTTTTTTGGGGGGGGGGTCCCGGGGATTGAACTCAGGGGTATTTTACAATTGAACTCCTTTTTCATTTTTATTTTGAGACAAACATCTCACTAAGTTGCTGAAGCTGTACTCACACTTGATCCTTCTGTTTCAGCCTCCTCAGTAACTGGGATCACAAGTGTGCACCACCATACTTGACCTGTTTTTATTTTCTTACATAAATATTTAATTTTTTCTTACTCTTTATTGCCAAATATTGGTTGCACTATGAAGGAGATTTACATTAAGTAGCCTTTTCTGACAAAACGACCTTCAGAAAGAAATGCTATCCTGAATCATAATCACCAAGTTAATACTGTATGCTTGCAATGTGTAGGTAGGTGGCAGCAATTTTCACAAAAACAGTTTTTCTATGTAATGAATTGTTAAGGTCTGAAATAAGTCCTTTAATTGCAAAGTGCTATATAAGTTAAATTTTGCATCAACTATTTGATTCTAAATTACAATTATGCCACAGAATGGTTAAAATAAAAGCTGTATTCTTCATTTATGGGTAATAAACATAAATGTATTTAATTCAACTGAAATCTATTATAGTGAACTGGAATTAATATGGCAATAAATCATCAATAAATAGTAAAATAAGGGTCAGAAATTGTGACATACTAAATAAGGATTGGTGGTCCTATTCATTGTTGATTGAATCAGTTAAAGTTGATAGTAAAGTAATTGGGAGATCCTTAACTATTATAAACATTTGTATTCATTGACTTGAATGGTATTGAAAACAGATGACTCAAAAAAGCACTGAGATTTTGGTTTTATGAGTTAATCTTATACACCATCCTATATATATTTCCCATATAACCTGACTTAAAGCAAACTCCTGTGACATAGGTGTTCCTGATGACTGTAATAATTGGGGTCGTATGTATTTCCAATGGTTTGATAGTAATATGTTTCTTCTACATGGCAATGAAAGAATCCTGTGCCAACCAACAGTCACACATATCAGGAAAAAGGAAACTCCTGTCACAACTGTTTAAATTGAATCCTATTTTTGAGCTGGGACCTATTCATTAAATAATATTGCAACCTACTTTTCATCAACGTCTGCTTCAACACATTCTGTTCTTTTGGAAAACTCAGTTTCCTGGTAGTACAAAACATATACCAGGGGCTGGGGATGTGGCTCAAGCCGTAGTGCGTTTGCCTGGCATGCGTGAGGCCCGGGTTCGATCCTCAGCACCACATACCAACAAAGATGTTGTGTCAGCCGAAAACTGAAAAATAAATATTAAAAAATTCTCTCTCTCTCTCCTCTCTCACTCTCTCTTAAAAAAAAAAAAACATATACCAATAAATGATACACAAAAGACAAATACTGTGATAAAAAAAAAATGTGTGCAAAGTGCTATGGGAATGCAGAATTGAGAGTAGTAACATTTTCCTAATGGATTGGGAAAGTTTCAGCAAATCAGGAAATATTCACAGTCAAGGGCAAAGTCAACCTGGATCCTGAAGGATGAATCATATCAAACAAACAAGTTGGAAAGAAGAACATGCAAGCATGGAGCCCAGTAAGTGAAAGATATGGAATGGTAGGAAAGACCATAGGGTATTGAGGCAACTGGGAGTAAGAAAAATTACCAGAGCCAAAGGCATTTTGATTTTAAAAGATGGGATTACTAAAGAACCTTGTGTGCCATAGTGGGACACATTGTTAGTACTTCCTAAGTATTTAGTATTCAATGAAGAAATGAAAGCAGGAATCTCAAAAGCAATAAGAATCCATTAAAGTTTTGTAAACAGGAGAGTATCTTGATTGGATTGCATTTTAAATGAATCAAGGGAAGAAAAATAGTGGAAACTAGGAGACTGTTTTTGAGATTCTATAAGAGAATTGCCATTGTAATGGTGCAGGAGTACAATGATGTTAGAAATTGCAGACAGGTCTAACTGGCTAATAATGTTTAAACATTTTTGCCTTTTTGGGCTGGGGATGTGGCTCAAGCGGTAGCGCGCTCGCCTCGCATGCGTGCGGCCTGGGTTCGATCCTCAGCACCACATACCAACAAAGATGTTGTGTCTGCCGAGAACTAAAAAATAAATATTAAAAATTCTCTCTCTCTCCCCTCTCTCTCCTCTCTCACTCTCTCTTTAAAAAAAAAAAAACATTTTTGCATTTTGTAGTTTGATTTGGCAGGGAAGACAATTTTATTCTTGATGCATTCAGGAATAATTTTACTTATAAATCAGCAGACCAAGCAACTTAGAGTCTTTTTTTTTAAATGGCTTATTTCTTATAATAAGAAAAACATAATTAACCAGATTCTTATTTTACAAGAGTTATTCTGTCCTTACAGTTTTCTGGAGGCATTCTTTATTCTTTCCCATAAAATTTCACAGCCATGGGCTGGGTCTGGGGCTCAGTGGTAGAGCGCTTGCCTAGCATGTGTGAGGCACTGTGTTTGATTCACAGCACCACATAAAAATATATAAAATAAAGGTCCATCAACAACTAAAAAATATTTAAAAATTTCACAACCATAAAGCCAATGATTACTTTCCTCAGAGTTCAATCACTGATGATATCTAGCATTCTATCTTCTTCTGCTTTTATCTCTTCATCTCTTACTTCTCATGCCTCTTTTTACTTCTTCCCCATATTACATCAACTACCAGCCTTCCAAAAGGAGAATTTGATCACTTATCAAATCAGGTTTTTATATGTCATTCAACTCATTTTCTTCATATACTAAAACTAAAAAGTAGTTATAATTTTGTCCTTATGAAATCCAATTTGACTTATATTTTATTATTTGAAGTTTCAGGTAACAAGAAAGCAGGTCTAGACATATTATTAAAACAGGGCAGTAATTGTGACTCTTCAATTTCCAGCATATTTTTCAAATTTCTTTTATTCTGATAATGCGTCTGAATACTCTTCTCTGATTTACTGATAATCAGTATGTATGGTCCCAACTCAATTTACAGACAATTTGGATTCCCCATATCTAAAGCTGCCAATTCAGTGGAACCCATAGCAGTGGGGAAAAAATATATAGTCTCTCCATTAGCAAAAGAGGATTCATTCCCACTGAGGATTCCAGGATTGCTCTAATCTCAGGGAATAAGCTGGTCAAACTGGGCCCATGCAGTCCTAAATTTAGAGTAGTTCTGAAATGCTGAGGATTAAATAGACAACGGTAGAAACTGTCAGAACCTCTGTAAGACAAATCAAAATTCCTTCTAACATTCCCTTCTCCCATTATTCCCTGTGCTGTGTGCTGTGCTGGGCCAAATAGTACATCTCCAGGACCATTTTTTCACATGAAACTATTGAATTCTTATTTGCCCCAGTGTAGCTCTTTGAATCTTATTAAATATCATAGTATTAGTGATTCACAGCTCAGAAAGCATAAAATAACAAACTATAAGTTTGGAAATTTACAGCTCTCTTTACTGGCTTTTCCTCCCAAATACTGGTAATCCACGTACTCAAAATACCTAGGGACACAAATGTGAAAATTTCTGTGTTCCCATAATATAAGGATTTTAGTGAACCTGAAGAATGGGCATGGTGTAAGGAAAACCATGTTGTATTATTTTTAAATTTAAGCAATGTTTGGCCCTGAGATATTTAACCAATGGAATCAGCACTAATATTATTATCCTATGGAGTAATTTTTAATGAAGTAGAGTTTATTTATGCCATGTCTTTTGAAAATAAACAACCACGATGAAAAATGTGGAAAATACAAATGTGTCCTTGATGTCTCCCCTAAAGCCCATGATCTCTATGCCTATTTCTTTCATCCTCAGGTGATGTTAATCTTCTGTTTATTTTCCTGTTATAAATCTAAGTACATGTTGTTTACTCAGAGACTGCCCTCTAAAATTTGATCTATGACTATTCTTTCTTACTTCACAAAATGTAAAGGGAAAAAAGTGTGGGGGGTGGGGTGGGTGGGGAATTGTGTGTCTCCTGTTGGTGGTAGTATTTTGTAGTTAAAAAAGCAAGTGAGGACTTCCTCTCTGAACAGTTGCCTTTTCCTCTCACGCAAGGGAGATTTCATTTTGTTTGAGACTGGATACAGTTGAAACCAAACCACACACCACAGAGGGTATGATGGCTAAGAAGCCCCCGAAACCAGCCCCTCGCAGGATCTTCCAGGAAAGATTAAAGATTACTGCTCTACCCATGTACTTTGAAGGATTTTTGTCAGTCAAGCGGGCAGCAAACCAGGTAAGTGTACAGATGATAATGGTAAACATGAAACTTCAGTTTAAATATAAAAGTCATCTCATGGTGATGTGATGTGTTAAAGTGTCCTTGTTTCTATTTGAATTATTCCCTCTTTTTGTCCTTGAACTCAGAAAATTGGTTCTAATTTTGCATAATTTAAATACAATGTATAGCTTACATATGCATATGTGTGTATAATGTATATAATACTGTTTCTAGTATTAGGCCACTAATACAATAGTCAGTGCCCGAATTTAGAGCAAAAATGTTCATTTAAACATCACAGAAGATATCAGCTTTGAAGATAGTTTCTTTATATTTTCTCCATGATTTACTACTATGCTTCAATGATGAATTAATGATATTTCGATTAAAATTAAACTTTCTACTCCTATTATTCTCAGTTATATTGAAGTTTATAATGATCAAATTAAGTGATAAACCTTTTTGAAATGATAAAATTGATACTGTTTAATATGGTTATACATTCTAAAAACACTATTCAACATAGTGACTTTAAAAGATAATATTTAGAGTGCTAATATGATTAGTAAGTTATAAAAATATTTTTTTCAAAGCAAAATATTAACAAAGCACTTAATATTTTTAAAATATAAAAATTAAAACATATAGTTAGTTAAAATAATTTCCTTTAAAATAATAATTGTGGTTAACTTAAAATAATAAGGTAAATAAATATGAAATTGCCTGTTACTAAAAAAAGAATGAAATAATTAATTTAGGCCAGATACTATAAAATTTTTGTATTGGCTGAAATTGGAAAAACTTTAAATGTCTTCAGAGATGTCACTAAGAAATGTTCAGTGATGATATGAAGATATATTTTTAAGGCTTCATTAATTCTTATGGAAAACTTATGTATATGAAAATATCTCTAATGAGACATTGATATTTCCCACATATATAAAAAATAAGAATCTTTAGGCTAAACTTTCTTCATTGAAAGATATAGCCTTCAAAATTAATTTTTAAAAATATGTAAGTATCTATAGCTAAATATGTATACCTAGATATTAATTATTGATTGATGTTTATAGATGATTCAGATTATACTGGTATTCATGAGTTCTTATCAGAAACTAAATCAAGACTGTGACCAGAAGGTCTCTATATGCTGAATGTAAGTTTGTTTTGTCTTTAGGTTTGTGACTGTGATTGCCTATTGTTATTTGTAACCTTACTTTTCCTCCAAGACTGCTTTTTCACTCAACTCAGTGCCTTTAAATTTGCCTCTTCTCCCTTTTAATAAATTCTCCTTAATCCTTTCCATGAGTTTTTGGTATTGCTTGCCAGTTAAACTCCCCTTTTTCCCTGATTAAATCTACCCAATTAATATCATTTTCTCCCATTTACCTGATTAAATCTACCCAATTAATATCATTTTCTTGTGACTGGATATGTCTGTAATTTTTCTCAGGAGCACAAATGAATGTCTGCTTTTACATTCAGAGGGAACTCAATGAACCTCAGCTGGCTATTATTGATGTTAGATATTCTAGCTATGTACAATTAAATGAATGGGACTGGTTTAAAAAAATAACAATGGTAGACTTTGAGTTCAGGGGTTCTCTTGCTTTTCTTTCTTTCAAGAATCATTTAGTTTTGAAGTTAGATTTAATCTTAGAAGACAGTTAAGTTCCCTAAACAATATACCAACATTCCCATCTCCTTCTGCACTCTCCCTCAACCCCATTCTAGTTCTGAAATACAAAATATCCTTGACGTACTCCTTTCATTGCAAAGGCTTACCAACAGGGCAGAATGTGAAAGCCTTAATTTTTAAAAAAGTAGTATGATAAGCCAAATAAAGCAAATCAACTCCCACAAAAAATTGATTTTTTTGTTATTATTATGAAGATAAAAAAGTACAAAACACCTATTAAAAATGTAAATGATGAAGTAATGCTCTTCTTCATTTTTGTTGTTAAAGTGATCAACATTTACTGAGTACTTGCTATATCTCAAGTTCTATGTTTTTATTTACCTCATTATCTCATGCAGTTCTTCAGTACCCTGTGAAACAATAGCAAGAAGCTGGTTTCGTTATTTCTATTCTTGGTCCCTTAAAGGTGAACTCTAACTAGGGAGGCATAATAATAATTATTATTCAGTATGTTTTAAAATGTTTACAAACCTGTACAGCTATCACCACTGTTTCCAGAACATTTTAATCATTCCAAAACAAATCTCCATGAGCAGTCATCCCAAGTTTTACATTTTTAGACCTGTTCATTTGGATTTTCCTCTCTCAAGTTTCAAACCAATTAGAACCAGGAATCACACAAATTAAGATCTATTACTTATCTTTATTATTGATTAAAGTCTATCAATATGTGATTTTGATTTAAGGCTGTTTATCCAAGGTTTAGGTAGTCTTGAACTACCTCAAGTCATGACTCAGTTTGAGAGGCATAAACCTTCACTTCTTAGAGGTCCTTTGCCTCCAGCAAGGAATGGAACAGAATACCCAATGTCTCCTGATGGACTGAGCTGATGAAGGACAGGAAGGGGCTGAGCTGAGTATGCTGCCTCCCCAACTCACCAATCCTACTCTCTTCAGAGGAGATAATCCATTCTGGCAGTATTCAATAATGCAGTGTAGGTTGGAGAGTATAGGCAGCAGAATTGCCAGGCAAAGGGCAATGCACTTTGCATACTATATGAAAAGAATAAAGAAAAACTTCTAATGGGATTGAAATTAAGATTTGTTCTCTCAGCCAGGTGTGGCAGGCTATGCCTGTAACCCCAGCAACTTGTGAGGCTGAGGCAAGAGGATTACAAATTTGAGGTCAGCCTGGGCAACTTAGTGAGACCCATCTTAAAATAAAAATCAGAAAAAACTGGAGATGTAGCTCAGTAGTAGAGTGCCCCTGGGTTCAATCTCCTATACCAAAGGGGTAGGGTGAGAGAGAGAAAGAGAGAAAGAGAGAGAAAGAGAGAGATTGGTTTATCCTTTTGTGTTATTAAACTGCTTGACTCTATCAACTATACACATTGGGCATCTGGATTCCAGACAAGATGAAGAACCTCTTTGTGGGGCTGGGGTTGTAGCTTAGTGGTTGAGCGCTTGCCTCTCATGCATGAGGCACTGGGTTTGATCCTCAGCACCACATAAAATAAATAAATAAAACAAAGATATTGTGTCCACCTACAACTAAAAAGAAATTAACAACAACAACAAAAGAACCTCTTTGCCTGATTTTGTAATTGTACCAATGAGGACTATATTTTGACAGATCCCTGAATCATATATATTTTTGAATTGTTCTTTTTCTATGGTGACTTTTTCTTGTTTAAGTAGCATCTGCTGGTGTATAACACTTTTTTAGCCATCTCTTAATTAGAGATGTAAATTGGAGTGAAATGACCGCAGAACTTGGACAAAGATACCTTGTCCCAAGATTCATTTCTGTGCCTGAGGTGGACTGTTGCAGTAATACTAGTGATGTGTTTAAGCTTCACTATATCCACATCCCATTGAAATTTGACTTTCCTTTCCTCCCTCAAAGTGTTTGAGCCTATTTTTCCATCCTTTGCCTCTGGAATGCGTCAGATGACATACTTTGGTAAATGTGATGAAAGCAGAAGCTTAGAATATGCTTCTGAATTCTTGCCTCTCTTACTCCTCGGAATCCTTCTGCCAGCATGTGAACAAATCTGGACTAGCTGACTGGAGGATGAGAGATCATAAGAATTAACCTGTTTCAGCCTTCTCTACTAGTTCTACATTCACAACCCAGACCTATACAGGTAAATGAGGCCACTCTAGACCATTTAGCCACAGCCACATACATCCAGATCAGAAAAACAATTAGCCAGCCACAGAATGGTGAGAAATAGAAAACATTTGCTGTTTTAGTTCAGTAAGTGCACTTGGGTATTGGTTTGTTTGGTAAGATGGTTTGTTTTATAGAAAAAAATAATAATAAAGCCTCTTATTAAAAGGTGAAACTAGTTCTATCAAGAACACAAGAAAATATGATGGTTGTAAAACAAAATTATTATTTTATTATTATCTAATCTTGGGAGCTAGGAAAAAAGCAAGATGAGGTTGTAGAGTTTCTATTATTTGAGAAAATAAATGCATAAATTCTGAAGAGGTGACAAATGTTGTCCTAGGTCAAAATAAAAATAAATGATATGTCAATATGGAAAGGGTAAAAATATTAGAGTAAAAAGTATCTTCACATTTAGGAAAAAATGAAGAAAATTATTTCTGTGGCTTTCTTACCTCTATCCTCAACATGTGAGCCATAATGACTCATCAAATTGCAAAAATTCAACTTACTGTATCCTAAAAGATGCCAGGTGCAGTGGCGCACTTTTATAATCCCAGCAGCTCTGGAGACTGAGGCAGGAGGGATAGCAGGTTCAAAGCCAACCTCAGCAAAAATGAGTCCCTAAGCAACACAATGAGACCCTGTCTCTAAATAAAATACAAAATAGGGCTGGGAATGTGGCTCAGTGGTCGAGTGCCCCTGAGCACAAAAATAAATAAATAAATAGATGATAGATAGATAGATAGATAGATAGATAAATCCTAAAAGAAAGGTTGAGCTAGATGTCTATTAAGCCTACTAGAATTCTTAAAAAGATACTTTTGGAAAGAACTAGATATGGAGGTAAGCTTTTAAATGTAGAAAGATTTTATTCTTTATTCTTTAAACTCACTTGTTATTCTTTTGTAATATAGCCAATCTACATAATTATTGAAGTAGGCTTTCACTTGAGTAAAATGAGAGTCTGATGATGTTATTGAAATTTTTAAAACTTAAAATATCATATTTCTATAGTATTCATAGTAATGTGAATGTGTTAATAATTAAATAACACATGAATGAAATTTAATCTTCAAAGTTTAATTTTGATGGTATTATTATTTTCGTCATTATCAAAAAAGTTAGATATCATACCCTTGTTCTTTTCTGGCTCCTTAAACAGCACTTTTCATGTGCTTCCACTGAAATTTATAAACAGTCTGAAATCATTGAGAAGAATTTGGAAAATTATCTAAATACAAATCAAACTGTATTCTTACCTCAAATATTATGCTAAACTAAATTTGACAAGAATTTAATCAAGAATGAAATATAAACTTAAGTCATTAAAAATTAGGGTAATCATTTAGGATAAAGAAGAAACTTCGCAAACATTTAAGAAATCTAAAAAGAAAATAGTTGAATATACACTAAAGAAATAATGCCTATGATTTCTTTCCCACAGGAGTATAAACGTTATTGGACAGAGTTGAGAGGAACTACACTTTTCTTTTATACTGACAAGAAAAATACAATAGTAAGTAGTTAAACAAATTCAATTGATTCAATTTTTCCCAATATGCCCATGTCACACAGTCTATTATTTGTTTTGGATTTTCTGCCATCCCAAAATAAAGATGTTGTAGTAAAACCAAGTCAGCTGAAAAAGTTTGAATCTGATGGCTGTAAATTATGATAAATTCAAGGTAAAATTTCCTGGGCAACTCAGAAGGTATTAGCTCGTGTTTTAAACTCAGCATTCTCTTCTTTCTGATCCTGATAATTAGAGCTTAGTTAAAAGGTGGACATTTTGGGTGTCTGGATATAAATTACTTAATAGCAAGTGAAAGCCTCAATTTCTTCACTTCTTATCTTGCTGTAGCATGCAGTTATAATCTGAAACAAGATGATACCCAGAGCAAAACAACATATAATGTCACAAATTAATTTTTCTATAAAGACAAAAACATATCCCCCAAAGCATGAGAGCAACACAAGGGATTTATTTGTTTTAATTTCAAATTTTAATTGTATGTTTCATTTATTTCATGAATAAGATATTTTAGTGCAAGTGTTTGCCTACCTTGTAATATTATACTTAAAAGAAATTTTATGGGCCAGTAACTTATTCAGATATAAACTTATTTAGATATAAGTATTTACATCATGAATATAGTAGCCTGTACTTCTTAGAACATCATTATTAGAGCTGTCATACCCTGATTTAATGAAAGAAACAAAAAGACAGCTGTGTGATGTATCCCACATTTAGGCATTTCAGCCCCATTAGCAGTGAACTAGCTGAAAACTATTAAAAACAAAAACAAAAAAACTTAAAATGGTCATCTTTTACCAGAGCTCTGGATGAACAAGATTTACACAATGGTGTTGTCAGAAACCACAATAAATTGTTGAAAAATGAAGTTCTCTGCTGTGCATTCCAACTTCCCACTGATGTTAGTAAATCAAAAGCTCATCATCTAAAACCTTGTATGATGCACAGTAAATGTGAATGTTAACAGAATCTTGTTTACTTACTACAATGTGGCAAGAGGCAGTACAGCTTGGTGACTGCAGAGCCTGGTGTGCTCAGACATTGCCCATCCTGCCACTGTTCACTGTGAGGTCTTGGGCTACTTACCTAATCTCTCTGTGTCTCGGGGTATCAAAGAGGGAACTGGTAGAAAAATGATGACATCTCAAATTGCACAACGTGAAGAAAATATAATAAAGTTTTAATAAATATTCAGAGCAATGGGCACAGTAAGGACATCACAAAGGATAGTATAGAACCCTGGAGCTAATAATAGTGCCTTTTTACCAAGAAAAAGGAGAAAAAGAAGAATGAGAGAGATCATACTTGAGAGAGGTAGGATCTTTGGTTGAGGAAACAACCACACAGGGTAAGAAATACCCAACTTCACTCTCCTCCCCCTTCTGATCCCCTGCCAGTGTTCCTCAGTGGTCCAATAGAACAACAAGTCAAAGAATAAGGGAAGTCCTTAATGTCATCCTTAAAGGTCCCTCTCCTAGTATAGAGTTGGGTAGTAAAAGGATAAGTGAATTTAGAGAGGCAAACTACAAAAAGAGTTGTAGAGGAGATAGCCATACTCTCAGTCTTCAAATCACTAAATGTAGGATGAAACATGGTCCATCTCATAAGACTATTAAAAGAATTACGAGATGGGTCATGTAAGAATATAAGTGAATACATGGCAGATAATAAGCATTCAAATTTTATGTACATTATCTATTTATTTCTAACAGCAACTCTCCAGAGTTGGTACATTTTTAATCCCCACTTTATAGATGAGAATATTAAAGGTAAGGTTTAGGAAATTGTACAAGATCAGACAGCTAATAAAAGGGGTACAATACAGGTCTTGCTCATGTGCCAGCCTTCTGAATTACTCCGTTATAAAAAGGCTGTTAAAATGAAATGCTGCAGAATTACTCATTTACCAATTTTGATATTCAAAAGAGGATGCAGACTTTTTGGGAAGGTTTTTTTTTTTTTTTTTTTTTTGGGGGGGGGGGTGATTGTCTCAGGAGATAAAACTGGGACAGACCAGGAGAGAATTGTAGGTATTTATTTAGCTTTCAGCAGGGCAGTATTTAAAACTGTCTTCACATGTCTATAGGACTTTAAGTCATATGAAAGAGCCACTGAATTTGTTTAGAGTTATTCTAGAGAAAATGGACAAACACCAATGGCTGGGACTTACCTGGAGGAAAACTGTAGCTAAGTACAACCAAAAACTTGCTAATAGGCAGAGCTACTTGGGAGACATGAGCTCCCTGTTACTGAAGATGTTCAACTATAGGTTGAAGGAATACTGGCAGGAGACCCTGGATCAGGGTCAAGCATCAGGTGGCAGCTACATTAAACAGCTGACCTTTGAGACTCTTTGTGACACTACAATTAAAAACAAAATATGTGACTTCCTTTCTTCTAATCAATGCATCAGCCCACAGCACTCTGTCTAACTCTACCACTTCTTCCTTTGTTGCTTCCTCTTTTTTGCTGCAAAACTCACTGAGTTTGATCTAGACTGTTCATCAGGAAAAAAAAAAAAAACTTTTTTTGTTTAATTTTAAAGTCTGACTTCATTTCTTTGTACCTCTTCTTCTATTTTTAAATCTTCTTTGTTCATTGAACATAAACAGACCAACCCAAATTTATTCTCAACCTCATCAATATAGAAATGGCTCTGGAAAATTTTTATTTTCCTATTTTCATGTCCTACCTGATTCAAAAAATAAAATAACATTTATAAGAATACAGTAAAACAAGTTACATTAAGCATAACTAAGAGAATTAAGATAGTTTAACAAAAACAAACACACACATTAAAAAACCTTGCTACAGTTGTTTTTTTCTAATACTAGAAGGCAAAGCTGTCTCATTGCATGTAGATCAGTCCATATAGACCAACTGCTTTGAAGAAATATATATATATTTTTTACTTAGATAAGATAGTGACTTTTTAATGAGATTCTCATAACTAGTGGTGTGTGGTAAAAGTTGAAAATTGCTTTCTGGAAAAAATGTATGTATGAATATATGTACATAAAAACATAAATGTTATTGATATAAAAATGTATAGCACACAATTAGAACAATGTACAATTCCCTTTGTTATAATTTCCTTTTTAGCAAATTGATTCTTACAGAATGCTTTTCTTGATTTTTGCTGAATCAGCTTCTTCAATGAATTAGTTAATATATTGTCAATTTTTTCTCATTTATATTGAAACAGCTTCGGCTACAACAAACTTAGAAGTTTCATCTGCATTATTAACATTCTTTCATTTACTTTCTTAAGCCTAGCATGGTGGCCAGAAGTCAGTGGACCTTGGACCAAACCTGCCAAATCTGGCGTTGATTTTATACAGTCTGAGCTATGAATTTGTCTATTTTACATTTAAAAATTTTGTGAAGAAAAAACAGAAACAAAAATAAGAATATGCAACAGAGACTTTATGCCTAAGTTTTACTATGTGATATTTTACCAAACAAACAAAAGCTGCCCCTGGGACAATAAAAAGCCCTGAATTGTAAGGAGTTTACCAATTCCAATCGTATAAATATTCCTTCCATGACTGATTTAAACCTATCAGTGTGACCTCACTGAACAAGAAATTGAGAATAAAAGCACAGTAGCACCATGATACAGTATTTACCACACAGAACAAAGACATAAATAACCACAAAGCATAAAGCATGGTAAAGTGTAGTAATATAATTAGAAAATAATAAATTGAGTTTTAGTTATAACTTTGTTTTAATATAATTACTTATAAATTATATCTATATAATTTAATTTTTTAAAAAAAATTAGTTATTGATCAACATTTTATTTATTTATTTTAATGTGCTGCTGAGGATCAAACCCAGTGCCTCATGCATGCTAGGCAAGCACTCTACCACTGAGCCACAACTCCAGCCCTATATAATTTAATTTTTAATAGTGCCTATGTTCAACAACTCACTTGCAAAATTTATGAAAACATAATAATTTTGCAAACATATATGATTCAGGTCCAACAGACCACCTCATAAGCACTTCCAAATACCCTCTGGGGTTGGGTATCATGGAAATGACTAATCAATTTAAAGTTAAATATTATTTTTTTTCCTGCTACAATATGTATGATCCATGAAATAATGAGATTTTCTTTTATCTTTGTAGTACGTGGACAAACTAGACATAATAGACCTTACATGCCTTACTGACCAAAATTCAACTGAAAAGAATTGTGCAAAATTCACCCTTGTTTTGCCAAAAGAGGAAGTGCAGCTGAAGGTGAGTGAAGAGACAGTCTGTAAAGAGCTGTGATTATAATAGCATTTGCCTCTAAAAACCCAGTAGGTAAAATAAAGAGGAATTAAAAGAGGGGCTAAGTTTATACTTTGTTAATATTTCTTGCCCTTAACCAAGAAGTATACTTTTCTGAACTGGATTTTAGAAGAGCATGTTCATTTATTTAGTATACAAACACAATGAAAGCTTACACTTCTATTCTTTGACAAAGTCAGGGATCCCACCTGGTGTTTTTAAAAAGTTGTTCTTGAATCATCAAAGTGAGCTAATTAATAATAAGCCAACAACTGTAGTAATAACATAAACATAAAAAGAACAACTTGGAATTGAATAAGATGTAATAGGAGATACTGCCAAGAGATTACTGGTTGACCTTGAAATCAATAGTTTTTAAACTTTAGCATAATAAGAATTACCTGGATTTAGGAAAGCCAGACCCCATGTAAACCTGAGACCCAGAATCTACATTTTAAGCAAGTTTCCCAGCTGATAAAGTGTTTAACAGCACAGAATTAGAGTCTGGTGTTGTGTTAGTAAGCTTTTTGTTGCCATGACCAAAAATACCTGACAAGAACAACTTAGAGAAGGAAAAGTGTATTTTGGGCTCACAGTTTCAGAGTTTCAGTCCATGGTCAACTGGCTCCATTGCCCTAGGCTTGATGTGAGCCCATCATGGTGGAAGGAATAGCAGAGGGAAGCTGCTCAGCTCATGGCTGCTGGGAAGGAGAGAGAGAGAGAGAGAGAGAGAGAGAGAGAGAGAGAGAGAGAGAGAGAGAGAGAGAAAGTACAGGAAGCCAGGGACATAATATACTCTATAATCCCCAATGGCGCACCCTACTTCCTCCAGCCACACTCTCATCTATCTATAGTTACCATTGAATAGTCCCTTCAAGAAATTTAATCTACCAGATGGATTAATACACTGATGAGGTTATAGTTCTCATATTTTAATCATTTTACCTCTTAACATTCCTGCATTGCCTAACACATGAACTTTTCAGGGTATACCTCATATCCAAACCATAACAGGTGTCTGCCTTTCATTTTGGGCTGATTTAGGTAGTAGTTGTGTGATTGTAGGAAAGTTATTGAAGCTCTCTACACACTTGTTTTTTCACCCAGAAATATGTTTACTCAGATGTAATCCTCTGACTAGGGACTATTTGAACCATCTTATTAAAATTGTAACATTGTTCCCCTCTTCTATCCACTAGTCACATAAAAACTTAGTTTTGGATTAGTGATGTGGAAATTATGTTGCATGAGTGACTCCATTTTGATTTTTAATCTGGTCTATAGGGACTCAGTGCAGAAGCCTAGTCCAAACAGTGCCCTCCTATTATGTTTGTTTAACAATATTAAACAAAATAGTACCTGTGGCATGCGTAGAACAGTAGCTGCCATTATAAGCACTCCAAAAATGTTGGGTGATACTGTTATTATGAGTAGCAGTGCTAATAGTAGTGGTATTTAAAGTTAAGAATTCAGTTTCTACATTGGTTGCCCCAAATTTTAAGCTGGTTAATGCTGAATAGCAATGGAGAAAATAAGCAATAATTGATATACTGCAGAAATGAGTTTGCTAATGTAAGGGTTCGGTGAAAAGTCAGAGGAAGAGACCACCAAGAGACTGACTCATGCAATTGCAGAAGGGGATTTATTGAGGATCCAATTCAGTGCGCTGAGGCTCTAGGCTCACTCAAGAAGCAAGAGCAGCCCAGAGCCCAGAGCAGAGGCTAAGCAGTGCTTAAGTACACTTTTTGGGGAGGGTGGGGGCTTTGCATACATCAGAACAAATCAGCATGAGGCGCGGGAAAATTGAACAACAACTCTCATACATGATTAGCACATTCATTGGAGGGAACAGGTCGGGCGGGGGTGATTGGTCACTCCTAAGGGGGGGGGGTACACATTCAAACTGATTGGTTCAGGCCCTGTATTCTTACATGACAAACTGCACAGGGCCCTAGGCTAAATGGACAGTAGGGCGTTGTCTTAACTATCTCAGGAATTTCAGGTTCTGGGTGTAGCAGAGGAACTTAACAATACCTGGTCTTTCACTTTTTAATTCAAGCTTTGCAGCTTAGAAACTTTACAATGCCGGGTCTTTTACATTTTAATTCAGGCTTTGCAGCTTAGAAGCTTTACCCTTTCACTAATATTTGATTTTTTTGAGCTAAGTATAAATTTGTACAATTTTACTTGTTTAGTAAGCATAGAAATTAAAGGTTCATAGTTCTTTTTCTGATAACAGAAAACAGTATTGAAATATTTTGTAAGAAACACACATTAGTAGAACTAAAAAAGAAAAATGAATTATTTCTGCCTCTCAGCTGAATTTAAGTGTTTTAGAAAAATTACAACTGTTTCCTTAAACAATGTGCTTTGAAAGAATATGCATTTTGTAAATCTTGCTGTTTTGTTGAATTATGTATCTTGTCAAATATAATCATATGAAAGTCTAAAGTTATTTGAAGTTAAAGAATTAATGCTCATAATCACTCATGTGTTTCTTTTGTCTTTGTTTTTTGTCTTCGTCTTTAGACAGAAAACACAGAAAGTGGGGAAGAATGGAGAGGCTTTATTCTTACAGTAACAGAGGTGGGAGGTCATTACTATTGATTGATTCATTTATTCAACACATATTTTCTGACCTACTCTGAACCATGTAAGTGGCGAAATATATAGCAATTTAAAAAGACAGACCTAAATCCTTGCACTTGCTCCTGAAAGTCACATTTTTATCAGGGGGGTAGAGAGGGAGAAAGAAAATAAACAAGTAAACAAACAGGATCATTTCACATTGTGATAATTGTTGCAAAGAAAATAAACCAGTCAATATGCTAGTGACTAACAGGTGGTTAGAGAATATACTTTTTCTATCTTATCTTTTTGACACAGAGGTTCTTTGTATATTCTGACATTTGTAGCTTACATAGTACTCTCTAAAATAATTTCCAATTCCTTTCTTATTCATTTACAAAATATTTACTGATATGTACTTTATGGATAACAGACAACATAAAAGAGAGACATAAAAATTAAAACTCACCTTTAAACATTTGTTCAGTGAATCTTAAACGGATGGGATGTTTATCTGTTTAATTGGATGGCATCTTGTCAGAGGAAAATAGTAAGATCAAGTATTTGGAGTTAGCAGTTGTAACAAGATAACTACCATTAATTTGAATAAAGCCATATAGCAATTGAACTCAAAACAGGAGATACTTTGATAACCAGGCCCCTCAAAAACACTATGTTCTCTAATACTTTTAAAGGTAATTAAAAAAATACACATTTATTAGGGTCAGTTAAACACAGATTCTATCCAAAGTTAGTTTCTAAGTAAAACCTTTGGAGTCACATGAAATAAGCACTGCACTTTACACAGATGTTGGATGCTGGTTCTTCATCTTAGCCAGTAACAGGTAGAGCTTGGAGGTTCATCTGCCATGTAAGGAAGTCATGAAAGGTTAGAAAAGTAAACCAGTTTAAGATGAGAAGGACATGTTGACTTGTCAGCATGGGGAAGGAACTCTTGGGGGGAACTGTACTTTCTCCTTCTGTCATGGATATAAGGAAAGAACTGAATGAAGAAAATAAAGAGAGAGGAGGCTCAACAGTAACACAGGTTTATTCAGGACAAACTCAGAGAGGGGGATTCAGTGGAGACTGAGATATACTTGGGGTATGAGTGAATTATTGGGGTTAGGCCTGTGCTAAGGGGCTGTCAGGAAAGGGTCCTTGTGGTCTTCACCTCTATTCTTTGAGGAAGTTGCTGTTCCAGTTAGAACTGGGTGTTTTCAGAATTCAAGTCCCAGATAACAATTTACTTTCTTTGCATGACAATAGAGTGTTGTCTGGGGTTTAAATCAGGCTGAATCAGAGTGAGCTTGACTCTTGTTCTAAGATGAGGATATGTTTCAAAAGGGCATTGCCTGGATCAAGTTCTTCCTAACAAAATGGAAAGGTGTCATCATATGCCTCTGTGCTTCTTATGCTGGGGTGCAAGTATTCTAAGAATATGAGAGGAGGCCTCAGGGAGAACGCTAGAAAAACCTTGGTACATCTTCCAATACACTAATTATACTTACTCTTTGAGGTAAGGATATAAACAACATTATTTTTCTATTAAAACATGCACATAAAATAAAATTTATGTAAATTTTAGAGAAGACAAGTTCTCTTGATTTTTGTGCTCTATAAATGTTTTGTGCTATGGTCCCAGATCACCATGATCACCATGTGTAGACAGTCATACACATATATTGTTAGAATTATAGTAGAGAAGTGTGAGAAACACATACCAGCTGAAGAGGTTAGACATGGCTTTTGAGTCAAATAAACAAACACAAGTTGGAGTGCAGGTTCCACGGCTTCCTAGCTATGTGACCCTGGACTAGTTATTTAATCTTTTGAAGAATTTTTGTTGTTGTTGTTTTTGTCTTTTCACTTGTAAAGAGGGGACAATCATGTCTTATAACATTGTTGTGTGTATGATGCTTGAGAATAGTAGTAAAAAGTAGCTGAAAGGAAAAAAATTACAATAACATTTAAAATTTAAGGAATAACTATTTTATTAGTTTTTTTTAACCCTAATTTTATTTTTTCTAGTTTGGTATATAAAGAAATAGCTTTGCTGGCTATTAAGTAGCTTTGTTACCTAGGGGAATGATCTCTAAATGTTTTTGATTATGTGCCTCTACTGGCAAATTTTATTTAAATTTCACATTTACAGATCTATATAATAGATAATAAATGAAGCAAAAAAAAAAAAAAACAGTATACAAAGTGCAGCTCTGTTTGTTTTCTTTCCATATTCACGTGGACTATCTTGCATACCACAGGAAAAGTATGCATTCCCCTCTGGTTATAAAGATTATAATCAATTATGGCTGCCTCTACATATAGACTAGCAAGTGTCACATATAGAAAAATATTCTGCCATTCAGACTATACCCCCAAGAGAACACAGCTGGTCATAATGTGGTAGTAAACTGGAGGTACAGATAGACTTCAGGAGGACATATATGGGTGAATCAGTCCAAAATATATCTCTAGAAAACATCAAAACTGATAGAATAATAAAAGTGTTATGCTCGAATTCGGGACCCCCTAAAGACCACCAGATACCAAGATGGATGTAAGCAGCAAAGAGGTGTTTATTGCGAGCTAGCTCAGTCCTCCGTGCACACACAGCAACAGGTGACGCTACGAGGCCCAAGCTCAGGGTTTGCAGCACTTTTATACATTCTTTGGAGAAGGCAAGGACCCCCACATACATCATAGCATCTCTTAGCAAATCATCACACATGGCGGGAAAATCAAAAAACAACTCTAAAACATGATTAGTGTATCAAGTGGCGGGAAACAATCTGGAAAGAATTATTGGTTAGTTCAAGGGGTTGACGCACTTAAAATTGATTGGTTTAAATTGTGAGTATGCCGCAGGGGGCTATGTGCCAAACTGCAGGGCTTCTAGTTTAGATACTCGTCACTACACCTAGGTGGGGGCCATCTGGAATTTCAGATATGTGGTTATCTTGGCCTATCTTAAGTGATCACCATCTGCGGCTTTTCCGAGAACTGTTTCTACAGAGCTTTTCTGTAGTATTTTCCTGACTTTAGGACTATAGTAGGTCAGAGGTTAAGTTTAAGAGCAAAATGAGGTCCCAAGCAGAATGAGATTGCTTAGGTCTTTCAAAAGTACCTTAATTTAATATATGAATGAATGTTTGAAACACACCAAAATAGAGACCTCTGATTGCTGATCTTCTGTCATCTACTGGGTAGCTCTACCTCAATTCTATGTTGCATAATAAAATGGAATGTATTCTAATTTGTGCTCTCACTGTCTAATTTGTACTCTTGAACTTTCCTGCATCAATGTACTAGTGATCTTAGAATGAAATTGAGAGGTTGTTACTTAAATTAACTTTTAGTACTAGGTAGATGTAGCTTGCTTTGGGACCAGGTCATAAGGTTGATTTATTGGAAGACAGGTGTCACCCTACACAGGTTCTAGTTGGTTTAGGGGCAGTTCTAAGACATTCACTCTAGATCAAGTTCTTTTCTCCATGATTCTGCCCATTCTTCTCTGTCAGGTAACTATAGCCCTTAGCATCATAATAGGATATTCTCTACTAAATAAATATGTAATTTAACTCTTTCTAATCTGCCTATTATTTAACTGGTTTCAGCTGTCAGTTCCACAACATGTGTCACTTTTACCTGGGCAAGTTATTAGACTGCATGAAGTCCTAGAGAGAGAAAAGAAAAGGAGGATTGAGACACAGCAGGTACCAAATACATCTCTGGAAAAAGAGAAGGAACCAATTGAAGATTATGTGGATGTACTGAACCCTATGCCAGTGTAAGTACACAATGAATTCCAGTTTATTCATTCACTTAAGACTAATTAAAATCTAATTATTAAGTAGAGCTACCTACTTGACCTTATTAAATTTGGGACAATAAAAACTCTTTGAGGATAAGCTATGTATTTTTGAGTACCTGCCACATTTCCTCTTCTGTTATGTTCAACATAATGCAGAGTTGAACCAATCTTCTTACCACATAGGAAATCCCCTTCTACCCACACCTTTAGACCAAACAGATAACCCTTCCGGAGCTCAGACCTAAATAAAAGTTCCTATGAAGGAGGAAGGAAAAGATATTTTCACCATACAACTCTATTGTTGAGGGCCACACTTGGCATTTTTGCCAGAAGGGAGTGGTTGAGAGATGCCAGCGAGAGCCATTGAGATGATAATGGTTAAGTTAAGCTGCTATTCAGTTGTATATAGACCCTTGCTGTCCTCCTCCGGTGCTACTTTGGAGTTCTGAGGAGGGATTCTGGTTGGGGGTGTTCCTGGAAGGGCCGCATGGGTGGCGTTTGTGGGAGTTCCGGCAATAAAGGAGTTCCTGTTTGAACCTACAAGTGCCTCGTGGCGGCTCCGTTATTTTGTGCCCAGCCAGACTGCGGCACTCTATAATTGACTTGTCTTCTATCATAAATTATACTAAATAATTTTAAATACTTGGAATGTGTTCAGCTGACCAATCAGTAAGTAGTCATTAAGCTTGTACTTTAAAAGTACAAGTCATTAAGGAAAGCCGTTTCCAAAGTATGTGTGGTGTTGTTGGGCACAGAACATGCTGAACTGAACATCATCCTCCATTTCTCTTATATTTACTTGAAAAGGTCGTGAGCCTTTTCCTTCTAGAATCTTGGTGTTCTTGTCTGTGATACCTGTCCTGGTACCATCTTTGACATCAGATTCTAATACATTGTCTATATATACTACAATCACTGAAACCCACCAACCATTACTTTTACCAAGAAACAATGATGGACTAGCAGGTTAAAAGTCATAGACTGCTTTTTCTTTTTTGCTCAACTAAACAACTAATATGTTTATTACAGATAAATAAAGAGAAATTTAAGATCATTCCCTGTCCTGCTATTCAGAGATATTTGCCATTACTATTTTTGGTATATTGCATATCCAGCCTGATTTTTTTTTCAATGAATTTGACTATATATTTCACTGATTGCAATACACATTATAAAATGGGAAATGCTTTATTTTTTATTTTATGCATAAAAATACCAGTGTCATATAAAGATATATTATACCAAAAGGAGTGAGTTCAGAAATAACCTTACTATCAGTTATTTAAAGCAGAGATAAAGTAAGAGAAACATTTAGAGAAGTATTTTGACCCTGAAAGGAAACCAACATAAGATATTATCCCAGATCTTGTTTGTCAACTGAAACTGAGAATATATTGTTAACTGTTGTTTTAGATTGTCAAATGGTAATGGTCAGTATATGCTGATCAGCTATCCTAAAAACTAGGGGCTTTGGAAGAATGAAGGAAGGAGGCCCTTGGCATTAGTCTACTCAGAGTGGCATACACTTGTAATAATATATAGTAATAATTATGTAATTGTTACATAATATATAACTAGAAGTTTTAAGAAAATCTAATAACTAAAGCTCTCAAAGGTATTTTGGTAGTATTATTTTTAAGTAATTGTATTTATCAGTGAAAAACAAAGTCTGTTTTCTATCTTACTTCTGTAGATGCTTTTATACAGTTTCCCGGAAAGAAGCCACCGAGATGCTGGAGAAGAATCCTTCCTTGGGAAATATGATCCTGAGGCCTGGTAGTGATAGTAGAAACTACTCCATCACTATCCGACAGGAGATAGAGTATGTTTAATTTTTTTAAATGTGAGAAATTGTTAAAAGCATGACACCACTTTAGAAAGCAAAGTAATATAAATTCAGATCAGTACCTGCTATATGTTTTGCTAGAGCCAAAATATAAACATAAGAATAGGGAGGGATGGCTGGGGATGTGGCTCAAGCGGTAGCGCGCTCGCCTGGCATGCGTGCGGCCCGGGTTCGATCCTCAGCACCACATACCAACAAAGATGTTGTGTCCACCGAGAACTAAAAAATAAATATTAAAAATTCTCTCTCTCTCTTCTCACTCTCTCTTTAAAAAAAAAAAAAAGAATAGGGAGGGAATATCATAAAATATATTCTTTCAACTCAACAAAATATAGTTGTATTCATTCTTTCAAATTAACAAATATTTATTGAGTAACTACAATATGAAAAGTAATTCTCTGAGCACCAAGGAAATAGAAGTGAGAAAAAAAAATACAGTGAAGCTTCATGCACTTGCCTGTTACTTCATATAAATAGATACTTTTCTTTATATACTTGTCATATGCTCTGAATAGATGGCAAGAATGTTAGATGCTAAATCAGATCCTCATTCTGTGTGTGTGCATGCACACATCTGTACATGTATTTTTTCACAAGGAATACCTGTCAACCTTTTTGTGACCTCTTTATGTTTTTTGTTTACTGTAAGTCAATATTTGTTAGCTGATAACATATGCTATAATAACAAGTTATCATAAGCTAAACATTAACATTGGATTTTCAACTCCAATGAATATAGTAGAATATCATAGATGTTTTAGTTCAACATATTTGATTTATAACTTAATTGACTATCTTGAAACAAATAAAAAAAAATAAATAAAAAGTTAAGATTGCTGTTAAATGTCAGTGAGCCTAGAACCCCTGAGAAAAAAAGTAGATTTTTCTGTTTCGTGTCTCCTGGTCCAGGAGTTTGACATATTTCAGGGTTTAGGAAATTGAGTAATTTTCCAAAGTATAGAATGTCTTTAACTGACCTTCCATAAAAAATAAGAGGATATAAAACTGAATTAAAATTTATATAGATTTTCTTTTCTTAAAGAAACATAATCTAAATGCTTAAAAGCAAAATTAGGTCATAAAAGACAGTAATTTTTTTTCTTCATGTATTCTTTCTTGGTCTGATTGTTTTTGATCCACTTAAAAATATGTATATTTTCTGCACAATAGAATATTTTAAGATAGTCTACATCCAACCTTTGCAATTAGCTATGAGAAACAACACTGTTTCCAGTTATGATCAAACAGTGTTTGTATGCTTAGGACATGAACTTAACATCACAGTTTTACTTATATTTGAATTGTATTTAAGCTATATTTCAAAATCATAAGAAATAGTTTGGCAAAGAAGTTCATATCAAAGTTACATAATTTAATTTTAGTATACTCAGACCTAGTTTGAAATGAGCTGATGGTCATAAAAATTTATACAAGATTGGATAAAACTAACTCCCACACTCAGCTTATATTTAGAAACCCAGCATTGAGGTAGAATGGTCTTACTAAAGCATTATTTATTTCAGTATGTGCTTATTTAGGATTTGGAGGATATTTTAGACATAGAAGTGGCTTAGAAAATTTTAACTCTTGTCACATAAATTCCCTTTGTGAGCCAAATAGATATATTATGTTTAGGATCATTACTTTTGTTCTCTAATGTATCAGACCTTTTAAAATGTCTGAATTTAATATGTTCTATTTAACAGGTTACTTAATTTTTAAAGATAGCAATTATAGAGAATATGTGAATTTTAGCTTAAAGAATTTGGCAGAAATCTAGACTATTATGGAGCACCTGTGCTTCCCACAAACCAATTCATTTTCTTACAGGAAGGTTATAGGAGAAATGTTCAGTCATGCAAGTTAGAAGAGTGTGTCTGGTAAAACATGAGCTGAAAAGAACAAGTAGGTTTACAAAGCAATACTTGAAAGTAAAATGTTTTCCATCTGTTAACAGATCAGCTGTGGGAGGGAAGACTATTATCATAAATAAACAGAAGTCATTCAAGCCAAAATACCAGGTGACTCCTCTTTTGGTGGAGAAGACCATCTATCTCTACCTAGCCCAGTGGCAAAAGAATTGATCAGACATGAAGCTATTCTTGCAACAACTTCATGTTCTTGGAATTGTTACAGCTAGGTACCATGCTTGTATTATAGACACTTTGAAAGGCCATTGGCTAATTAAGCAGTAAAAAACATTTAGCCAAAGTTTATTTTTTCTTTTTGGCTAAAATTGAAATCAGAAACTAGGAATAAGTACTTATAACCACATTTAAGGCCACACATTTCTTTTTAAAAAAGACTAGTTGCTTCATTTTTTAGGTTATAATCAGGAAAATCTTAAACAGCAAATTTTAATGATCTTGACTTTTTCTCAAGTTTTGGTTCTAAACACTATTGCCATATATGCCTGTAGACAACTAAAAACAAAAACAAAAACAAAAAACAATATATGAAAGAAAACAAAATTTAAAATGAGTGAAAGCCTGAATGACTTCAATAAAATTTTCCACCTTATTTTTGCTTCAGAATCTAGTTTTATTTCTGTCGCTTTTTCTCTCACAGTTTTCCCCTGAATGGTGATAAGATTATGGCTATTATTATTAACTACAATCATCATCTTCTCCTTACATAACACCATTCATGGATCCTGTGTTGAGTGATGGCAAAAACTTCCTTCAGGCATAATAAAAATATTGAGACAGGGATGGGGATAATTTTCAGTGGTAGAGTGCTTGCCTAGCATGCAAGACCCTAGGTTTGATTCCCAGTACCATGGGAACAAAAAACAGATTTAAGAAAAACATTGAGGCAAGACAGTTTTTTCCATGTTTTACAAATGAAAGGATGAAGACTCACAGAAACTGCCAAGTTAAAAAAATAAAGTGTTGTAAAAAGTAGTTGTAATATACTGAGTGTTTAAATGTATCAGACACTGTACAAAAAGAGCTTTGCAAGCATTAACCCACAATAGTACTGTAGGTAAATCATTACCATCTCCATTTTTTTAATATTTATTTTTTAGTTGTAGTTGAACACAATACCTTTATTTATTTATTTTTTTATGGTGGGGGCCTTGCAGTGCTAGGTGAGTGCTCTACCGCTGAGCCACAACCCCAGCCATACCACCTCCATTTTATAGATGAAAAATGAGGGCTTACAGAGTGCACATGATAGAACCAGAATTTGAAACAAGTTTTCTATCAATCTTCCAAAAAATGGAAATTGCTTATTTTATAGAACTCAAGAATTCTAACTGAAATTGAAGAGAATTTTCAAAAGTAACAGATTATGAAGATCTTTTCATGGTCGGGGTAAACCTAAAGTCAGAGTCAATCACCCTAAAAGGGTGCATGTAAGATTCTCTGTCCAAAAATGTTTCTTTCACTAGTCTGTAACTGATATCTGAAGTATCAGCATTAAGGAAGGAGAAAGTTTGGTTAGATTTTATCCCATGTTATGAAAGTAATACATTGGAATTAATTTATTATAATTATTATTTTTCAATATGGTATTTAGTTGAGAGGACAGTTGGATTTAATGGTATATTAGGAAAGTCCCCTGATTAGAAGGCTTCTTTATACTTCAGTCGTAGAGAAGTATGAAATAGAAATGGACAAAGAAGTAATTTTTAAATTTTTTTTTGTCTTAGTTGTAGTTGGACACAATATCTTTATTTTATTTTATTTATTTTTTTATGTGGTGCTGAGGATTGAACTTAGCACCTTGTACATGCTAAGTGAGTGCTCTACCCCTGAGCCACAACCCCAGCCCCTAAAGAACTAATTTTTTTTAAAAGGTGAAAAGGCCATATAGACCAGATTAATCTGATAAACTATTTTGCTTTAGACAGCTTCTGAACATAGGACAAATGTTGAATTAGTTTGTCATTTAAACAAATAACATCATCATAAATGCTGTTGATTTTTGAACATTAGAAAAAGTTTTGGTTCTAAACACTATTGCCATAAGAATCAAAGGAATTCAAGACAAACATACTATTATTATTCAAAAATAACTGGCATGGACACTGACTTCTGTTTTCTGTATAAATTTGTTTAGTTCTAGATAGCAGCAGAATATGTGCTTCTAAACTTTTTAAAATTCAGTTTCATAAATATTTATTATGTCCTAATTCTGTAATACAAAGATGAATAAAATGTATATTTTGTTCTTCAGCAGTTCATAATGAATAAAATACCATGAATTTAGGGGGACATATAATTTAGAGTGTTATTTGACAATAGAAAAGAAAAGGTTTCGATTCATCTGCTATACATTTCCTTTCTCTAAGACTGCTCTGGAGTTAGTAGATATCCAGGTGGTATTTGAGTTACAATGAATAAGGGATATGGAGGGCTCTCTGGTTAGATTAATGATGAGGCAGAGGAGAAAGCAATTTGCTTTCAATATATTTTTTTTTACTTCTTTAACAAAGAGATCTGTATATACCTACATAAAATTTTATAACGTCTACTTTGTGGCTTACTGACATTTAAAAATTTTTTTTGTACCTGAATGATTTTTAGTTCTTGAATTCTTTTTCCCTTTTATTCTTTCTCATTCACTTACTCAGTGAGCTAGATTTCCTGTATCTACCATGTGTTGCCTCCCAAAAGAGATGCAGTAAATCAGCTTAAAAAAATAAACAACCCAGCAGGGATGGGATGGTTTCCCCACCTCCACCCCACTCCACTATAGTCATGGGCACATAGGTTTAGTAGATAGGTCATATTTTATATTCACTTGAGTTTGCATTGGCTCAGTCATATAATCAAATGGAGATTTACCATTTGTTTCATTTTAGCATGCCAAGAATCAAGCACTACAAAGTGATGAGCATAGGGAAGAACTATACTATTGAACTGGAAAAACCTGTAAGTAGATATTTCTTTGCTATTGATGAACTTTTCTCTGATTCCTCCCAAACTTATCTTTATAGAATATAAAGAATGGAAAAGCATATTTTTCCCCCCTTAGGGATATAGTGGCAAAAAATAGGCAAGATAAGGAGGCTGGCAGGTGGAAGATATTTAGGGTGAGAAGTGAGATACAAGGACAGGTGGTAGAAGTAAAGTAGAAGATAATCTGCTTCTAAAAATTCCACTGTTTTCTTGTGAAGTTCTTATCAATATAATTGTTTCAGGGAGAGAAAATATTTTTATTAAGCATCTATTTTACATATAAGCATTAAAATGTGCTATGGGAAGAAATCTGCAAATGACTAGTCTTCTAAAATTTGCAATGCAAAAGTTCAGAAATTCCCTCTTAATAGCAACATACCAGTGAAGAAAGGGTTTCTTCCTTGTCTTCAACCTTTCTCCCATCCTAGCTGACTTATCATGTGGCTAAAGATATCAAATCTTAACTACCTGATACCATGTTGGGCATAGAGCTAATTTACATATGCAATTTAATCTTTTTCATTTGTCTGAGGTAGATATTATTATACCTCTCATTCAGGTGAGAAAATTTATTTACACTCGTCTCAACTGATGAAAATGTGGTGGTGTATCCTATGTTCTAGTATGCTAATAAAAAGGAAAGGTAGGGCTGGGGATGTGGCTCAAGCTGTAGAGCGCTCGCCTGGCATTCGGGCCTCCTGGGTTCGATCCTCAGCACCACATACAAACAAAGATGTTGTGTCCGCCAAAAACTAAAAGAATAAATAAATATTAAAAAAAAAAAAAAGGAAAGGTAGCAGAATACAACAGTTACTAAGAGGGCATTATGTAAAATTGTGGATGTGTAACCGACGTGATTCTGCAATCTGCATTTGGGGTAAAATTGGGAGTTCATAACCCACTTCAATCTAATGTATGAAATATGATATGTCAAGAGCTTTGTAATGTTGTGAACAACCAATAAAAAATAAAAATTAAAAAAAAAGGAATACAGCTAAGTTTTAGGCTGTAAGAAAGGAAAGATGATCCCGGAAAAATGTCTCTGAATAGCACTTAAATGGAATTGGTAAATCTTAAAAGAATTTCTTTGTTTCTCCAGGCCCACTGTGTTGATTAAACAGAAAAAGGATAGTGTGATCAAATTTTTTATACTTCACCCATAACCCTTATAGAAAAGGCAGCTGCTGACTCCTGTAACTTGACTTGCTTATATCTTCACCATAAATGCCTCCCAGTGCCTCTCATGTCTCAGATCCATGCCTCCTAAGCTTTAAAACAAAGTTCTAAGTAAGGAGGCAGAGAACTTGTTGCTACAGGATCATCCAAATAATCAAGTGATTACAATTTATGGTCAAGGAAGAATAATGTAACTGGTACATCTTTGTAACTGGTGGACCGGTACTCGTTTCTGTCATTAGTCTCCACAGCTGCTTTCCTCTTTCACTCTGCCAACCCTGTCTGTCACTCAACCAAATTGCATTTTGATGAATTTTTTTCCTCTTCAAGGTTACCTGGGATATTCACATTTAAGCAGACTTCACCAGATGTGTGACCAACAAAATTTTTGTTGGGGGTAAAGCTACATTTCAGTTACTCCTAGATCAGTAAATTATCCTGACACAATGAGATATTAAAATGCTTAAATTCTCTGGCTTTAAGTATTCTTTAGTTTCAAGAAGAGAAAACTAACTATGCCTAATTTAGACCAAAGTGAATTTATTACAAGAATATAGAATGTTGTTTTGATAAACATTCTGAAGGCTAGGAAATCCTCAGGGACTGACTAGGAATTAGTTACTTGTACTAATAACCATTTTATTAGAAAGCTGCTATTCTTTTTTGTTCCTCTATTCAAGTTCAAATTTCTGGCCTAACTTCAGTAATTCTTATGTCTTAATTGAAGAATAGCAAGGTAGCTAATTATTGTCCACCAGATTGTACTCAATAGGTAAGGGGTAATTCCTCAACAGAGAACTGCAACATGCTTATTAGAAAGGAGAAATAAGACACAGGGGTAAGGAAAACTACGGTTAGTCAGTAAGCTACGGAAGTAAATTACTGACATGATTTTCAGGAAATACACAAGAATCCTCATTAAATTACAGTTGAGCATATCTTACTCTTTACCTGGGTGACTCTGAGCCTTCTCTCACTTTCTCTTTATACAGGTAACACTCCCAAACCTTTTCAGTGTCATTGATTATTTTGTGAAGGAGACTCGAGGAAATTTAAGACCATTTATATATTCAATTGAGGACAAGCTTGGTATGTTCTTCACTTTGTTGCTGAATTAAGGAAATCACAAGGCTGGGGATGTGGCTCAAGCGGTAGCGCGCTCACCTGGCATGCGTGTGGCCCGGGTTCGATCCTCAGCACCACATATGAACAAAGATGTTGTGTTCACCGAAAACTAAAAAATAAATATTAAAATTTTTTTAAAAAAGGAAATCACAAGAAAACCAAAAATCTCTGATGTGATTTGTTTCAAGTAGAGGAAACTAACTATGCCTAATTTAGGCCAAAGTGAATTTATTACAAGAATATAAAATGTTGTTGTGATAAGCATTTTGAAGACTAGGAAATCCTCAGGGACTGTTAGGAATTAGTTACTTGTACTAATAACCATTTAAAAAATTTATTAGGAAGCTGATAACCTTTTTTGTTTTCCCTAAATTGGTGTGAAAATTTAACCAAATCCAATAAAAATCCCAGGAGAATTTTTGTGTAAATAGCAGCATGGTGATTCCAAGTATTATACCAAAAGGCCTAACTTAACTGATTTTTATGTATGTAATTTAATTTAAAAAATCCTAAAATAAGTAAATAAATGCTAGTCCAAGAACATGAAGCTACCATTTTTCCTTGCTGCTCTGAGGTCTCATGTGAGAGTGACATTACCATTTACTGTGTTCTTCCTTGATAATTACCTGGAGTCACTTGATTATTTGGATGATCTAGGCAGTCTAGTTCTCTGCCTCCATCATTATAGCCTGGATTATCATCTTTAAAGATTAGAGATGAGATGAAGAGAGGTCAAGCCACTCCTAGCTGAGAGTACCAGATATGTGACCAAGGCTCACTAGGACAATCCAGCCCCACTCAAGCCACTGGTTACTTCAAATCATATAAGTGACATCAAGTGAAAGTAGAACTGCCCAACTGAATCAAAACCGAATTTCTGACCCATAGATCAGGATAAAATAAAATGCTTGTTGAAAATAACCATTACGTTTTTGGGACAGCTTGTTATACAGCATTAAATAACTGATACAATATAATCCACGCAGCAGGAAAGTTATATTGGATTTTCTATCCTCTCCAATGTCATGGGTATGTGAACTGTGCTATTGCACAGGGTCCCATGCTGGGTTTAATGGTCTTCTATCATTGTTTTGAAATTCTTAATTTATGCACAAGGGGTTCACAAATTTTGTAGCTGGTCCTAAATATAATCTTTATCTGTAATTCCTCAACACCTACTCATTCCTATTTGGGAGCTTTGGAGTTTGTTTCTGGGTTCTTCTGTGTGCAGTATATCTTTTGAGTATTTTTTGTAGTGACGGCCTGTTGGTCATAAATTTTTTTAGTTTATCCTTGTCATGGAAAGTTTTTATTTTTTTCATCAATCTTGAAAGAGAACTTTGCTGGACACAGAAATCTTGGCAGGCAACTGTTTTCTTTTAGATAATGGAATATTTCATTCCAGGCCCTCTTTGATTTTAGGATCTTGGTTGAAAAGGCCAAAGTGAGTCTTGTCCGTTTGCCTCTAAGTGACCTTACATTTTTCTCTTGCAGCTTTTAATATTTTTTTCTTATTTTCTATGTTAGGCATTTTGATCATGAGTTTCTGTTCTGATCCTGACCTTTTCTGCCACTGATCTCAATTTGGTGTCCAGTTTGTCTTCTGTATGTGAATGTCTATCTCATTTCTAATATAGGGGAAAATTTCTGTTACTATCTCATTGAAGATGCTTTCAATGCCTTTAGCATATATCTTTATGCTCTCTTTTATCCTAGTAATTCTCAGGTTTGTTCTCTTGATGCTGTTTAAGAGTTTTTGTCTATTCTGTTCATGGTCTTTTATTTTTTCCTTTATTACGTACTGAGTGTTTAAGATTATATACCCTGTCCCCAAGGTCTGAAGTTTTATTTTCTATGCAACCTAATTTATGATGATTTTACATAAATTTTTAATTTGATTCATTGTGTCTTCAATTTCTGGATGTTCTGATTGGTTTCTTTTCACTATTTCCATTTCTTATTGAAATGGTCTTTCATTTTCTGTTTTTAATCTCTTAATTCATTCCTTATGTATTCTTTTAGTTCATTGAACATTTTAACAATCAGTTTTTTAATAGTCTTTCTCTGGAATTTCATCCATTTTCATGTCCCTGGGGTCCTTTGCCAGGGACTGTGAATTTGGGAAGAGATTTGTTTGCCTCTTTCTTCATGCTTTCACAGATCTTGGATTTCTGCATCAGTTGAGATGTATTCCCCTTCCTCTTTTATATATGTCATTTTGTGTGTAGTTATCCTTTTTTTCTTTCCCCTGGGACTTATGTCTCATGTATGAGTAGATTTCTAGGCGTAGAATTTGAGATTTCCCTCTTGTTTTTCCTTGGGGGGCCTGGTTGTTGGTTTGTTTTTTTTCCTCCCTAATCCTATATGTTGATATACTTACTGTCAAGGCTCAGGTGGGGCTAGATCATATGTGGAGAGAGATTTGCTGTTACTTGGCTGTTATAAATATTCTCAGCCTGATTTTTACTCTGTAAACTTGAAGTGCCCTTATCACTTTCCAAACCCCTTTAGAGGAATGGGGGAGCCAAGAATAGTACCAATGTTAGCAACATATGTACAGACTTAAGATAAATGGCCAGTCTACTTTGATATCTGTAACACTAATTGCCACCTGTAAAGGAATGGTAGGGTCAGCATTTAACATCAGCACCAACAATAAAAAAATGTAAACTAGACCAGGCATTAAACAGCAGGTATCTATTGTATCATCCACTGTATTAATAATCAGAGCAACAAGAGTAGTGTAGGAATTAGATAAACTATATAATTCTCAGTGGGAGTTCAGTTTCTTAAAAAAATAGGGTAACAAGGCAAGAGAATATTTAAATATTTAAATAATAAGGCAGAAGATAGGTAGCAGATGACAGCTATAAAGGAGGAGAATAACTAAAAGTAATAAAAAATGAATGAGAGGAAGAGGGAATAGGAAAAATTGGCTATTAATTGGGGAAGAGAGTGAAGGAGCAATAAGAGGGACAAAAACCAAAGGACAAACAAATATAAGATCAAAAAACAATTCAAACCTATGTATAATTATACCTCAGCTAAGTCAAACCAAGGCTAAATAATAAATGAAGAAGAAATCAATGAAATGAAAGTAAGATTATATGTATATTTATATAAATATATATGCACACACACACACACACATATATATATATATATTTTAAACCTATCTGCACAGTGAGAACACCCACATTCATAAACCCATATACACACCCTCTTGCAGTATAGAAAAAAAGTGAAAAAATGATAATGAAACATTTGAAAAAATTTAAAAAATTAAATGTAAAATATTAGGGAGGGGAAATATGGAAAAAAGGACATGGAGAAAAAATTCTTAATGAGAGATAAAGGGCTTTTTTTCACATAGGAGGTCAAAATTATTGGCAAGGAGGGATTTTCATTCTTTTTATTTTTATTTTTGGGCTCTGTAACCCTTGAGTAAAGAGCTGGGGTTTGTTAAGTCCAATGTCTTTGTGGTCCTCACTTAGTTGTCTGCCATTGTGGCTAGGGGCCAGCGCTGCTTGTAGTAGCTCTCAGCTTCCTGTCTCCCAGAACGTGGTGGGATAGATTGTTGAATGCAGACAAATTGTGCATTCTTGTAGTAGAGGTGGTACAGAGTTCTAAATTGGAAGTTCCAGTTACTAGGTTTTGGTCTTGGTTGACCCTTGGAACTCTGTCAGTGGATTTGAGATTTGATCTACACTCCCTGTTGCTTAGGAGATGCCCATTTCTGTTGGATGTTTGGGTCTCTCTTGCCTCCTGTAAATTCCACCTTTTGGGTGTGAAATCTAAACCTCCACAGGTTTCACATTCACTGCCATGGATGTGAATTACTCAGTAGCGCCCTGGAGTGAAGTTGCTCCTGTATGGCTGCTATAGGTTATCTCCTCAATAGCTCTTATGGGGTGCCAGCAACAAAGGGAGCTTTCCCTTCTTGCTATCTGGAGCCTAGATACCCTGGGCACAATTTTCTTTACACTTATTTCAGTTGTACTCTGGGGCCCACAATAGGTGACTGCTGGGTCAGATGGCAACTTCCTTTATAAGTTCCCTATCTCCTTCCTCTGCTTGTGGCTGTGCAGTGCTTAAAAATCATTCCTGCACCAGTGATCCCATTTCCCTTCAAACTGTCTGGCCCATGGACTGAGTGATTTTGGTTGCTTTTTGCTCAACAGCTTTTCCCTTTGACTCTGGGTCCATTAAGATTAGCCTCCATCTCTACTCCACAAGTATCCCCAAGCCAATTTTTTTTTTCCCTGTACTATTCTCTCAGCAGGCCATAGCTACTTTATCTCTATTATTTTTTATATTATATTCAGTGCTTATGATTTTCTGTGCCTATGGTTTCTTTTGCTGTCCAGTGTTGAATTTCAGTAGTTACCACAGTTACCTACCCATTTTCTTTTAATATTTATTTTTTTAGGTGTAGATGGACACAATGAAATGCCTTTATTTTTATGTGATGCCGAGGATTCAACCCGGGTCCCACCTGTGCTAGGCGAGCGCTCTACCACTGAGCCACAATCCCAGCCCTTCCCACTTTTTAATCTGGTGCTAAGGAGCTGCTGGGAAGTACACTCTTCCTCTAATTTGCTATCTTCTCTGTTCTGTGAATGTTAAATTTTGTCAAATGATCTTTCTGCATCTATTGAGATGATCATATGGTTTTTCCTTTTACGTGTTACTATGGTGAGTTATATTGATTTTCTGTTTTTGTCCAAATCTTACATAAACTCGGATTGAAACCAGGGGCTTCTCAGATTCAAGAGCTGTATCACTGAGCTACCTCACCAAACATTTTGTAAAAATTTTGAGACAGAATATGGCTAAGTTGCTCAGGCTAGCCTAGACAATGTGATCCTCCTGCCTCTAGGGTTACAGGTGTGCACCAAAGTGCCTTGCTCAGTGAATTTTTTACTTCAGGCATTTTTTCATTGCAAAAGTTTAAAAGTTTGCGACTTAAAGAGTATTTATGACTACCTCATGAAGCATAACTAGTAATTTCAACATCTTGGATGTATTAGTACTGGCTTCTGTTGCCTTTTCCCTTGAAAATTGGAAAATTATGAGAATTGGCAACATTTCTTTGACCTTTTGAATATCAAATAATTTTGGATTGTGTCTTGAGCATTTTGGATATTATTTTCATGGCTTTTTGTGGTCTGTTGAAATTCTCTAGAGCATTTATTTATTTAAGGAGGCAATTAAATTGAACTAGTTCTATTTCACTTTCTGTGGGAAGTGCTTCCAAATCAGTTAAGTTTTCAAAGTCTTTATTATGCTACTTTGGGTTTGAATACCTCAGGGATTATTAGCATTGGACTTGGGCAATGGTTTATATCCTAATTTTCAAAGCCTTTGCTGTTTTACGCATGCACAACTGAAATGAACCTGGAACTTGTGTAATATCACATATAAAACCAGGGGATACTCTTCTCCAACTCTCATGTTTCCAGCTACACCAAGGATCATTTTTTTCCTGGTCTTCTAGCTAGAAAGAAAGGGCTTTTTGTTGTTGTTGTTGCAGACGGGGGACTGAACCCTTGCACATGCTAGGTAAGCACTCTATCACTGAGGACTAGACTCAACCCTTTATATTTTTGAGACAGGATCTTGCTAAGTTGCCCAAGCTGACCTTGAACTTGCAGTCTTCCTGGTTCAGTCTCCCCAATAGTTTGATTTTAGGCATGCATCACCACAGTTCATCAAGATGGGAATTCTTGAAGAGTTGGAGCCACTGTGCTGTCATGCATTTCTGTGAGACTGGGGCTGCCCAATCTCTCTAGAGAGAGAAAATAAAAATATTTCCAACTCTTTCCTTGCTTCCCTGAGCTAACTCCTCCTTGTTTCCAAGAATATTCTCTTGAGGTTTTAGGTGCTCATACAGCAGTACAGCACATTTGAGTAGGGGCCACCTGAAAGCAGGACCAGGAAAGAGAAAACAGACAACAGAAAGAAATAACTGAACAAACAGGCTTTTGATGTAAAATGTCAACGACTTCAGAAACAGACAACCAGACTGCTTCTGCTACCTGACTGACCTGGTTCTATTTGCTTAGTATTCAGGAACAAACTACTCATTCTTGCTGCATTTCAGATTTGTTTGGAATATGGAATGATGTAAAATGAAATTAGGCATGTGAAGAAAAAGTTCAAATAATCAGAGTATCTTCTGTAGAATAAAAACAGGATGGAAAACTAAAATGCAATAAATGGGAATACAGAACTTTCTAGAAAAGCTACAAAATTTAAAACTGTCAAATAGCACTGAAGCATTAAGAAAAATTTGTGGACCTCTAACATTATTTCAGGAATATGAACTAAGCTTCATTGGAACTTCTAAAGCACTTAACTTTGTTTTCCCTGAGCTGAGAAATGGGAATTAGAGAACATATAAGTTTTCCAATCTAGAGATTTGGAAAAAGTTACTGTTGACAATAAAATACTAAATAAAATAAAATGGAATTTTCTTTGATCTTTGTTAACTCATGTTAGCATTCAACTGTCTGACACCAGAAGGCAAGAGCAATGATGGAACTTAGAATGGTCACAGATACTTTTCCTGATTTATTTTTCTCAACTTCAAAAATTAGCATTTTCAAAGCCACTTCAAAATATAGTAGGGCAGATAAGGACATTAAAGAAAAGGAAAATAATTTTTCCTAGGCAAATACTTATTGGCAACCTAGTTACAGATCTAGGATAAAAACAAAACAAAAACCTTAGTATTCAGCATCTTATTACCTTACAACCACCAATGAAACACCACCAGTGTTTCAGGTACAAGCCAAAAACTCCCATTGAATATATAAAGCACTTTGTTATTCCATATTGGTTCATTGATTAATCAAGTTTTTCTACTTGTAATTTCTAGGTCAAGAACACAACATGGAAGGGATAAGCGAGAAGCTGAAGAAAAATCCACACACTGAATGAAATAAAATGTGAAACTGCTTTCATGTAATTCGATAATTTGTTTTCAAAAGATCTCATTTTTAAAGAAAATTACCTCTTTTATCCTAATTGTTAATTTCCAAGTCACTCACTTGGACATCAGAGTTAAAGTAGCACACAACTTCACTATTTTATCAGAATGAAACCCAGGGAAAAACCATAGGCTGTGGTTGTGGGTTAATTTGTAGATACATGTGTTTCAACGCACTAATATAAGCCAAAAACATACAATTCTTTCTAAATGGAGGTTTATATTTCTAGGCTTCAATTAGATACTTAACTATATAATCTTCAGAACAGATTTTCTAGTTCTAAATCCTAATTCCAAAACAACCTCAAAAGGCTATTTAAAAAATCTGACCAATTTATCAAATATAAGGCATTTAAATTAACTAGCTGGAAGCTAGACACATAAAGTGAATCAGAAGCCCTTTTCCAATGGAAATATTCTATGCCACATATTTTGTTGCTGGAAATAAATGAAATTGATTTACTTCTGTATTTTTCCCTGATTTCGTCTTTTTGCTAGTTGAAAACTTACCCATAAATCTTTATAAGGATGGTTTTAAGGCTATACATCATCTTGTTTTACAAATATAATGCAGTGGCTGGGAATGGTGGTACATGCTTGTAATCTAGTGAGTCAGGAGGCTAAGGCGGGAGGTCGTGATTTCAAGACCAGCCTGGGTAACTGAGTGAGACCTTGTCTCAAAATGAAAAACAAAAAGGACTAGGGGTAGTGGGAGAATGCCCTGGGTTCAATCCCAGTACCAAGAAAAAACAAAAAATAAAAGCAAATAAATAAACCAAATATGATATAGTATCAGCTGATTATAATCAGAATTCTTAAAAATATGGACACCTCTGCTCCACACTATATCTACTGAATCAAAATCTCAGTGATATTATTTCATATTTTTTCTTTGAAAATAAAACTCTAAAATTTGATGGAGTTTGGGGAATCATTTATAGAATCAACTAAGAATTAAAATATATGACCTGGATTATAGTCCTGGGATACTTATATAGGCTTCATTGATTTCCTCAGCTGAAAAGATGAATGGGTTAGAATAGATTCTTAAGGTTCTCTTAGCTCCAACATCTTATAAAGATGTGTCTTTATAAAAAATGATTAGGATGCAAATATACAAAGCAAAGACTACAAGAGTCAGAGGGAGAAGTGGTCACCTACAAGTCAAGGAGAATGGCCTCAGGAAAAAAAAAAAAATTGACCTGATATCTTAATCTAGACTTTTGGTCTTCAAAAGTGTGAGAACATTTTTGGTGTTTAAACTACAAAGTATATTTGTTATGGCAGCTCTAGCAAACTAATTCAGTAACTAACCTGGAATATCTGAATATAGAGTTCTAAGCATAACTTAGACTCACTGAATGAGAATTTCTGTGGGTTGGTTTGATAATGTTTTTAGTATGCTGTACACAACAAGGTTTGAAAACCTTTAACATCTACTGTGATATTAAGACAAATTATATGTGAACGAATATATACAAAATTGAGTAAGGCTTTCTTTTAAATGGAGAGGCAAGTTCAATTAGTGAGAAATCTCAGATATAATGAGGGGTAGGACATAAAATCTGAGCATTAATGTAAGTATTGAAATTTATTGAACACTTATAAACCTCATTGTGTTAAGTGATGTAAAGACACATAACTGTTATTTTCAATGATCTCCAAATATGGATAAGAAGAGGCTAGAGAGCTTCAATTTTTAATTCACCTCAAACTATTCAGTGAATTCTTGTATTCTGTAAGAAAATATAACGCTTAAGGTAAAAAACAGAAGTTGGTGAGACAACATGATTGACTGCAATTAAGTGAAAGGGAATAGACAAGGAAAACAAAAATCAAAGTCAAGGCCTAACCAAGATGAAGAGTCCAATAGGAGACTGCCAACACATTTAGCTGGCAGAAGCAAAAGAAAACTCCACAGCTGACACAACAGCAACAAGGGAAGTGATAAGACAGTAGAAAATTATCTCCAATGTGTTGAAGATATTAAAGACCAAATAAGAATTCTGTATTCAGCAAAAATATCTTTGCAGGGCTGGGGTTATAACTCATGCGAGTGAGGCCCTGGGTGTAATCCCCAGTATGGGTAATTTTTTTTTTTTTTTTTTTTTTTGCAGAATTAGGTGAAAATAGAGATATTTTCAGAAAACAAATCATGAAAAGCACATCACCAAGCACTCACACAAAATTAAATTCTAAAAGAAATATGTCAATAATTTATCCTAGATGGTGTCTTCTTAGTCCATTTAGGTTGCTGTAACAAATGACCATAAACTGGGTAACTTATAGTAAGTAGAAAAATTATTTATCCCTGTTCCATATGTTGGGAAGTAAAAGACCAAGATACTGGCAGGATTGACACCTGGTGAAGGCACATTTTCTGGCTCAAAGATGGTATCGTCTCACTGTGACTGCACAAGATAGGGGTGAGTAGTCTCTCAGTTCTCATTTGTAAGGGCTCTGCCCACATGACCTACTCACCTCCCAAAACCATTGTCGCAGGGGTTAGGATTTCAGCATATGCATTATGGAGAGACACCAAGGTTCAGATCAAGTATTTAGCTTCAGATACAAACAAACAAAAAACAAAAAAAGCAAACAAAACAACCCAACAGAACAAGGACGAGCTATTCAAGTGATCACACATACACACACACATATGCACACATGTATGTTTGTAAACATATAAATACTGACTAAACAGTCTTACAGAATCTTACAGAATTAAAGGCATAGAAGTACATGACAACTGAATTAAAACATCAACAGAAATAAAATGATAGTAGTACATAAGTTGTGAATTTGAGGGAATTGTAGTTATTGTATCTGTATAATAAATAATTCCAAAGCCTAAATAGTGCATAAATGATCCAGTGCATGAATTTGGTGAGTATTTGATATGGCATAGCACAGGCAAGAATGGCTTGTCTCTTTATTTCAAAAAGTCTAGTGCCTGGAACCAACTGAAGCCTTGCTTACTCACATGTCTGATACTTGATGATGGCTACAGATTGGTAGGCTCCGTTTTGCTCCATATGGGCTACTTTGGATTCTATGGGTAAGCTTTTCAAGAGAAAGAATATGCAAGAAAGTGAAAGATAGGAAAGAGGAAATGTCAGTATGGCTCATTCTTGGAGATGCTGAAGGAGACTGAAGAGAGCAAGCTTCTAGAACATGCAGACTGTCAATATTGCTGTGGCCATTTTTGGAATATATAATCTGCCAAAAGGTAAAGGTAACTAATGATTAACTTTGGCCTTATTTGCCTGTATGTCGAATAATCATTAAAGATAGAAACAAGTCAAGAGAAAAATGCTTATAGCTCAGGAAAACAAAAACCATATAATTTAAGAAATAATTTAACAGTAAGGAATTGGTAAACAGGTTTTGGAGAACTGAAAATATCCACAAGGAAAGGATCATTAAAAGGAAGAAGTTGGGATTACTAGGCCCTAGAAGCTTAGAAGAGACATACTGCAGAATGGCAGAGAAAAGCTAAAACCTGGGGGACTACCAAAGCTAGCAGGAGAGCCATTATGAAGGTGATTCTAACAATATGGGAGACAAATGGGAAGGGGAAAGTTTCTTCTGTCTCCAGCATTCCAGTATCCTTACACTACTCCTTATTTAAAGAACCTAAAAGGAAGCCATGTGACAAAGAAGAAATTAGTTTGTAATTCCAGCCACAGAGTCCGTGAACATAGAAGAGTTGAGAGATAATCAGTTAATAGCATAAATGGAGTAACAAAATAAGTAAATACATATTTAAAAAGACTCACTGAATGAGAATTTCTGTGGGTTGGTTTGATAATGTTTTTAGTATGCTGTACACAACACGGTTTGAAAACCTTTAACATCTACTGTGATATTAAGACAAATTATATGTGAAAGAATATATACAAAATTGAGTAAGGCTTTCTTTTAAATGGCAGAAACAAATCTAAATGTGTTGGTAATTACATTAAATGTAAACAGTTAGGTGTTCCAGTGACAAGACAAATATTATCAGATTGGATTGACAAAACCCATCAAAATTCAAACTTTATGCTATGCATCTGACAAACATCTAAAAAATAAAAATACAGAAAAACTAAAAATAAATGAATGGAAAATTTATCCCATGAAAACATTAATCACAACTTTAAAGCAAAATATATTACCAAGATACAATTCACAGTGAGAGGATATAATTCACCAGGAAAATATACAAGTTAGAAAATTAACATGTAATTCAGCTTTAGTATGTATAAAATAGAAAAAAATACTAGGAAAAATCATTGGGTGATTTTTAATTTACCTATTTTAATAATTGACATAATAGGTTTATTAAAAACCAGTAAGAGATAGCAGAGGATAGGATAGGAAAGGTAGCAGAATACAACAGTTACTAATAGGGCATTATGTAAAAATGTGGATGTGTAACTGATGTGATTCTGCAATCTGTATTTGGGTTAAAAACGGGAGTTCATAACCCACTTGAATCTAATGTATGAAATATGATATGTCAAGAGCTTTTTTGTAATGTTTTGAACAACCAATAAAAAAAACCAAAAAAACCCAGTAAGATTTAAATCATATAATTAACAATTGACATATGCAACAAAGTACCCCTAATGACTACAGAATGTATTTTTTTAAATGCATAAACAATTACTACAAAAAATAATCATATTTTGGGCTACAGAGGGATCTTAAGTAAATTTAAAGTATTAAAAATCAGAAAGGTCAAGTGTTGGCGAGGATGTGGGGAAAAAGGCACATTCATACACTGCTGGTGGGACTGCAAGTTGGTGCAGCCATTCTGGAAAGCAGTATGGAGATTTCTTGGAAAACTGGGAATGAAACCACCATTTGACCCAGCTGTCCCACTCCTCGGTCTATACCCAAAGGACTTAAAAACAGCATACTACAGGGACACAGCCACATCAATGTTAATAGCAGCACAATAACTGTAGAACCAACCTAGATGCCCTTCAGTAGATGAATGGATAAAAAAACTGGTATATATACACAATGGAGTATTACTCAGTAATAAAAGAGAATGAAATCATGGCCTTTGCAGGTAAATGGGTGGAATTGGAGAATATAATGCTAAGAGATGTTAGCCAATCCCAAAAAACCAAATGACAAAATGTTTTCTCTGATATAAGGAGGCTGATTCTTAGTGGGGTTGGGAGGGGGCACATGGGAGGATTAGATGAACTTTAGATAGGGCAAAGGTGTGGGAGGGGAAGCAAGGCGGATGGGATAGAAATGATGGTGGAAAAAGGTGGACATCATTACCCTAAGAACATGTATGAAGACACAAATGGTGTGAATATACTTTGTATACAACCAGAGATATGAAAAATTGTGCTGTATATGTGTAATATGAATTGTAAAGCATTATTCTACTGTTGTATATAACAAATTGGAATAAAAATAAATAAGATTTAAAAAGGAATATATATAGACAATTAAAAAAATTAGAAAAGTCACTTTTTTCTCCTGAATAAAATTTAATTAAGCTACAAATCAAAATACAAAGATTATTAGTAAACCTATACATTTGGAAATTAAATACTCTCCTAAAAAACCCAAGGGATAAAGAGAAAATGCTAATGAAAGCTCAAAAGTATTTTAGTTAAATATGAACAATAATATGTTTCAAACCTTCTGGGCTATGGTTAGAATAGTAGAGTATAATGTACTCATATTACAAAAGTGTAGAGATAATTTTTAAATGCATACATTGGAAAAGACAATTTGAAAATGAATGAGGTAACATCCATTTCAAAAGGTTATAAACAAGAACAGTAAAAACTCTTAATAAAATGAAAAAAATAAGTACTATTGATAAAGCAGAAATTAATCAATGAGACTCAAATATAAAAAGTGGAACAAGAAAACCGAATTTGGAGAGTAGAAGACTAAACTGTCACTATGCTTTGTGTGTGTGGGGTACTGAGGATTGTACCCAGAGGCACTTTACTAAGTCCTCAGGCCTTTCTTAATTTTTTTTTTTTTTTTAACATTTTGTCTTGCCAAGTTGCCTTGAACTGGCCTCACTTTGAAACTTCAATCCTTCTGTCTCAGCTTCCAAAGTCACTGATGGCAGGCAAGCACCACTGCACCTAACTAAACTGTCCTTTTTGAAGTAAGATGATATAGAGAAAAAAAAAAAGTACTGCAAATAATTTACAAGAATTACTAAAGAGTTTAGAACGTTTTCAAATGGAAAAGCAATACAAAGAAATAAACTGTAATTTACACATAATCAAGTTATGAAATTATGTGGGCTAGATAATTTGCATTAACATTCTAATTAGAATGCTTTAGAAAATTTGGATAAAGTATATTTCTTAAAAACATGGGAAAACATTGGCGTTGATGTTAGTAAACAAGTTCCCAGGTTAATAGATGGGAGAACATAGATATTCAGAATTGTAAACCTTTTATTTGGAACTATTGTGTCCTGAGATAACTTACATATACATTTGCAAGAAGTCACAGAGAAGCTAGCTGCGTGGAGCCTTATTTCTAGTTTAGGGATTCAAAGGTAGATCATAGGTCAGTCAAGAGGCAGGGGCTCTGGTAACCTCAACTGATCCTACAGAATGTAGAGTGGCGGAAACTTAAGAGTAAGAGTGAACAGGAAGGAAGTCACAGTGCAAGTATAGTCTAGTAGTTCATGTTTGAATCACACAGCAGGCCCAGAAAAATCTGTCTCTGGAACTGGATCAAAATGGTCCTAAGTAATCTGTGCTCAAGTATCTGGTAAAAACAGAAAATATCATCCTGGGCATCAAATTATTTCTATAGGTTTTCACATACAATATTGGCAAGTAACTGAACATAATGAGACACAGGATGCAAGACAATAAGATAGAAAATAAAATAAAAATAAAAATAGATCCACAGGAAGGTTTTAAATTCTGGGATTATTAGATACAGACTATAAAATAATTGTTTTTCATGTTCAAGTAAATAAAAGATTTTTGGCAAAATCACTGCAAACTCCAAGAGTGACAGGTTTGCATGTTTACAGTTACAAATTTAAGAAATGAAAATGCAAAGGTCTAAGAATAACCAAGACACTATTACATAACAATAAATTGGGAGTACTTGTTTTGCCAAATAAAAGGTAGAATAGTGGTAATTGGCAAAGGGTGTGTGAGGAAGATGGATGTGATTGAGGAGTACAGAGGGAGTTTCTGGGCTGTTTCAATGTTCTGTTAAATGAAAATATTGGTTATATATGTAGTTACTTCAAAATTATTCCTTAAGCTGCATGTTTATTTATTTATTTTTTTAATGGACAAAATGCCTGTATTTTATGTGGTGCTGAGGATCTAACCCAGTGCCTTCCACATGTGAGGTGAGCACTCTACCACTGAGCTACAACCCCAGCCCACATGCTTACATTTTATGTACTTTTTTGAATAAACATTCTCAATTCAAATAACAAAATTTTTAAGATATGAAAAGAAAGAAGTGTATACAAATTACCTATTGATACTTACACTGTTCTCCAAGATCTCAATGCCTGATTTGTTTCTGAATCTGTAAAAAGTAAAATAGTTATGTCCATTCTATAGGAATGCATACTAAATGATCAGACAGTTGCAATAACAATGAATTTATGATTATATTCAATGTAATTGAAAAAATTAGGTCAAGAGATTCTTTTTTTTTTCCATCAAGATTTCAGGAGAACAAATTTCTGTTTTCTTTTTCACTAATTATAAATTGTGGACTCTATGGCTGAACTTTGACAGTTGCTACCAGAATGTGCCATAATATATAAAATACAAAAATAAAGATACATATTAATTTCCAAGTTCTATCTTTGGGATAATTTACGAGAAATTTAAATAACATAACTGCTTTTAACTCTAAAAAGGAAAGGATTTTCAAAATTCCCAGTATATGGTCTGGGAGTTACCAGATCTAGGTTTTACATGGTAACGCCTGACTGACTATCCATCTATTTTTGATGTTGAAGATTGAACTTACACCCTTGTGCATGCTAAGTGCACATACTACCACTGAGCTACACACATGATTCCTCCTGTGCCCCCCCCTCCCTTGCTGGGGATTGAACCCAGGTCCTGACGCATGTTGGGCAGACGCTTTACCACTGAGCCACATCCCCAGCCCCTCCCCCAATGTTGAAGTAATGTCCCTCCACTTCCATGAATGTTTATCTCCATAATGACAAAACATAAATAGTAGGCAATATAAAACAACATTTCTCACACAATGAAAAGCAAAATCAGAATATGTGGAGCCAACTGTTGTACTGGTTCAGAAAGACATTCTCAAATTTTTAAATTTATTTTTAATAAACAAAAAATTATTCAGTGAAATTGTACAAAATCATTTTTGCACCTGGTATTTCAATCACCAACAGTGATTTCATGGTACATAAACAAAACAATGAGAAAAATTGTCATTTACTTCACCCTGGCTTTCTAGTGTAGAACTAACTAGAAGAAAGTATGTTAACAGCTATTACCTACAGGGAAAAAAAAAAGTAATAATGAAATGGCTGTGGGTTTAATTACAAAATGAACTTTATCCTCACTGATTTTGTTTATGTTGGCTACAGCACAGATGTCTATACATAACAATTTATAGCATAGTTCTGAATTTACTTCTAAAGAGATGAGATGACTTAAGTAAAATATTAGCAAGCTGACATTTGATCATACTGAGGATTGCTGAATGACTACCTGGAAAACAGCAATTACTGTCAAAGAACATAAGACAACGTAAAAGTGGAAAAAAGGCTTCTTACACAAAAGTCCTTTTATTCCTACTCTCTAAAGTTCCAAGCCATACAGCCTTGATATTTCTGGATTCAAATTTATGTAAGATGAATTTTCAGAAAATTGGAGAATGTAGTGCATGGTGAACAAAAATTGCTCATTTCAATGGTACCCTTTTCCTTAAAACTCATTCTTTATTTTTCTCTATCTCCCAATGAATAGATTATCATTTAACTAATCAAATGCACTCTCCACTCCCAAATACATTTTCCAATTGGATACCTTTATAAAAGGAAACAAAATATCTGGGTGATAAAGCAATTTAAACTATTTATAAATGGAAAAGGAAAATAAATACAGAGTATACAGAGATACCAAACTGGAGCAATATTGATGTGAATCTAGTTTCTAGTTTATCAAAGTACCTATTAACGGTACTTTGGTGAACAGGAGAGTAGAGTAGAAGAAAAAGGGCTAGAAGAAATGACTTCCTGAGGTTATAAAATGCCAGTTGCTTTAGAATGCATGATAGTCTTAGTAATAAAAGAATCACCTGCTGTTTTCACTGAGTTTACAGTGTTGAGAACTATTACATCATTTTAATGAAAGCATTTATATGAACATCTGCCTTAGAAAACAAGTTTTTCTTGATAAAGACTTAAAAAAATAATTTATTTATTTTTTTATCCTTGTCAGTTCCCTCTCTGGGAATGGGGAATAAAACAACATGTTTCCTTTTAAAGCAAAAATATTTTTTCTATCCATTAGGTTGCTGGAAGAAAAAAAATCAAGACTCTACTAGTGATGATTTTTTTAATTTCTAACACTCCCTTTACAAAACCTTTTAGTCTTATATATTATGACAATCAAGTTTGGAGTTCCAAATAAATAAAATACCCACATTAGAAGGTATATTTAAAAATCAAATGATTAGCCACATTTATCTGTTCACATTCATGGATTTTCTAAGAGGGCTGTCAAGAGTCTGTATAATACTATTAACATTTATTTCAAGTTAACATGTGTCATTTGACCTACTGCTCATGGTTTACAACACTGACGACATCAACAAAAATCCTGATTTTGGGGAGACAGTGATATAATAAATTCTGTTTAAACTAGCAGGGGTAACAGGATACTAAACTATACACAATTTAAAATTTCTAACTCTTTCTCTACCACTACAATCTCTCTTCTCACGATGGTATTAAATTTTCAAAAGCCTAATTGTATAAGAGGTGCAGGGTGCTAAACACTATTTGTATTGAAAAACGGATCTCAGATACTAAACAAAAAAATAAATTTATAAAGTAGAATTAAACTTTTGGATGGCTGCGTTCACTACTTTCCATTTCTTGATTCTTTCCTCTTCTGGTCACAAATACTTTGTTCCTTCTTTTCATCCAGAAAGCTTAATACACCAATTTGTTGTAAGCATTATAAAATGGTATTCCAGTTTACAATTGCTTGTGATCACAGCCACGTGTGAAGCATTAGACAAGTGTACAGTATACAAAATGTTTCATAATTCTTCGGTGTAGTTTTCTACTGATGTTTTCCTTAAATTAAGGCTTCATCAAAGAGAAATCCATAATATTATAAGCTGATTTTTTTTAGCTTCTGAATTAAGTGCACTCTTTCCAAAATCAAGTAGTCTTGGAGGAACTTTAAGACAACTTCTATTAATCAGTGTCATGACTAAAGTAGTATCTTACAGGAGGTCCTGGCAAATCTTCATCTCCATCAATGTCTGGGGCAAATGATACAGTAAGATCCACATATTTTTTTTCAGTAGAAGGTTTCACCAGTTTGTGCATTCTAAGAAAAATAAGCAAAGATGAATACTTTGGTAAATTCTGTAAAATGCAAGAATGATTTGCTAACTAATGCTATCCAAAGAATAAGAACCTGTATCTAGACTTTATTTTAAAATCTAATATTCCATTTGTTGTTATATAATCATTTTTCTTTACTGAAAGCTCTGAATTTAAAAATACTTCTTTACCTAACAGTGAAACAATTTGGACCACTGCTGGTAATGATAAATACTGGCTATTTACTAAGAGACCAAAAAAAAAAAAAAAAAAATGTAAGCAATAATTTTGAAGAAAGTTTGGAGGCATCATATTCTCTAGTATTTCTGTTTTTAAAAAAGTAAGAAATCTTAAAATGCAAGTTATTTCCAGTCTCTAGTTTCCCTCTCCTCTATACAGCTGCCAGAATTCTCTTAAAATATAAGTTTGATGTAGTTCTGTTGCCTAATATTATCTACCAGGGGCTGGGGTTGTGGCTCAGTGGGCTGGGGTTGTGGCTCAGTGGTAGAGCGCTTGCCTAGCATGTGTGAGGCTCTGGGTTCGATTGTCAGCACCACATAAAAATAAATAGATTCAAGACAACTAAAAAAAAAAAATAAAAAAAAATTATCTATCAGATAATGGGTACCAACTTCAAGCCAGACTCTGAACTATGTAATCAAAACAAGTAAGTAGCTGTATAAGCAATGTGAACCCAGGCTTTTCTAAAGCTAACCTCATGCTCTGAGTCATAACGTCACTGAGTGACCTAAAGTGTCCAGATGCTTGATAGGTAACTCAACTATCTGCTAAATGAACAATGTAATAAGAAATATTGTTCAAAAGCCCATCACACTGGAGATACTTTGTCAAGTCTCAATTTTTCTTATTTGAAGCAAATTTTAAATTCCATTAGTCAATATACTTCACAACATATCCACTCATGTCTTGGTAGCATTTAACAAAAGAATTCTAAATACTACTCTGAATTTATTCAAAAGTCACTTTGAGATCCTGATGAAAAACAATAAGGCAAGTTAATGCCTTAGCTAATATACTAATTTTGTTTTTATAGGTAAAAATAATTAGGATGATTATATTAACCTTCTTTGATAAACATAGTTACGACTCACAGGTATGTTAAAGAAAACCATCATGTAGAGATTCACTGATTCATGACAAATATGCATTGATACTTATTATATGTTAGATATTGGTCTAAGTGCTTAAGATAAAAAAATGACCAGATAAAACAAAGATTTCTGTCCTTGTGATACTTATATTGTAGTGTGGGTGTGGGGAGAAGACACAAGATAAACAATGGATATAAGCAAAATTTACAGTAGCCATAAGACAATTATTAGTGCTATAAAAAAACGAAAAAGTAGGAAAAAGGGGGTTGGGCACACTAGATTGGAGTTAGCACAGGTTATAGTATTAAATACGGTTGAGAAAAGATTTTTTAGGAAATACAAAGACCAAAGGTGACAATAAGCCAGTTCTCCATCTCACAAAGAATGATAATAAAGGGGAGTAACTAGAACAAAGGTCCTATGCTGGACCATGGCTAGAGTAATCATGGAAAAGTAAGGAGGCCAGGGTATCTGTAATATCGTGAACAAGAAAAATGGGAAAGTAAGTTAGGGGGAAAACTAAGAACCAGATCATTTGGGACCTTGCAGACTATTTTAAAAACCTCAGCTTTTTTGGTTCTCCCTCCCTTCCTCCCTCCCTTTTCTCTCTCTGCTCTTATGCCATCTTACAAAGTAAGAATATGAGTGGCACAGGGAAAATCTAGACTAACTTCAACTCAAAATCCTACTTTCCACTTTTCTTTTTTTTTTTTAATTTTCTCCATAGATGATTTATCATCTGATACACTTGTGTAGGAAGGGACTCTGCTTTGTTTACTGCTGTAAATCTAATGCTTAGAGCAGAACCTGGCACACACCGCATACCTTTAACAAAAACATGTCAAATAAAGGAATAAAACTAAATGGCATTTTCCTTTCTTCTTCTTCTTTTTTCTTTCAGTACTGGGCATTGAAACCAGGTATTACATACACTAGGCAAGTACTCTATCACTGAGTTGTACCTTCAGCTCTTTCTTGAGATAAGGTCTTGATAAATTGCCCAAGCTGGCTGAAACTTGCAATCCTTCTACCTCAGCCTCCTGAGTAGCTGGGATTAGACATATATGCCACTATGGCCAGTTTGGCATTTTTGTTTTATACTTCAGTCTCATGATCCCAGTCATCACTGCATTTCCACATGAGATGGATCTATTTTTACTTAGTGTATTGACTATATCAAGTTTCTAAGTCTGTTAGCTAAAAACCTGATTGATCTACAAAAACTTTACAAAGGTACTGTAACCCCATGATTTTCTTCTGAGAGATTATTGGCTTTCCCCTGGCAGATTCCCTGTCTTTACCAATGTCATTAGACAAAAGTAATGCTTTTATATGGATTTCAAAATCTTCTATATTTAATTTTTCAAACTGTATCCAGCTTATGTTTTGACTCTTTTGTATATGCCTGATACTTACGTTAACTTTAATCTTTTTGCATGACCAGGCATTACAGGAACATAGAGCATTTTTACTCCTTGTACCACCATTGTTGGCTCAATTCCATACTTCTCCTAAAAGTGAACACCCAAGAGGGAAAAATGAAATACTTGAGTAAAAATGTTACATTACCAGTAAAAAGAGAGCAAGCTTATGATAAATAATATTTGTAACTTCCAGTAAAGCTAGGGATAAAACTTAGTTGTCCCACTAATCCATGATTTTGTTTTCCAAAGTTAACCATAGTTTGAAAATATTAAATGAAAAAATCCAGAAAAAAGTTTTAAATTGTGTTCAGTACCATGATGAAACCCCAAGCTGTTCTGCTCTAACTCATTCAGGACTGGAATCATCCTTTGGTTCAGCATATACCTGTTATAGATGCTACCCACTCACTAGGTGCTTAGTAGGTGTCCTGGTTATCAGATCGTTTGCTGCAATACTAGTGTTCAAGTAACCCTTATTTTATATAATAAGGAGCCTCAATGTGCAATAATATTGATGCTGGCAATTCAGACATGCCAAAGACAAGCTATAAAATGTTTCAAGTGAAACGGTAAAAATTCTATAATTCGTAAGGAAATAAAAAATCCTATGCCAAGGTTACTAAGATCTACTGTACAAAAAGCATTTTGAAAGAAAGACATTTTCATTACAGTATATATTATAATTGTTCTATTTTTAAAAAATATTTATTTTTTAGTTTTAGGTGTATACAATATCTTTATTTTATATTTATGTGATGCTGAGGATCAAACCTAGTGCCTCAAGCATGCTAGGCAAGTGATATACCACTGAGCCACAACCCCAGCCCCTATAATAATTGTTCTATTTTACTATTATCATTGTTAATCTTTACTGTACCTAATTTATAAATTAAACAATAGATGAAGAGTTCAGTGTTGTTTGTAGTTTCAGGCATCCACTGAGGGTCTTGAAATACCTGAATAAGAAGGGACTACTAGACTCAAAGCTACTAATAAACTAAAAGAATAAAAAGCATCTCACTTTAACTGCATTTATGAAATCCAAGAGTGTGAAATCTTCTTTTCCATGTACAGTCCATCTGTCCCAAATTGTAAATGATATTCCATTTCTGTTGCAAAAAAATATTCAGAACAGAAACATTTAAATTTTCTTCCCTTCAATAATAACAATAATAATAACAACAACAACAACACCTCCTGCAGTCCATTAAAAAGAAAAAATATAATTGCTAAAATAGTCCACCACTTATTTCCTATAACATCAGGTAATCACTTTTATCTGTACCTTGTTGACCCTTTCAGTGTTCTATTACAAATCAATATGTTTCACTTAAGAGAATGCTGGCCGTCGTTTTTAACAGCTAGACAGGTTTCATTGTGTGGATGTTCCAGACCCTTATTACCAGACATTTGAGTTGTTCTAATCATTGGCTATTATAAACAATACTAGAATGATTATCTTGCATATATATAATTTAAGATGTGTACAAATATATTTGCAAATATGAAATACAGGGCCATATTTCTGTTATGTACTAATACTATTTTGTATTCTCATCAGCAAAGTATAACAGTGCTTACTTTTGCACATCTTTGCTACGATTTTTTTTTAAGTCTTTGGTTATTGTCAACCTAAAATGTGAAAAATGGAGGTAATTGTTTTTCATTGTCACAAGCTTGTGGAATTACATTCTAAACCTAAGGACCCACAGACACCAGAGTGCCTTCTAATTTATGTAGGTTAGGCAGTAAGATGAAACCATAAAGTACAATGCTAAATTGTGTGACAGAGCAAGTGCTGTGAGAGTTTTCTGGCTAGTTTAGTCAGAAATGATTCATAAAGGTAAGGTTTTATCTGGTCTTGAAGTAATGACAAAGATTTATATATCAGAAAGAGAGGTGAAACCAGTATTTTCCCTTTGAAATGATAAAATCTATTATTTCATTCAGAATATATTATTTCATTCTTTTCCTGCAAGAGAAATAGATCCTTCATACATACCTGATATCAGTCTTTCTTACTTCTGACGTCTCTGTAAATACTATAATTGGAATGGCTAAGTTAAGGAAACAATTTTTGTAAGCTTCAAAAGGATAGCCACCAGTTACTTTGATCATCTCCAAGGCAACCTAGATGAAAGAAGGTGATTTGATTATATAAATAGCCTAAAAATATTCATGTGACTATAATTGGATCTACTCAGTTTTCCCAAGTTCAAGTACTTCTTTGTAATGAGTAAAAGCAGCTATAAGACAGGAGTAATGAATTTCTTGCTTTTTTTGGTGGGTGGATACCAGGGATTGAACTCAGGGGCACTCGACCACTGAGCCATATTCCCAGCCCTATTTTGTATTTTATTTAAAGACAGGGTCGGGGCACCCTCTCCCCGGGGGTACCGAAGGCCGCTGCCGCCGCAGCCGCCTCCCGCGGAGCACCATAGAGCAGACTCTTCACCGCTCGAGTGAGCTGCCGAGTTAAATGAAACAGCTGATAAGATGAGTGACAATTTAAAATCTAAGTGATCCGAGAACACACACTGAGCCCTGATCGGCTGAATTCAAACTCCCGTTCACCTGCTTCCCGCAGACAAACAGCTGTGACTCAGCACTAATCCATCCGGCTGAAACAACTGGTCAGCCCTTCTCATCCTACGGAGGTAAATGCCTACCGAGCCTTCATAAGTAGTGGCCACAGGTTTGAAACGGGGCTTGGGAGAGACAGTAAGGACCCACCCGTTGCATTGGTCGACCGGCAAAGGGAAACGAACTGTCGCCATTTGCAAGAGACACCACTATGGCAGAGAACTGACGTCATCAGACTGTTGCGGAGGAGATAACTTCATTGAAACCTGCAGCTACAGGTGTGTGATCCCCTAGCCTTCCCTCTCCACACATCGGGGAAACCTTAAGGGCCCCTCCCAGCTCTCCTGTGAGTGCTACAGCCAGCCTGAGGGAATCAGAGGTGGTGCGGACCCGCGGCGCGGGACTACCGCTCCCACCAGGGCTGACTGCTGAGGTCTCTTGCACCAGCTACGGGGAAGTGGCTACCGGAGGGCAAGTAAAATCCGCTGAGGATTCTCAGCCCCAAGCTCTACAAACTTAGGGTCTGAGGGAATGGCAAACTGGAAGAGTGTGCCCAGTCGTTCATGAAAACAGGGCTCCCGGGAGCAGCAGACCTGGCGTGTAGCCAGTATTGTGGTGAGAGGGGCCTGGCTACAGGAAAAGTGGGAAGTGACTAGACACAAGAGGAGGCCCTAGACACTCAGGATTGGAGACTCGCCCAGTCTGGGAGGAGCTGCTGCAACAGTGATTGGTTCCCGCGTATAGACAGGAGAAACTTGACCTGGTGGGCACAGCGCCACCTACTGGAAGAGAAGTTAATCAAACTCTAAGACAGCATTTATTAGGTTTTGTTTTTTTTTTCTTTTTCTTTTTTTCTTTTCTCTTTTTTTTGATTTGGGTTTTTCTTTCATTTTCTTTTTTCTTTCTTGTTGTTTTATTAATTTTTTTTTACAAAATATTTTTTTAAATTTTTTTCCTTCTAATTTTAATTTTTAAAATTATTATTATTATTTTTTTAAATTTTTTTTCTTTTTTTAGTTCCTATTTTTTTCTTCTTGAGTCTTTTCATTTTTCTTATCCCCCTTTCCTTGAATTCTACCTGCCTACTCTCATTCTCTTTAGTGACTTCTTCGCTTCCCTTCTAATACCTTTCCTCCCAAGCATCAAATTAATTTATAGGAGTAAACAGTAACTCAGCAGTCAAACAGAACAAGAAGTAACATGAGCAGCTTCAAAAAACAAGGAAGAAAAGGAGTACAAACAATGCAGGACAGCCTAAATATTCAGGAGGACCTAGAGTCATCAGTAAAATGGTCATATAAAGAACTCAAGGAACACCTTAGACAGATGGAATGGAACTGTAAAGAGGATACAAGACAGCAAATTCAAGCAGCGAAAGAACACAAGGAGAATGAATTTCATAAACAGATAAAAAAAGAAGTTAAACATCTTTATCAGGAGATAGAGATTATAAAAATAATCAAACAATAATTCTAGAAATGAAGGAAACGATACACCAAATTAAAAATTCAATTGAGAGTATCACTAACAGAGTGGAGCAAGTAGAAGCCAGAATGTCAGATAACGAAGACAAAATATATCATCTTGAAAAGAGTCTAGCCAACTCAGAAAGGCTGGTAAAAAATCATGAGAAAAACATCCAAGAGTTATGGGATAACATAAAAAAACCAAACTTACGAGTCATCAGGATAGAAGAAGGTACAGAGATTCAAACCAAAGGAATGAGTAACCTGCTGAATGAAATAATTACAGAAAACTTTCCAGAGATAAAAAAGGAAACAGATATACAAATTGAAGATGCATACAGGACACCGAGCACACAAAATCACAGTAGACCAACGCCAAGACACATTGTTATGAAGATATCCAATATACAGAACAAAGAGAAAATATTAAAAGCTACAAGAGAAAGGAGACAGATTACATTCAGGGGTAAACCAATAAGGTTAACAACGGATTTTTCATCACAGACACTGAAAGCAAGAAGGTCATGGAACAATGTATTTCAAACATTGAAAGACAATGGATGCCAACCAAGAATTCTGTATCCAGCAAAATTAAGCTTCAGGTATGACAACGAAATAAAAATCTTTCATGATAAACAAAAAGTTAAAAGAATTTGCAGCCAGAAAACCAGCATTGCAAAGCATTTTGAGCAAAACACTACACGAGGAAGAAATGAAAAACAATAACCAAAACCATCAGTGGGAAGTGCCTCAGTAAAGATAGAGGGCGAGGGGAAAGATAATCATGGAGAAACAAACTAAATTTTTTAAAAAAAGGATAAACAATCAAACATGGATGGAAGTTCAAACCATATATCAATAGTAACTCTGAATGTTAATGGCTTAAACTCTCCAATAAAGCGACATAGGCTGGTATCATGGATTAAAAAAACAAATCCAACAATATGCTGCCTACAGGAGACACATCTGATTGGAAAAGACATACACAGGCTGAAGGTGAAAGGATGGGAAAAAAAATACCACACACACGGTCCTTGGAAGCAAGCAGGGGTGGCCATCCTCATATCGAATAAAATCGATTTCAAGACTAAGTTAATCAAAAGGGGTAAAGAAGGTCATTATATACTGTTAAAAGGAACCATTCACCAACAAGACATAACAATTATCAATATTTACGCACCAAATAATGGTGCTGCGACATTCATAAAACAAATTCCCCTCAAGTTCAAGAATCAAATAGACCACAACACAATAATTATGGGTGACTTCAACACACCTCTCTCACCATTGGACAGATCCTCCAAACAAAAGTTGAATAAAGAAACTATTGACCTCAATACCACAATCAATAATCTAGACGTAACTGACTTATATAGAATATATGAACCATCATCAAATGGATATACTTTTTTCTCAGCAGCACATGGATCCTTCTCAAAAATAGACCATATATTATGCCATAGGGCAACCCTCAGTAAATATAAAGGGGTGGAGATAATACCATGCATTTTATCTGATCATAATGGAATGAAACTGGAAATCAATGATAAAAGAAGGAAGGAAAAATCCTACATCACATGGAAAATGAACAATATACTACTGAATGATCAATGGGTTACAGAAGACATAAAGGAGGAAATCAAAAAATTCTTAGAGATAAATGAAAATACAGACACAACATATCGGAATCTATGGGACACAATGAAAGCAGTTTTAAGACGAAAATTCATCGCATGGTGGTCATTCCTCAAAAAAAGAAAAAACCAACAGATAAATGAGCTCACACTCCAACTTAAAGCCCTAGAAAAGGAAGAGCAAAACAACAGCAAATGTAGCAGAAGGCAAGAAATAATTAAAATCAGAGCGGAAATCAATGAAATTGAAACAAAAGAAACTATTGAAAAAATTAACAAAACTAAAAGTTGGTTCTTCGAAAAAATAAATCAGATCTACAGACCTTTAGCCATGCTAACGAAGAGAAGAAGAGAGAGAACTCAAATTACTAACATACGGGATGAAAAAGGCAATATCACAACAGATGCTACAGAAATACAGAAGACAATTAGAAATTATTTTGAAAACCTATATTCCAATAAAATAGAAGATAGTGAAGACATCGATAAATTTCTTAAGTCATATGATTTGCCCAGACTGAGTCAGGAGGATACACACAATCTGAACAGACCAATATCAATGGATGAAATTGAAGAAGCCATCAAAAGACTACCAACCAAGAAAAGCCCAGGACCGGATGGGTATACAGCGGAGTTTTACAAAACCTTTAAAGAAGAATTAATACCAATACTTTTCAAGTTATTTCAGGAAATAGAAAAAGAGGGAGCGCTTCCAAATTCATTCTATGAGGCCAACATCACCCTGATTCCGAAACCAGACAAAGACACCTCAAAGAAAGAAAACTACAGACCAATATCTTTAATGAACCTAGATGCAAAAATCCTCAATAAAATTCTGGCGAATCGAATACAAAAACACATCAAAAAAATTGTGCACCATGATCAAGTAGGATTCATCCCTGGGATGCAAGGATGGTTCAACATACGGAAATCAATAAATGTTATTCACCACATCAATAGACTTAAAGATAAGAACCATATGATCATCTCGATAGATGCAGAGAAAGCATTCGACAAAGTACAGCATGCCTTTATGTTCAAAACATTAGAAAAATTAGGGATAACAGGAACTTACCTTGACATTGTAAAAGCTATCTATGCTAAGCCTCAGGCTAGCATCATTCTGAATGGACAAAAGTTGAAGGCATTCCCTCTAAAATCCGGAACAAGACAGGGATGCCCTCTATCTCCACTTCTATTCAATATAGTTCTCGAAACACTGGCCAGAGCAATTAGAGAGACGAAAGAAATTAAAGGCATAAAAATTGGAAAAGAAGAACTTAAATTATCACTATTTGCAGATGACATGATTCTATACCTAGAAGACCCAAAAGGGTCTACAAAGAAACTACTAGAACTAATAAATGAATTCAGCAAAGTGGCAGGATATAAAATCAACACGCATAAATCAAAGGCATTTCTGTATATCAGCGACAAAACTTCTGAAACGGAAATGAGGAAAAACACTCCATTCACAATATCCTCAAAAAAAATAAAATACTTGGGAATCAACCTAACAAAAGAGGTGAAAGACCTATACAATGAAAACTACAGAACCCTAAAGAGAGAAGTAGAAGAAGATCTTAGAAGATGGAAAAATATACCCTGTTCATGGATAGGCAGAACTAACATCATCAAAATGGCGATATTACCAAAAGTTCTCTATAGATTTAATGCAATGCCAATCAAAATCCCAACGGCATTTCTTGTAGAAATAGATAAAGCAATCATGAAATTCATATAGAAAAATAAAAGACCCAGAATAGCAAAAGCAATTCTAAACAGGAAGTGTGAATCAGGCGGTATAGCGATACCAGATTTCAAACTATATTACAGAGCAATAGTGACAAAAACAGCATGGTACTGGTACCAAAACAGGCGGGTGGACCAATGGTATAGAATAGAGGACACAGAGACTAATCCACAGAGTTACAACTATCTTATATTTGATAAAGGGGCTAAAAGCATGCAATGGAGGAAGGATAGCATCTTCAACAAATGGTGTTGGGAAAACCGGAAATCCATATGCAACAAAATGAAACTGAATCCCTTTCTCTCGCCATGCACAAAAGTTAACTCAAAATGGATCAAGGAGCTTGATATCAAATCAGAAACTCTGCGTCTGATAGAAGAAAAAGTTGGCTCCGATCTACAGATTGTGGGGTCGGGCTCCAAATTCCTTAATAGGACACCCATAGCACAAGAGTTAATAACAAGAATCAACAAATGGGACTTAATTAAACTTAAAAGTTTTTTCTCAGCAAAAGAAACAATGAGAGAGGTAAATAGGGAGCCTACGTCCTGGGAACAAATTTTTACTCCCCACACTTCAGATAGAGCCCTAATATCCAGAGTATACAAAGAACTCAAAAAATTAGACAATAAGATAACAAATAACCCAATCAACAAATGGGCGAAGGACCTGAACAGACACTTCTCAGAGGAGGATATACAATCAATCAACAAGTACAAGAAAAAATGCTCTCCATCTCTAGCAGTCAGAGAAATGCAAATCAAAACCACCCTAAGATACCATCTCACTCCAGTAAGATTGGCAGCCACTATGAAGTCAAACAACAACAAGTGCTGGCGAGGATGTGGAGAAAAGGGTACTCTTGTACATTGCTGGTGGGACTGCAAATTGGTGCGGCCAATTTGGAAAGCAGTTTGGAGATTCCTGGGAAAGCTGGGAATGGAACCACCATTTGACCCTGCTATTGCCCTTCTCGGACTATTCCCTGAAGACCTTAAAAGAGCATGCTACAGGGATACTGCCACATCAATGTTCATAGCAGCACAATTCACAATAGCTAGACTGTGGAACCAACCCAGATGCCCTTCAATAGATGAATGGATAAAAAATGTGGCATCTATACACAATGGAGTACTATGCAGCAATAAAAAATGACAAAATCATAGAATTTGCAGGGAAATGGATGGCACTAGAGCAGATTATGCTTAGTGAAGCTAGCCAATCCCTAAAAAACAAATACCAAATGTCTTCTTTGATATAATGAGAGCAACTATGAACAGAGCAGGGAGGAAGAGCAGGAAGAAAAGAGTAACATTAAACAGAGACATGAGATGGGAGGGAAAGGGAGAGAAAAAGGAAATTGCATGGAAATGAAGGGAGACCCTCATTGCTATACAAAATTACATATAAGAGGTTGTGAGGGGAATGGGAAAATAAACAAGGAGAGAAATGATTTACAGTAGATGGGGTAGAGAGAGAAGTTGGGAGGGGAGGGGAGGGGGGATAGTAAAGGTAGCAGAATACCACAATTACTAATAGGGCATTATGTAAAATTGTGGATGTGTAACCGACGTGATTCTGCAATCTGCATTTGGGGTAAAATTCGGGGTTCATAACCCACTTCAATCTAATGTATGAAATATGATATGTCAAGAGCTTTGTAATGTTGTGAACAACCAATAAAAAAAAAAAGACTGGAAAATAAAAGAAAAAAAAATAGTATTATTCTTACCCACAAAAAAAAAAATAAAATAAAATAAAGACAGGGTCTGAGTTGCTTAGCGCCATGACATGCTGAAGCTCGCTTTGAACTCGAAATCCTCCTGCCTCAGCTATTACAGGTGTACACCACCTGTAATTTCATATTTTTAGGCCTCTACATTTTTAGTATATTTTATTTGTAAATTTTCAATCTATTCCTTACTTAATAAGCAAAATTAGTTAAAAATATTAATTTGACTATGGAATATTCTTACTCTGAAAACAGATGACAGAACTCAAAAAATATATCAGTCTAAAACCACTCAATATAGAGGCAGATAATTAACTACATTATTTGGAAAAAATATTTTGAGAATAATAATAAAATACAGTATAATAACTAGGGCATACTAAAGATTCTGAATTATTTAAAGATAGGAAAGTTCATTTTATTCAAGAGTACCTGTTGTATATGGAGGACACAATGATGACTGATCATAATCTCTTCTAAGCTATTTTTTATTTTAAAATGTTTATACACATAAACCCTCAAAGTGTAGATTATTGTGTATTCAAAAAAATCTTGAGAATTTTAATTGCAAGACACAATATTTATTCTACCATCTCTAACATCTGAGTGACTATCTGGGGCTACAACGGAAACAGGCAATGAAAAAGAAACATTTTTATTTGAAGAATAAACGTACCAAGCCAGAAACCGTAGCAGTGGATGTAGCTATAGCTGGTATAATTTTACCAGCTATGCGCTTTGTTTTGAAACGGTCAGCTGGTTCAATGCTATACATTTTGGCACGAAGATTGGATGCAGCTGTGATGAAATCTATGTGTCCATTACTATCATCATCTTTTTCAAATGAAAGCACTGCCATCTGAAGGTCACCTAATCATAGTGAACAGAAGAACAAAATTCTCAGTAAGTGGTAAAGTTATTGTTAGGCAAAAAACAATATATATATATATATATATATATATATATATATATATATATTTAAAGATTTGCTTTTATATTTTTAAATGATTGAAAAATATAAGAAAAATCCAAACAATTGAAGTTATATAGAGAATATATAAAAAGAAATTAATGACTTTAGTACCACAAAACTAGAAGTTTTTCTCTCTCAAACCCCTTTCTAGTAAAAAGCAAAATAAGAAAGCTAAAGATCACGTATCTGTTGCCAAATGGCTTATAATAAAAACATCAATATTTGATCTTATTAAAAATTTACTCCATGAATCCTACCCTGGGACATTTTCCCTCTGACAACTATTTGGGCCAGTTGGTCAAGTAAAAATATGTATCTTTTTGGAAGATTTCCAGTTATTCTAGTGATTATTCTAAATTGTTTTTTCTGAAATTTTACTGGTGCATACACAGCATCCCAAAAGTCTTGAAACCACTGGTTTATGTAACAAAAGATAGTTAGGAAGCCTAAACATAAGAGCAAATGGTTCTGTGTTTAAAAAACTGAAAGTTCTGTTTTCCTGTATTTTAATATGTAAGACCATTCAGCAAAGATGTACAGGTCAGTTTATATTCCCAGACAGTAATTACAGAGAATAAAAAGAATTCTGTATGATTCTTTATTCTAAAGTGATTTAAATGGGTCTATCTAGATATTAGTCTCAATAAGGAGTCCATTAACCTAAATTTTTAATATTTTAAAAACAAGAGTTCTTTGCTCATCTCTTTAGACTGCTTACTATCTGAATAACTAAAACAATAAGAGCTAACAACAAAGCAGTTAATGTGATTTGGAGAATTAGATTTCAACATCTGAAGGTAGAATCATAGTAGGGAAAATGATGAATTTAGAGAAAGATGAATAGTGACTTTCATATGATTGATATTACTACTGTTATTATTTAATCCTACAAACTTTGGTATGGAGCTTTGTGAAAAAAAATCTTTTATATACAGTTTTGCTTACTTTTGGTAGCTTCATTAGATGAAATAGCCTTTTCTAGTTGGAAAATAGCATTCCTCTCATCTTCACTACTAATAGGAACATGATCTGGTTTCCTTGCAGTTTCATCTGTTTGAACAACCTTTAAATAGACATATTTATTAACATTACCACATTCTGCATCATTTATCTGTTTTTTCAAATAGGTCAGAAAGAAAAAATATTTCCTCCATGTATTTTAATCAGATTATTAATCATTATGGTTTAACTATGTTACATATTCCCTTGGTACAACTGGTATTTATATATTTGTTTTGTGGTACTGGGTGCATGCAGTATATGGTACTCATGCATGCTAGGCCAGAACTCTACCATTGAGCTATATCTCTGGCCCTTTTAAAATTTTTTTATTTTGAGATAGGATCTTGCTAAATTGCCCAGGCTATCTTTCAACTTCCTCTTACCTCAGTCTTCCAAGAGTTGGGTACAGGTGCGTGTCACCATGCCTGGTTATATTTTTGTTTAGGTTATTATCTCTCTTCTCACACTGGGCATATACATTGTGTGAGAATAGGGCTCTTTATTTATCTTGTTCACTGAGAGACCTCCAATATATCTAGAACAAACCTTTTCATACTAGGTGTTAAAAATATTTTAACTGAATAGCTTATGTAGTTCTTTTAAAATTTCACACTAAAATGAAGTTAACATTAAAATAATTTTGATTCTGACAAATCTACTTTCAATCAACTGCCTAAGTTAGTGCAGAGCTGTTTTATGTAGTAAAGGAAATTGAAGAATAAAATAACACATAAAAGTATATAAAATATATAAACTGAATGCTGAAAAAAAGTTCTTTCCTAAAGAATGTTTTTCTTCATAATACAATAATTTATCATGTTAAAAGTGGTATATATCACAAATAATTATCCTTAAGAAATTATTAAATATTCCATAGAATATGAATAGTTTCAAATAAAAAACTAGTTTCATAATTACTTAATAAAGTACTATTTCTCATTTAAAAATACATCCAATTCATGTTTTCACAGATTAAACATTATTACAAATATTTAACATGTTAGAGTCAAGAAAGCAGAAACTTTTGTATGTCAGAATGTCTAATTGATACTTTTGGTATGAACTACTTAAAAGAATTGTAAAAAGACCATAATTCATGTTAAAATCATAGCTTAACTGCTCAGGAAAATTTATTATCCTTGAACTTTTGATACACATAGAAGCAATGAAAGCCAGTATACTGAAGGAAGAGAAATAAAGGCCAGTAAAGTTAATGAAGCATGTTTCCTTAGCTTCTGTCTAGTTTCATCCATGAGAGAAACATGGGCTAGGAAACTTCTTCATTTGAAACTTCTACTAATCTTTATTGTACTTTTATTCTTTACAGGCTACATGTCATGAACATTTCATATAGCACAACTGCCTAAAAGACTTCACTTCCTTCTAAGTAAAAGGCAGAATGGAAGACTGCACACACTAATTCTTCCTTGAACTTTGTAGGAAGTCATTATTCCACTTTATCTCATATAGTTAAAGGGTAAAAGTGGATGACTTTTAGAGTGCATGCAAAAAATGCACACACTAAATTTGTGAAAAAGAAAAATGCTTTGATATTTTCAAACTTTCCTATTTATGTTGCCTAAATTTTATGACCCATCGTTATTATATTTCTTTTCTGTGTGTTTTTAAAATACTTTTTAATCTGTAGATGGATACAATATCTTTATTTTTATTTATTTACCTTTATGTGGTGCTGAGGATTTAACCCAGGGCCAAGCATGCAAGACAAGTGCTCTACCACTGAGCTACAACCCCACCCCCTTTTTTTTTAAAATGTTTTTTGTAGTTGTAGATGGACAGAATGCCTTTGTTTATTTATTTTTATGTTGTGCTAAGGATTATACCTAGTGCCTAGTGCTAGGCAACCACTCTGCCGCTTAGCTACAGCCCCAGCTCCATTTGTTTGTTTTTGTGATGCTGGCAATCAAATACAAGACCTTGTGCTTACTAGGCAAGTGCTCTACCACTTAACCATATTCCCAGCCCCAGCACCCTAGCATATTTGATAAACAAAATTACACAGTCTTAGTTATATCCAATTTTCCATGTATGCTACAGTATAATAGTACCCCAACAGCTAAATGTAACTGAAAAATGGCAATAATCTTTTCTCCACCAATATTTAGTAGAATATGTTAAGCACAGTGGGTCTTCAGGGTTGTCTTGCAATTTTACTACATTTTAAATTAAGAGACTTTTCCACTCTGCTGGGCAATGATTTCATACCTTCTTTTCTCTGTACTAACTTCCTTTATCTTCTTATCTCCTTAACTCCGAACAATTAAGCTTACTTCTAATTTCAACCAAGAATGTAATCTTTTTTTCTCTCACATTCCACTTTAAATCCCTTAGAAATCCTCTCAGAACTACAGTAAATTATATAGAGAATCCAATTCTTTCCCAACCAGTAACCTACAACACTTATTCAAACCATTATCTCTTGCCTGTGTTCTTACAAGAACTTTTGAACAGCTTTTCCTGCTTTTCTGTGTGTCTTAACATTCATTCTTAGTCATTTATCCTTTTAACATATTGTTATTCCTCTGCTTAAAAATCATCCACTAGCTTCTTATCTCAAAGTAAAACACAAAATATTTATCTTTTCTAATTTCTTTCCCCTACTGATTTTTTCTTAGCATTTCTGTCTATACTGATATTATGTGTTTATTGGCACTTCATATGGTACATTTCTGTCCCACTGAAATATAACATCTGTAAGGTTTTATTGTAGTATTCTCCAGGTTTAGAATGGAACTTGATACGAACAAAAGTCCACGAGACTATTGTTAAATGAATTAATTTCTAAAATTTACCTTGTTGGAAGGTTTGAATTCCTGAATCTTTACTTCTGAAAGAATACTCACAAGGGCTTCTGTTGACAAGTCCTGTTTTTTTAAAAAAGCAATAAACAAACATAATTCTCTAATTCTGAATTCTAAAGCTAAAAACATCCAAAAAGTCCTTTACCCAAATTGTGAATAATTTACCATCTGAAATATTTAGGCTATATCCATTTGAGACACTTAGGTTTATTTCTATAAAATTATCACCCGTAATGGCTATAGGGGGAGGAGGAACTAGGGTGAAAAAGTACTTATCTGTCAGCAAACCTGAAATTTTAGCTCTTTTTGCAGATTTTTAAAAAGGGATTACCTTTACTATTTTTAGCACCAATGTTTTTACAAAGTCCCTTGCACAACATTCTGTTCAACAGATAAGCAAATGGACTTCATACTTTGAAAAACAGAAAAATATTCAAATGACTCAAGATGAACTTAGATCAATTTAAGGTTTTTGGAGCCATATTCAGTATTAAAAAGCTGCTTGGACACAAGGCTTTTCTTTCTTTTTGGTACTAGGGATTGAACTCAGGGGCACTTTACCACTGAGCTATATCCCCAAACCTTTTTATTCAGAGAGTGTCTTGAGAAGTTGCTAGGGTTCTCACTTAAGTTGTCAGCCTTGAACTTCAGATCTTCCTGCTACAGCCACCTGAGTCACTAGGATTATAGGCATGAATATACTGCTTCTGAGGTCAATTACTACTCTTATAAAATAGCTGCCATATTTTTTGTAAAAAATAAAATGCTGTTATTGCTATTAGACATTTGTGATATATTTTATATATATTAACTAGAAAATGATTGGATTTATAATAGGCAATTTTACCTGGATCCAAAATAATCATATATATATATATAGTATAATATGGATCCAGTTCATATTTCTTTATTTGGCCTATGTGAGAATATAGCAATTTATTTAGCTCCAATATGCATTTGTGAAAAAAATCAACCAATGCACACTTGTCTTGCAAGATTATATGTGATCCTTTGGATATGAGTCAACAAACATGATGTCTAGGACAGTGACTATACTGATAAGGGTAAGAAAGTTCAATACAGGGGAGGGTTTTTAGATTTCTGGAAACATGTAAGTTAATATTACAATAAATAAAAAATAATTAATGAAAAGAATCTCTAAGAGTATTTTAAATTGCTATGAAATGGCTCATTTTAGCTTTTTATAACAGAATAACAGATTAGAAATATTTTAAAAATAAAGTATAACTGCTTTTATAATAACTGTTTCATATGCAAATTCAGAAAGTAAAATTCAATTTTCTTCAATTTAGTAATACTGGAATGAATTCTTCTGCTATGTTAGATTGGACAATACAACAAAAACTTTTTTTAAATTTTTTGATTCAATTAACTAATTTTAACCTGGTTTTACATCTAATTGTTAGGGGTTGAAAAATATCTTACCTTTTCTAAAAATGGAACACAATATACTGTAGCATATAGTTTTGCAGCATTCTGAAGGAAACTGAGGTGCCTTTTGAAATAAAAAATTAAAGCAAAGTCTGAATGCAGTTTTAATAAAATTCCAGTTTAGAACAAAACTGCCAAAATTATAAAAGAAAAAATATTAAATATTTATTTAAAAAAATTTTTTTAGTTGTAGATGGACATGATACCTTTATTTATTTTTATGTGGTCCTGAGGATTGAACCTAGTGTTGCACAAGAGCTAGAGAGGACTCTACCACTGAGCTACAACCACAGCCCTAAATGTTTATTCTTAAAAACACTGAACAGTAATAATATTCAGGTAGTTATCATGACTACTTTGAGGAAAGGAATGAATGGTGAGAAGTAGAAAATTTAAACCTGTGGAAGAAAATTCATTTTAATTCCTAAGAAAATATTATATACCAGGTATTCAAGAGTATACATCAGGTTCAATCTAAACAAGAGACTGTTTAAAAACAAAAAAGGTTAAACTTTATAGAGAAGCAGGATAAGGTGACTGGAGGCCTACAAGCACTGGATGAGAAAATTTAGCAAAGAGCTATTTGTAGAAAGGAAGATTAGTGAAGGCAAGATAAGTGTTTAATAAAAATATATAAATAAGTGTGAATCTAATGTGCATTAATATAGTTCATCCAGAAATGAGACCAATTCCTTTGAAAATTTATTTGAAATTATTTAGGGAGATACTCAGTAATAACTGCTGCTTCCTCCATATAATTAAAAATTCTCAGCTTTATTAAGTATAAAACACTTATTATCAGTTTGTTTTTTTATTGAGAAAGTTAATGAGATGATTTTGGTTTTACATTATAGTAGATAAAAATAATGAAGTTGTTTACCATGTGAGTAAATGGATTTACATTTATGTGAAATGAAAAGTTGTGGTCAGAATTATTTGTTAATAATTTGCTTATGCAATCATTTAACATTAAAGCCCTTGCAATTAAGAAATGTACACAGTTCAAATTGATATAAATACTTACAAAGGTTCATTCAAATCAAATTTTATTGGAGAAGGTGGTCTCTTTGGTGACTGCCAAAATAAACCTAACAAAAAGATTCAAATATTATTTTCAATATATGCTGACAGTTTAGTACTAAGTTACGTTAAAAATTTCTTCTTCCCTCGTCGTTATACAAAATACATGTATGATGATGTGAGGGGGATAAAAAAAAAAAAACTAAAAAAAAAAAAAATTTAAAAAAAGGGAGAAGGGGAATAAGATGGAAGGAGACCCTCTTTGTTATACAAAAAAAAAAAAAAAAAATTTCTTCTTGACGCTTGGGTTACACTTACTGCCATCTTTTAATCGTGTGTCCAGAGGAAAACAGTGAAGAAGCTGAAGAGCCTAAAGAAAAAAGTAAAACAACAAAAACAAAAAACATGAACTAAAGAAACCCTCAATAGTACATGAGAACCTACTGATCGATTGATTGATTGATTGTACCGGGGAATGAACTCCAGGGCAATTTACCACTGAGCTAAATCCCTTAAGTCACTAGGATTATAGGTATCAGCCTGGATAGCAACTAAATTTTTAAATTAAAATTAAACATTTCTATGTGTTAATATATATATATACATGCTTCATGAATCAAAAAACATTAAAAAAGGTATATCGTGAAGTTCCCAATCATCTGTATATTGCTTGTCCATTTTCCTGTCATTACTCCCGATACCTGGAAAAAACCTCTATTGTCATTTTTTATCAAAACCTTTTTCTAAATATCTTTAGCAAACACAACTGTACAATACTTCATTCACTATTATAAAAATGGTGGCATATTTTACATATCACTTTGTTTTTTATAAAGAGCTAATCCTTACAACAAATAACAAGTAACAGTCCACAGTATTTTGAGATAAAATATTTGGGATTTGCTTCAAAATCATCTAGGGGAGAATGTGAATGGAAATATAGATGAAACAAAATTATCTGTAAATTGATAATGATTAAGCTGAGGTGAAAGATAAATGACTATGACACAGTGGGTTCATTATATTATTTCCTCCACATTTATGAGACTGAAGTTTTTCCATATAAAAAAAAAAGTAAAAAAAAAACCCCACAGAAAATAAGAACTAAAAGAGGTTTTTAAAAAATTCTAAAACAAAGAGGGCACTGACAATCGTGGTAACAACAATTTGAAGAGTATCTGGGAAAGAAGTCACATTTAATCATTGGGTGATTAAACCATTTTTTCTAAGAAGCAAAGGCATGAAGGAAGTTAAAAGACAAAATCAAATATTTTTTTTTTTCAAAAAAGGTGAACTTACTTTATATTCTTATAGGTAAGAGCCCAAAGAGAGGGAGAGACTAAAGAGAGTTACAGTAAACATTCTAGCAACTGTATGTAATTGCAAGTAAGAATAGGTAATATTTAGTGATTACTCATGTGCCATGTGCTGTTCTAAATATTTCAACTGTATTAACTTATTTGATTCTCAGTCTACCCCTAAGTATCAGATACTATACTATGAGGATAATTTATTATCCTCAATTTACATTTGAGGTAATAGATATAAATTGTGTTTCTCAAATATGATTGGAATACAAGGAGACAGAATCAGTTAAATGCATAATAGAAAAGCCAATGAGTGGAATTTAAATGCTTTCTCCAATGAGTAACATTGAAAGAGAAATTAGCGTGTGCTCTCGTTCTTGCTTATTACTATTTTTTTTTTTTTGTACCAGGAATTGAATTCAGGGGCGCTTAACCACAAGGTACATCCATAGCTCTTTTTTGTATTTTATTTAGAGACGGGTCTCACTGAGTTGCATAGGGCCTTGATAAGTTACTGAGTCTGGCTTTGAACTTGGGATCCTCCTGCCTCAGCCTCCTGAGCAACTGAGATTATAGATGTGTGTCACCAAGTCCCACTGTTACTAATTTCTGAAAACCTTGACCAAAAAAAAAAAAAAAAAAAAAATTAGTAGACATTTGAGGTCAATAAAATTAATTTAGAAATAACTAGTTGAGTCAAGGTCAGACTTTTCCTTAATGTCCCAGAATGCTTACTTACCTTATGGTTAAAATATTTTTCAAACTTTAATCTTGCTAATTCTACACACTGGGACCAATTTCTAGGTCTTCTAGTAAGTAACTTAATGACTTGAAAACAGCCTTCTAAACTCTGCCCACTTTGTATTTTCTAGAATGGAAGAGAAAAAGAAAACATGAATACACTTCAAATTAAAAACACATACATACACTTTCTAAATCTCTGTTAAATGTTTTTATTCTATTTTTCACCTCAAGTTCCTTGTCTCTACCTTTCTCTTCTGCCTCTTTCTTTTAATTGATCTTGTATAGGAAGAGAATGGTAGGAGATTTCATAGAAAAATTTAACGCTCGCAAGATAGGTGTTTTCCTAGCTATGTTATTATTACTACATATGTACTTAGAGTACAAAGAATTCTATTAATAATATTTATAAAAAGCTGACTTTTCAGTAGTATATGATTAAGGAATACAAGGAAACATCTTTGAAGTTGCCCTTATCATGAGAGCAGTTAAGTCTGAGATTACTGTTTACTCCAAACATTTTCACTAAAACTTCCTCAATTTTTCCCCTAAGAGCTTAGCAAGTCCTTTTATTATTTGTTGCTCTTATTATCATTATTGCAGATCAAACATAGTTAAACATTGACAATTTCATATAGTTCAATCAAACTAAAATAAGGTCATCTGTGACATAATTTCAAGATTCCTCATGTATGGTTTTTAATTTTTATGTACAACACTAATGTTTTAACCATTCTTTATGGAGGTAAGACAGGTAACTTGAAATTAAGATTATAATGACACAAAATGTTAAGTTTGTATTAAAATGCATTAATTTTACCTGTAAGACTTCTTCTGCCGATAGATAGGTTTGCCAAAATTTGTTAAACAATGAAGGCTTGTGTGAAAAGGAACTCTCAAACTGTAAGGGAGAACAGAAAAATGTTCCACATACAAGTCTTTTTTTAAAGTTGGATATATCACATTCTCACTTCAAAGAAGGTAAACTGTCTGAAAAAGGAACTTTTACCTTATCTCTTGCCCACTGTATAGTGTGTTCGATAGCAGCTGGAAAGGATTTTAAGGTACAAAATGGTATTTCCTCTTCTGGGGGATCTCGCTATTATAACACATGACAAAAGATACTTAAGAAAAGCAGCGATAAATTTTTATGGATTTGAGTCTTAAGACCAATATAAAATTAAAAAATCATGTACAAGCATACATTTTAATATTTTCTCTTACATAATTAAAATTAATTCTTTTGACATTTAACCTATTTGTTAATAGCAAAGGAATCACAAACATGAATACTTTATCATTTTGTCATCTGTGCTATCATTTGGTATACCATGTAGTACACACGGCGTATAACCACACATAGCTCTTTTTTTTTTTTCAGAAATAAAGGTAAGATTTAAAATTTCAGAACAGTACTGCCGCCTACATTGAAAAGTAATTCAAGAATCCAAAATATAGTACCTTGAGTCCTAGGGTAATATAAGTCTCTCTATGGAGAAAAATACTTGGAACCAAGGATGAGTGGTATAGTTTCTTACAGAAAGTGTGTCTTAAATAAATGGTATAGTTTCTTACAAAAGTGTGTCTTAAATAAATGGCAAAAGCTAAGTTATCTCATGTAGATAAAGGAGCACTGAAGAAATCTTTATTATAGGGTACAGGTAGGCGAGGCTTATTCATTTAACCAATCTAAAATGACTCACTTTGTCTCTTTTTCACTTAGAGATTTGGATTCGAGTTTTTTGACCTATAAAACACTACTAAATATTTTATAAATTAAAGAGTGAAACCAGGAGAGTATTACATTCTGGTTCTCAAGAGTTTGAAGCCAAAAAAAGAGGAAAAGGTTTAGGAGAGATTTATATTGGAAATCTTACAATGACATCAGCATATCATGATTTTTCTTCCATCTAATCACCTTCAAATTAAACTTCTGAATTTTGTAACATTTTCATTATATATAAACTTCTGATTTCATGAAAGGACATGGAAAAACATGTCCTTATAAAAATTTTAAAAATTTAGAAACCAAATATACCCATTAAATAAAGGGATACTGATGCTTCAAAAATATTATTTTTTCACTTTTTTTTTTTTAACCTGAGTGGATCTTTTTAAGTTGTAAAGCTTTATTTCCGAGACCAGTCGTTTGAACTTTGGCAGTATCTCAAAATTATTTATGGAGTTTTAAAACTTACACTTACATCATTATGTAAAATTATATGCACACAGACAGCTAGGTCCCACCTATTAAGAATCTGATTCTTCAGTTAGATTTTGGGTGGATCACCAGGGTCTGTACTTTTATTAAGTTTCACAGGTTATTTCTGACAATGTAGGCTAGGTATAAATTCCTGAGGAGAATAAACATTAGACACAAATGTACAATGACTATCCTTGCCTTCTTTATTCCTTAGATACCAGCTAATGTATAATATAATAAAAATCAAAGGATCAGCAGATGAAAATAATTTTGTCTTTGTTGATAGCTCAATTGGCAATCTAAAAGTTTAATTTTCTTATCAAGCAATCTTAAACTCCAAAATTGTTAGAAAACTAAATAGAGGCTTTGAGAAATAAATAGTATACACACGAATACTACTACAGGAATACTAGATACAAAATTCTGATGACTTTGAAAAAATTCAGTTATCATTTTTAGAAATGCCACGTATAGAGGTACAGACAAAGCTGGCAGAGCAAAAACAGAAGGATTAAGAAAGCTAAATCAAATTTGCTGACTTGTGATGAAGACAAAAACCAATGATATATAAAGAAAACATTTATTTCAAAGTGTTGATCACTTACATGACTATTATAAGATTCAGTCAAGTGAGGAATAATAACTTCAGTGTGTCCCTTAGTGCCCATTGTTCCAGAATCTAAGAGAGGCCGTAGATTTGCTAAGCAACGGCTGTTTGAAAATATAATATTTTTGTAAAAAACACATTGGCCATTTTGCATATTGATACCTTTTTCTGAATATATTAGGAAACAAAATGTATAAACACCAAAAACCCCACTGAAAATTTCTACTTCCCAGACCTGTCATGCATGCAAATTCTGTTGCTCTTTCTAGTCATTTTTGTTTCTCCCTTCTACTACCACCCCTAAGTCTTGGGCTGTGTTGGTTTTTATCTCTAGGTTAATTCTTAACTTATCCTTTCTTCTGTTGCTTTCTATTTATTCTTTGATTATTTTCTGACAACAAGTGCTATCCCACTATATATTCTCAATATTTGCTTTATCTCAAACAGTATCAATTTTTCTTCTCCATATTTACATTACCCACATTGTCCACATTTTAATATTTTGTGTGTGTGTGTGTGTTTTGCTTAAGACCACAATCTTTTCACTACATTTTTTGACTGATAAAATTTTCCTATTATCTGCTCTAGCATCCCAACATTAAGGAGTCATATAATTATGTAAGAAAGACTATGTAAGGTTTTCACATGTATAATCATTCATTCATCTACTTATTTCATAAACATTTACTGAATGATATCATCTGTTGAACACTAAAAATACAGTAATAAAAAATAAATGGTTTCTAAGAATGACTTACTGAGGCAATAAACATTAAATAAATATACATGTCAAGAAAAGTGTTATGAAGGAAAAAGTATATTGGGGAGAAAGTCTGTTTTAAGACAGACATTTAGGCTAAAACAGAATGAGGAAAAAACTTAAACTGAAAAGTGATAGGCAAATTCAGTGACAGGAGTTTTGGAGAAAGATAAACATCAACTTCCTGAGGTTTGGGGGAAAAAAAAGTGCTGAAGCTATGGGCTGGGGATGTAGCTCAGTGGTAGAGCATTTTCCCTAATGCTTCAGGCCCTGGGTTCTACCCCACTCACTGGAGAAAAAATTGGGGGTCAGGGGAACTAAAGGCCTTGTCAGAACTGAAAGAATATACCTGTAACTAGAATAAGTAAGAGGAACCAAAATGCCTGGGTATATTTTACACTAGTGTGGTGGATGAGTGGCAGTTACTGCATGAAAGACATTTAGACTAGTTCCATTTTTCAATTTTATTCTAAGTATAATGGGAAATCATCAGACAGTTTGGGTTTGATGAGTACTATAGAACATAAAGAATAATCAGAAAATTTGTAATTTTTCAATAAGTAGGTGTGAGAAATAGAAGTAAACATTAAAGATAATTCTTCATGAACCTGAATAAGAACCTACCTGTCTACATATCTCCTGGCTTCCACATTATCTAATGCTGTAATAATTATGTCTTGTTTAGTATAAAACTCATCATTGTAAATGGTCTCAGTGGCCGGACATACTTTGTTCAGGTGTGCATCTATCTTTAACTGAGGATTTATTTTCATAGTTGCATCAGCAGCAGTATAGCTTTTAGGTTTCTAAACAAATAACAAATACAAACAGAAGAAATAATGTTAAACGAAAAAGATGAACTATGAACTTACACATTCTAATTTCTTGTAAATAGATATATAAGGTGAAAGTAAAGCAATAAGACATTTTCATTTTTGGTTTGTGATAATTATAGTTACTATAATCACTATATTTAATAATGCACCTTAGTCCAAATAATATACACATTAATGAAAAAAAATCTAAAGATCCTTTATTTCATGGTTCAGTGGTTTAGAATTATTAAAATAATAGTTAAGATTATGCTCGAGATGGCGGCAGATAGAGTGCATCACCCCCCCCCCCCCCACTGCGTCACTGTGCAGGTGAAAAACGAGTTAGAACGGCCAAAAGCTATCTTGTTAGGAATTTCCAGCAAAATTGGGGTGCACCGAAACCTAGAGGAAGGATTTCCATCGCCCAAGGATCGGTTATGGGGGCTCAACCACCAGTGAGATTCAGGCTGTTTGATCGTGGCCCGCTCGGCTGCTAGAGACTGCATGGCGCGCCGGAAACAGCGTCCCTAGAAACAGCGAGCCAGCAATGCAGAGGAACGGTGCTGCAGATTCTGTGGGCTCCTGCCGGCTGTGCCCTCACTGTGCTCCGGGCTGAGTTCTGGGTTTGAGTCGGGGGAAGGAAGCGGTCCAGTTCTGTCCTCAACACCGGGAGAGCCCACCTAGGAAGCCAGCGGCCACCATCTTGGAGAGCAGACGTCACCATCGCCAGTTTAAGACAGATTGCAGCAGCGATAGAACAGGTCTGTGTCATTTAGACCATCTCCCATACAGCGGGGAAATAACATAAAAATCTCTCCCTGGCTTTCCAGGGGCGTGATTAACAGAGTGAGCGTGAATAGAGGCATGGGGAAAGGTAAAAGTACCTGACCTCCAACTCCCCCCTCCCACCAGCGGCGAAAACGAAACCTGTCTCTCCAGCTCTCGGGGGAGGGGCTAGCGGAGGGAATCAAAACAATTAAGTGCTGGTTCCCTATAGCCGCGCTCCACTTCCAGGAAACTGCAGGCCCAGAGTGTAGCTTGAACTGCTGAGAGGTATCACACTAGGAAAGGCCTGGCTAGAGGAGAAGCGAAGTTGACTAGAGACCAGGAATAAACCTAAGCTAACAGGTTTTGAGAGACACCAGAGGGGGGAGGAGGGAGCGACCTCACACTGATTGTTTCCAACAGCCGGAGGGTAAAATCTTGGCCTGGAAGGCACAGCGCCACCTACTGGAAGCGAAGAAAATATAAGCCTAACAGTGCCCTTTTTTTCTTTCCCTTTTTAAAATTTTTTAATTTTAATTTTTTTTCTATTTTTAAATTATATTTTTAATTGTAATTTTTATTTTACCGCATTTTATTATTATTATTATTATTATTATTTATTTTATCATTTCTTTTTCTTTTCTATTCTTTTCTTCTTTCCTCCCTCCCTCTCTTTCTTGGTTTGCTTCCTTACCTTTTCCCCATCTTTCTTCTTAAGCATGACCACCCAGAATACATACAACTTACTAAATGCAAATAGATGAATACTACAAATCAGTCTATAGTCCGCCTAAGCCCTTAACTACCCCCAAGTACTCCTGTCTATTCTCTTGTTAATATCCGCCTGCATCTGAGCAACCCCCCAAAGAAGCTAACATATACTAACCTCCATACCATCAAATTGCCCGACCTCAACATAAAATGCTAAGTTCAAACCTTAATTCTCTATATGCCATCAAAATCTGTAGGCCTTCAATGAAACTAATGAATTTACCTTAAATCACAATTAAATCCAACATCTCTAAACATTGTCTCCCAACACAAAGGAGAGATATTGGAACTATAAAAACCAAAACAAATTTAAAGAAGAAAACAGAAACACAGCAGTCAAACAGAGTTGGAAAGTAACGTGAGCACCATGAAAAAAACAAGGGAAAAAAGGATTACAAACAATGCAGGACAACTTAAATTCACAGGAGAACCTAGAGGCATCTGAGACATGGACAGAGAAAGAACTCAAGGCATACCTAACTCAGATGGAATGGAATCTTAGAGAAGACTTTAGACAGCAACTCCAAACAATGAAAGTATACTTTGAAAACGAATTAAATGAGCAAATTCAAATGGCAAAGAATGAGCTCTACCAGGAGATAGAGATTTTTAAAAAAAATCAAACAGTAATCCTAGAAATGCAGGAAACCATAAACCAAATTAAAAACTCAAACGAGAATATTACAAATAGACTAGATCAAATAGAAATCAGAACATCAGATAATGAAGACAAAGTTTATCAACTTGAAAAGAATATAGTCAACACAGAAAGGATCCTAAGAAATCACGAGCAATCTATCCAAGAGATATGGGATGTTATAAAAAAACCAAACTTGAGAGTCATTGGGATAGAAGAAGGTGTAGAGGTTCAAACCAAAGGAATGAACAAGCTATTGAATGAAATAATCTTGGAAAACTTCCCAGATATGAAAGATGGAATGGATTGCCAAATCCTGGAAACCTACAGGACCCCAAACATACAAAACCGTAATAGACCAACTCCAAGACACATAATTATGAAGATATCCAACATACAGAACAAGGAGAGAATATTAAAAGCTATGAGAGAAAAGAGGCAGATTACATTCAGGGGTAAACCAATTAGGTTAATGGCTGATTTTTCATCACAGACGTTGAAAGCGAGAAGATCCTGGAACAACGTATTTCAAACACTGAAAAATAATGGATTCCAACCAAGAATACTGTATCCAGCAAAATTAAGCTTCAGATTTGACAATGAAATTAAAATATTTCATGATAAACAAAAGTTAAAAGAATTTGCAGCTAGAAAACCAGCACTGCAAGGCATTTTGAGCAAAACACTACAAGAAGAGGAATGAAAAACAGCACCTAAAACTAACAGTGGGAGGTAACACAGTAAAGGGAAGAAAAAAAAATAACCAAAAAGGAAAAACTAGCCAAATTAAAATAAATAAATAAGCATGACTGGAAGTACAAACCATATGTCAATAGTAACCTTAAATGTTAATGGCTTAAATTCACCAATCAAGAGACATAGGCTAGCAACCTGGATTATAAAAACAAATCCAACAATATGCTGCCTTCAGGAGACTCATATGATAGGAAAAGACATACACAGGCTGAAGGTGAAAGGTTGAAAAAAATCATACCACTCACATGGGCCTCGGAAGCAAGCAGGAGTGGCCATACTCATATCGAATAAAATCAACTTCAAACCTAAGTTAATCAAAAGGGATAAAGAAGGACACTATATACTGTTAAAAGGAACCATCCACCAACAAGACATAACAATTATCAATATGTACGCACCAAACAATGGTGCTGTAACGTTCATAAAACAAACTCTCAAGTTCAAGAGTCAAATAGACCACAACACAATATTTATGGGTGACTTCAACACACTGCTCTCTCCATTGGACAGATCTTCCAGACAAAAGCTGAATAAAGAAACTATAGAACTCAAAAACACAATCAATAACCTAGACTTAACCGACATATACAGAATATATCAACCATCATCAAGTGGATACACGTTCTTCTCAGCAGCACATGGATCCTTCTCAAAGACAGACCATATATTATGCCATAGGACAACTCTTAGTAAATATAAAGGTATGGAGATAATACCATGCATTTTATCTGATCATAACGGAATAAAACTGGAAATCAATGATAAAAGAAGGAAGGAAAAATCCTGCACCACCTGGAAAATGAACAATATGTTACTAAATGATCAATGGGTTACAGAAGACATAAAGGAGGAAATCAAAAAATTCTTAGAGATAAATGAAAATACAGACACAACATATCGGAATCTATGGGACACAATGAAAGCAGTTTTAAGAGGGAAATTCATTGCCTGGAGTTCATTACTCAAAAAAAGAAAAAAACAACAAATAAATGAACTCATACTTCATCTCAAAACCCTAGAAGAAGAAGAGAAAAACAACAGCAAAGGTAGTAGAAGACAAGAAATAAATATTTATTTTCTAAAATTAAATATGAAAACATACCTACATGATTACAGAATGAAAAAAATACTTTGATATTTCACAACTCAAATTAATATCCAAAATCAATGCAAAAACCAATATTTTATATTAAAAGATAATTTTATATTTTCCTTTTTATCTTTCTCAGTAGTAATAAAATTCTAAAACATTTTGAATTTAAAAACACTTTGTTTTTTCAATCCTATTTTCTATTTACAAAAAGGAAACACTTTTTTATATAACAGATGACTTAAATTCGAAACAGAATATCAAACATACCTGTATGTGATGAGGACGAAATAGGAACTGTCTATTTAAGTTGGATTTTTCTATCAAGTCAGGATCTGTAACTGTAACCTAACATTGGAAGGAAAACATAATAAGTAAATCTATCTTACTTATCTTGGAATGACTAAAACAGCTTCTACAAATTGTTCTAAATTATTTGGCTTACCAATACTATGCTTTTATGCCTATATTTAATTATAATTGATATTCAGCATAGGAGTACCTTAAACAAGGTTGTAGAATAAATTGTAATCATTATTCAAAAATGTTCTTCAACTATTTATGAGAAAATAGAGGCTGAAAACATCTCTATCACCTTTTAGACCCATGCAATTAATTACCTATAGAGGACCTAGCTCTTCTTTCTAAATTTGTATTTATTCTTTGGGAATTGTAGTTTGAAAAGAATACTTGCAGATTTCAATCTGAAAGGAACTTCAGCTAATGAGGTCTACAAACTAAAGTGGAGGCTGCCTGTTTTTGTAAATAAAGTTTTACTGGTACACTGTTACACTGTTTGTGTACTGTCTATGGCTATTTTCATTCTCTGAGGGCAGAGCTGAGCAGTTGTGACGATACCTGGTCAAACCTAAATGTGCAATCTGGTACTTTCAGAAAAAGTTTATAGACTTTCATTTCAAAGGATGCAAGAAAAGTGACAGACTTATATTAATCTGAAAAGTATTCAAAATAATTTTCCATTTAAGCTAGTATTTTTAAACACAATTTGCCTAGGTATAATATCTCTCAGACTATGTTAGTTATTAGATGTTGAATAATAGTATTTACAGATGTTCATTTTCTTTTAGTGGATATCTCCCAGATATTTTAATATTTCTGTCTAATTATGTTAGAAGGTATCTTTTTTAATGGGAATAACAATAAAAAGCCAAGCAGAAAATGACCTTTAATAAAAAACCTTACTCAAGGTTAACTGCTGTAGTATATGACCATAATCTCAGTGACTCAGGACACTGAGCCAGGAGGATCTGAAGTTTGAGGCCAGCCTAAGCAATTTAGTGAGTAGGCCCTAAGCGATTTAGTGAGACCCTGTCTCAAAATAAAAGGGGCTGAGTGGTAAAGCACCCCTTAGTTCAATCCCCGAGTTCCAAAACAAAAAAACAAACCCTTACCCTTACCTCAACTAATAATTACTGTGATTGTGGGTATACCTCTTTGTCTTTCTACCTTTTCCAAACTCACTTTTTATTCTCCCCATTTTGCTTTCTACCACATTGATCAAGTTTTCTTAATTCCAACTGGTTTGGAAGTTATACATCTATTTTTATATGGCTATGTTCAAAATTTTAACAGGTATAACAGGTATATATATAACTTCTAAAATTAATTAAACCGTCTTCTTCCTGAACAATCTGAGAATACAGGAACTTATTTACCTTGCAACTCTTCCTTCTACTTTCAATGATGACATCAATGTACAACATTACAGATATTTTATTTTGAACCATACTCCTAAATCAGTAAATATTTTAACTAAAGACTTTTTAAAATTAATTCTTATCTAAACCTAAGAATGCTGATAAATGCCTCTGCTTATCCTTCAAGCACTACCCACATTACTTAATAGTACTCGCAATAAGAACCAATGCTGGTAGGTAATCTTTAATCATTTTATTGGTTAGATATCTTTACTTTGTCCTCCCTCTTGAAAGATTAGTTGAATATAGAAATTTATGTTCATAGTCATTTTCCCTTTAACTATAAAGTTCTATGTATCTTCTAGCATTTATTGTTGGACAGATGATACAACCTCCTTTTTGAATCTTTTTTTTTTTTAATATTTATTTTTTAGGTGTAGATGGACAAAACACAATGCCTTTATTTTTATGTGGTGCTGAGGATCGAACCTGGGTCCCACCCATGCTAGGCTAGTGCTCTACCACTGTGCCACAATCCCAGCCCGAATCTTCATCTTTTTAATTTGAACATACTTGTCTTGCTTCAACTCCAGGAATTTTTGTCATTATCTTGGAAATACATTGTTTCTTCCCCAGCATGTTTATTCTCCCTGGAAATTCCACTAGATTTACACTGGACATAGCAAATGCATCTGCTTTCATTTTTTAAAAGACAGTTTTTCTACACTACTTTCTGAGTACTTGTATTTATCTTCTATTTGTCAAATTTCACTTTCAGTTGCATATGAATTGTAGGTTTACAATTAGACAAATTCTTACATGACATTTTGGAAAAATCTTAGTGCTGATTTCTTCTCATGTTTCTATTTCTTTTTATCTTCTATCATTTTTAAATTCAAAGTTTATTCTACCATAAGTCGATTTTCAAAATTAAAAAAGTTAAAAAAGTATTTGTACAGTAAGTCTATGTGTTTGCGGTATTTCAGAGGTCTGTCCACATTAACTTACTCCATTTTGTTGCCTGAACTCAACTGGTTTCTTCACCAGTTTTTTTTTTTTTTTTTTCCCTTCACATGCTGATATGCACTATGAATTTAGGTATTCAGGTGATCCCCAAACTTAGGCAACCAAGGGTTTTTTTGTTTTGTTTTGTTTTAAAATGCCTTTTAAAACAATAGAACTAATAGTAGTGTATGGAATAAAATTGAGGAAATCCTAAGCAGAAATAATATAAACATATAATATCTACGAAAGTAATAAATGTCCTCTTACAAGTTAAACTATAAAATGTGAACTATTATATAAATTTTAGTTATTTATGGTCATTTTGTTAGTCATTATGATAAATCTAAGAAATCACTAACAAAAGTTAGTTTATATCTTAAAAGGTGAAACACCACCAATGAAATCTATTTTTATTTAAATATATGGCATGGCTTCGCAATTAACTTATATTTAGTGCTAAAAATTTAAATTGCATTCCAAAATTTATATTATTCCTACTACTGTTGACATTAATTGAAACTACATCTAAACTACTACTCTGTAAATTTCTAATGTCTTCTCTCATCTTAAAGGTTTATTTAACAATTAATAGTATCTAACGGAAGTAACAACAATGTGGTTGTTTTCAGTTTTAGAGCATTAGAGAAAGGAACTGAGGAGCAGAGAATTAAAGTAATTTGTCATAAGGTCACAGATCTTGATTAGTGGTTAGAAGATATCAGATTCTTCCAATTTGTGGTTTAATGCTCTCGTCTCAAAAAATACTTCAGATCTACATAGTCAAATACAGTTCAAAAAAAGGTAAAAGAGAAATACAAACTTTTAGCTCTCAAAGATTTATATCTTACCATTCCCTTTTCCTTGTCTGTGCCAACACCAAGTAAAGCAAAATTTTTTAACATTTCACAGCCTATGGCTCCACATCCTACCTATGCAGGAGAAAAATGATATGTACCAGATTAAAATAAAACTATAATACCTACTTAACAAGGAAGAATTCCAAGCTAAATTTTCTTCAAATGCTAAGTTATGATAACACATACTTTAAAATAATTACTGGCCATTTGTGACTCATTTTAGTTCAAAATAGTTAACATTTATTATATCTTTTCAAGTTTCTCAAAGATGGAAAAAAGTATAAACCAAATAAGATAAAGCAAAATATTCATAACTTATTTAAACAGAAGACATTAAAGAATTCCAAAAAAAGCAAAATACTGAGCTCAGTTTTTGTAAGACAGACATGAACACCACAAAACATTTTAATGGAAAAAAATATCACATCACAATTCCCATCACTATTAACTTACTAAAAAGACATTCAAATTCTGTAGCTTTTGACACAAAGTATCTCCAATGCAGGCTCTTAAGGCATCATATCTATCTCCTCTGAAGAAAACAACATTTAACACAAAAATAGAAAAAAACAAATATTAGATTAGTTTCATTGTCATTAATGCAAATTTCATGTGCTTTAAAAAAGAATAAACTAAATAATATCCTCCAACTTATCAGAACTACCTTAACTGAAAGAGAAAAGACCACACAAAATCAGCTTTTACTCTTTCCATTTGACTTAATAAGTCCAAATAACTTAAGTGACGATAACTATAATTCACAGTAGTTCCCTCTCATCCAGAGGGAATTTGTTCAAAGACCTCCAGTATACCCGAATCCTTGGACACTACAGAAGCCTATGCATACTAAATTTTATCTTACATAAACATACATGATATAAATTTAATGCCTTTTTCATTTTAGCTCTCGCATGCTGTGGTTGTAATTTTTGCAGTTTGAGGTACAAGAAAAGTTAGCACTAATTTCTTTTTCCTTCTTTAAAATTTCATAGACAGCAGACTCTTTCTTACCATAGATCTTTTTAAAAAAAAAAATTTATATTTTAGTTGTAGTTGGACACAATATCTTTATTTTATTTATTTATTTTTATGTGGTGCTGAGGATTGAATCCAGGGCCTCACACATGCTAGGCGAGCACTACACCGCTGAGCCACAATCCCAGCCCCCTTACCATAGATATTAATAACTTCTGCACACAACCTTTTTCCTTTCTTTAGGTTGAGAACTTTCACGTTTTCACTTATACATAAGTAAAATATATACATATATATATATTTACATACATCTATATTTATATATAAATATAAATATAGTACTTTATTTCTTGTTTTTGGTATATCCAAATTGCTAGGATCACTATTCTTGCATTTTGGGGTTATTACTGAGAAACCCAAGGGTTTACTTGAACAAAACCAACTATGATACTGATGGTTGATCTAATCACAGCTACAAAATGATTAAGAGGTATTCAACAAATACTCTGGATAAAGGGTTGATTCGGGTCCTAGGCAGAATGGTGAGATTTCATCATGCCACTCAGAAGTGCATGGAATTTGAAACTTAAAAACTGCTATTTCTGGAATTTTCATTTTGTATTTTCAGATCATACGTCACTGAAATCTTAGACAACGAAATTGCAGATAAGGGGACTAATGTATCTTAAAAAATAATTTGCTAAGCCAGTGATTTTTAAGAAAGTTCTTAGAGTAACCCATGTATGGGCTTTAGAGTTAACCCACTTTAAACTGATGGCAGAATTTTGGGTTATGTTTACTCTAGGGAGAATAAAATCTCAACTTTTATCAGATTCTGAAAGAGATTTACAACCCCAAAAAGTTAAAGTATGACTGATAGACTGCAGAGAGCATTTTTTTCATCTAATATTATTCTGATATTTTGAATGCTAACCATTCTCATGACATAAAGTTTAAACCTTTATATTCATTATTTACAAAGTGGTAAAAAGATATGACATTTAACACCTAAGCAGGTAAGAAACAATGAGAGAAAATAAATCTAAAATAAATCTATGTTTAGACAAAAACTTTCAAACTCTTGTTTCTTATAAACATACAAGTAAGAAAAAGTAACAGAAATTTCTGTATTACCGTGGGAGAAATTCTTCACATTCAGGTTTGCCTAAGGATTCGACAATGTCTGCTGCTTCAAGATATAACTTAAAGTAGAAGATTAAAAACATAATTACTATGTATATAACATAAATTATTTAAAAAGGAAGCTCTTCTCTACTATAGTTATTTAATAATCATCATTGGAAAAGATGATTAAAAATGTCAATTTGGAGTAAAATAATATTAAAACATAATTTTTTATAACACCATGCCTATTCCTATATTTTCTCTTTTAAAACAATGGTAAAAGTTGAAAGAACTGTTAAAAGATATATAATCTAATCCATATCATTTAGTCACGTAAGATGCTATTTTTAAACCTTGGAAACAAAAGGAAAATTTACTTCCAAATCTAACCAAGATGTTAACAGTTACAACTGAACCAGATTTTCTACTAATCAACTTGTATCCCATGCTGGAAGAAACAGTTCAGTAGTAAAGTTGCCTTACGTGGGTTCTTTTTATAATATAAAAGTGAATATTATATTAAAAATATTTACACTGTTTCAAAACAGAAAGGGACAGAAGAATACTTTCTGCCAATTATTCCTTCTGATGACAGAAATTAGGGTCTTTATTCCATCTTGTCACTGTTTTAAATTGATATAACTCAAACCTGTATCATTCCTATGTTTTCCAACTTTAGAATTTTATACCCAGGAAGGGAACTTGAGGACCTATAATGGCAAAAATTTTCATGAAACAAGTTCGAGAGAACCAAGAAAGCTTAGCTATTACTGGAGAACAACTAACTATAAGGAGAGAAAATTCATTTCTTTACTTTCACAATAGAGGGAAATACTACTAAGAAGAGAACTTTGAGTTATTTTCCAATAGTCCTAACATAAGATCCTGTTAGTTTCAGCTACAAAACTAATAAGCTTTGGAGGCATATTACTTGCCTCTCTCATGCATCAAATAATATTTTAAAGTAGCTTTTCTAGCATATTAATATTATATTATAATACATTATACATTCATTTTATGCATGGAAAATTAAAACTTAAATGTTAAAAAAATAGTAAAATTAGAAACTAACCCACTGGCACAAAGGAGAAAACTTTCCTGTCACAGCTTTCAATACTTCTTGGCTGGCAACACCTCCTACTGCTGCAGCAAGTGGGGATAAAAAGCCTCGAGCAGTCCAAGAAAGCCAATGTACAATATCAGCATTTACTTCAGGCTGAAACACAAACCATGAAAGACAATAATACTGTTAATATTATTCAGATAGTGTCCTTAAAATTTCAGTGACTAAATTGAGAATTATTAGTATGTAACTTCTAAAAATGTTACATTTCTCTACTAAATCAATTTTAAATTCTAAACTATTTCAAACTCACAATAAAAAGACTCATTTTGGGGCTGGGGATGTGGCTCAAGCGGTAGCGCACTTGCCTGGCGTGCGTGCGACCCGGGTTTGATTCTCAGCACCACATACCAACAAAGATGTTGTGTCCGCCGAGAACTAAAAAATAAATATTAAAAATTCTCTCTCTCTCTCTCTCTCTCTCTCTCTCTCTCACTCTCCTCTCTCTCTCTCTCTCTCTCCTCTCTCTCTCTCTTTAAAAAAAAAAAAAAAAAAAAAGACTCATTTGCCTGTTACCTTACGCAGCATTTGTTTTTCAGTACCTGCCCATTTTTTGCTATCTGAGTCTTTACATTAGCCTAGGGTAACATTTAGAATTAACAGGAATATCATCCATTTACAGTTTTTGTTAAAGAATAGTTCTTTTTTTTTTTTGGGGGGGGGGGTACCGGGGATTAAACTCATGGGTACTCAATCACTGAGCCACATCCCCAGTCCCATTTTGTATTTTATTTAGAAACAGGGTCTCCTGAGTTGCTTAGCACCTTGTTTTTGCTGAGGCTGGCTTTGAACTCAGGATCCTCCTGCCTTGGCCTCCTGAGCTACTGGGATTACAGGCAAAAGAATAATTCTTTGATGTCAGTTATATTTATGAACAACCAGAATTTACAAAAAAGATTAATAAAGATTACAAAAAATCCTGAACCTTGATAAACAAACATAAGAAGATATGTAAAAATAAGAAGATATTAGTTTATGTGAGACGTGGTAAGTAAAAAGTATAATTATGATAAATAATGGGACAATACATTGCTAAAAATACAAAGTTCTCAATGACTATAATTACAAACTGAACTTATATGTATCAAAATAACATGTTATCATTTTAAAAGAAACAATGGGTAATTGAATTTTGGAGCTGTTGTTTTAGCACAACTTATTTGTAACAAAGATCTTTTCAAAAGCTCTGGTTTTTCCTTTCTCTTCCTATGCTTTCAAGATCAGTAACCTTAATTTTGACTTGAAGCTTCCAGTAGGGCTCAATTAATCTCCTGAAATCCTAAGTACACTAACCATTATTGAATACTTAGTAAGGGAGACAGTGGGTTTTGGTACATTCTCAAAGATATGTAAGATAAAATAATAGTTAATAATTACTCATTATTTTACCCCTCCAGTTCAATTTTCTATTTCATAATTTTGAAATATTTAGCACGCACCTTAAGTCACAAGAACTGTGATTTAAGTTGTGCCATTTTTAAATGTTGATATTGGTGGCAATAATATTACAAGCAATGATGAGCATAAGAGGAGCAAGTTAGATTGAGTAAGTACCTATTGTGCTAAGTTTTATACTAAGTTCCTATAAAATTTTCCAAATAATCTTAGGAAATATCATTTTTATTATATTATGTAAGTGAAAACCCAAAACTTTGAAAGAATAGGTAACTTAAGATTTTATAGTTGGTAAACTGATAAGCCAGGATCTGAGTGCAAAATGTGCAACTTCATAACTTTATTTTTATCATTAAGTTATACTATTTCCCAAGATTCTGTTATTTTTCAGTAAAATACATGAAAAACATCCAAATCTTGAGAATTTTTGGTTACCCTAGGATAGTCTAATTATCTCAATCACCAAAGAACATTCATAGACACAGAATCAAAAATAAAAATGTGACAGGTCTTTAGTATTGATAGGAAAAAGAATATTATAAACTTCAATTACTTGTAAGTAGAGCAGATGCTAAACTCCAGCAGAGATAACTGTAGACTTGACAAGGCTATAGGCCTGCCCATGAGGCAGGAAATAAGAAGAGACATAGTACATACAATGGAAGCCCAATGATTACTAAGCATAGTCAAAATCATCCTGAGAAAATAAAAAGTCTCACTAAATTCCACAAACTGAACATAGATATAAAGTTTGAAAGATCTCAGTACTGGCTATGGTGAAAAACCTTGGGAGAGGGTTTTTTCCCCATTTTTTATAAATCAATAAATGGGCAAAGGAACTAAACTTATGTTTATATTTATAGTTAGCAAAATATATTAATATATTAATAATTCTCTTAATTTATAAAAGAACATAAATATTGAAGAGACTATCTTTTCTCCAATATACATTTATGGTGTTTTTGTCTAAAATGAGATAACTGTATATATGTGGGTTTGTTTCTGTGTCTTCTGCTCCAGTGGTCTTCTTGTTTGTTTTTGTGCCAAAATCATGCTATTTGTGTTACTATAGCTCTGCAGTATAATTTAAGGTCTGGTATTGTGATGATTACTGCTTTACTTTTCTTGCTAAGGATTGCTTTGGCTATTCTGGGCCTCTTATTTTTCCAAATAAATTTCATGACTCTCCTTTCTATTTCTAAGAATAACGAACATAACTGGAATTTTAATAGGAACTGCGTGCAATCAGTATAGATAATACTTTTGGTAGTATGGTCCGTTTTGACAATATTTTTTTTTTTTTTTGCCTAGCCAAGAACATGGAAAAACTTTCTATCTTCTAAGGTCTTCAATTTCTTTCTTTATTGCTCTGTAGTTTTCATTGTAGAGGTCTTTCACCTCTTTTGTTAGACTGATTCCCAAGTATGTTTTTTTTTTTTTTGAGGCTGTGAATGGAATAGTTTTCCTAATTTCATTTTGCTTCAGTTTATTTTATCATTGGTGTATAGGAATGCAATTGATTTATAGGTGTTAATTTTATATCCTTCTACTTTGCTGAATTTGTTTATGAGTTCTGCAAGTTTTCTGTGAAGTTTTTTTGGGTCTTCTAAATGTAGCATTATGTCTTTGGCATATAGGGATAGTTTGAGTTCTTCTTTTCCTACCTGTATCACTTTAATCTCTTTCTTTTGTCTAACTGCTCTGGCTGGAGTTTTAAGGAATATGTTGAATAGGAATGGTAAAAGAGGGCTTCCCTATATTGTTCCAGTGTTTGAAGGAATGCTTTCAATTTCTCTCCATTCAGAATGATGTTGGCTTTGGGTTTAACATATAGCTTTTACAATGTTGAGGTTATATTCCTACTTTCCCTAGTTTTTCTAGTGTTTTGAACATGACTGGATACTATATTTTGTCAAATATTCTTTCTGCATCTACTGAGATAATCATGTGATTCTTGATTTCCAAATGCTAAAGCAAGCTTGCATCCATGGGAACAAACACCGCTTGAACAAGGTGCACTACCTACTCCCAAGTGCAAGAAGTAAAATCAAGAATCAATTAATAGGACAACATCAAAATAAAAAGCTTCTTCACAGCAAACAATCAAGAATGTGAAGACAGAGACTACAGAATGGGAGAAAATTCTCCTACCTGCACCTTAGATTGAACATTAATCTCTAAATATACAAGAAACTCAAAAAGCTTAAGACCAAAAAAAAAAAAAAAAATCAAATAACCCAATCAATAAATGGGCAAAGGAACTAAACAGGCAGTTCACAGAAGAAATATAAATGATTAAAAAAAAAAAAAAAACCAGTTTCACATCTCTAGCAATTAGAGAAAACCAAATTAAAACCACGATGAGATTCTATTCACTCCAGTCAGAATGGCAGTTATCAAGAGAACACAAGTAACAATAAACTTTGGTGAGGATGAGTGGAAAAGGATACTTTCACACATTGCTAGTGGGTGCTACTCTGGAAAGCAGTACCAAGACTCCTCTAAAAACTTGGAATGGAACCATCTGACTCAGATATACCATTCCTCAGTATATATCTAAAGGACTTAAAATCAGCATACTAGAGTGATGCTGCCATTTCAATGTTTATAGCAGCTCAATTCACAATAGCTAAGCTATGGAACCAACCTAGGTGCCCTTCAAAAGATAAATGAATAAAGAAAATGTGGCATATATACACAATGGAATATTAACTCAACCATAAAGAAAAATGGCTTTTTGGCACTTATTAGTAAATGGATGAATCTGGAAACTATCATGCTAAGTGAAATAAGGGAATCCCAAAAAAACCAAAGGCTGAATGTTCTCTTTGATATGTGGATGCTAATACACAACAAGGAAGAGAAGGGAAGAATAGAAAGTTCAGTGGATTAGTCAAAAGGGGAATGAAAGAAAATAAAGGAGGGCAGGAATAGGAAAGACAATAGAATAAATCGGACATAATTTTCCTATGTTCATATATAAATATATGACCAGTGAAACTCCATATCATGTACAACCAAAAGAATGAGATACAAAGTTATAAATAATACGTCAAAATACACCCTACTGTTATGTATTTCTAAAAAGAACAAATAAAAGTTCTGAGACAAAAATAAAATGCTATGTACTAATACCATTTCATTGAGACATTCTAGAAAAGGCAAAAACAACAGTGATCACCAGGGTTTGGCTGCAGGCTTCAGAGATTATCATAAAGAGGCGTAAGGGAACATTTTGGCCTTATGGGAATGTTTCACATCTTGTCAGTGGTGGATATGGGTCTATACACTTTGAATTCATGGTGTACACTAAATTAGTTGTGTAAAGAATTTTGTTTACACCTAAAATGGGTGAAATTTACCTTATATAAATTGTACCAGCCGGATAAATTCTTAATCATATTCCCTTTCATCACAGACTCCAATAATCTACTTCTTTTTTTTATTTTTAAAAACTTTTGAAACAATCTATTTACAATAATCTATTTTTAAATTTTCATATATTTTTTTCTACAACCACTACATATGTAATGAATGGTCTCTCATTTATGGCTGGTGATTCATTACCTGTGGTATATTTATTTTTTCTTTTTTAAAATTACATAACAGATAAAAGCTTCCTATGTTAAGCTCTTCATTTCCCATTCATTTTTATAAAATGAGAAAAAATATTTTCAAATAATTACATAAATATTGCTATGTTGATAGTTGCTAAAGTGTTTGGCAGGCAGGCACTAGCATCATAAAATGAAAATACCATTTTCTAGGTTATATGTTCAAGTCCAAATGTGATATGCAAAATACAATTATGAGATTTGTATGTATCACATATAAAAGAGACGGTAAATAGAAAAGTTGATAATTTTATAGTGAGTTTGAGCAGGTTAACAAATTGAGTAAATCAGAACAGAATGATAAATAATGTAAACAGCATTAATGTAACAACAGCAGCAACAAATAGTAATATTCTAAGTATTTGACAAAATCACATCATTTATGTTTATAAAATAATCAATAATATTAACAATCTTATGAGGTAGGTCAATCCTATTTTATAGGCTTAAAAGATAAAGTAGAAAAAAATAAAGAAATTACCCAGTGTCACAGAATCCATAAGCAACCAAGCTGGGATCTGGAGGAAAGAGTAATTTGTGTGTGTGTGTGTTGCGGGGGAGTGGGGTTATTGGGGATTTAACCCAGGAGTGCTCTACCACTGAGTTTTAACCTCAAAACTTTTTAATTTTTATTTTGAGACAAGGTCTTGATAAGTTAATAAGGTTGGCCTCCAACTTCTTATATTCCTCCTGCCTCAGCCTTCTGAGTAGTTAATATTATAGGTATGTGCTGTCCTGCCTCGTTTAGAAAACTGTTAATATATACAACATCTACATGTTACAAACAAATCTTTTTTTAACAACCAGAACTTTGAATATTTACCTTCTCTTCCAAGGTTTCACTTATAGATGTTGCTAGTTTCAACAGCTCTTCTGAATCTTGTTGGCATCTACAATTCATAAAGGTACCTCAATGTCAATTTCCCATTGCCATAAACAGAAGCTCATATTCAAAACTAAAATATAAGATATTTATATATGGATGTGGATTTTTTTATAAAAACATATATCCAGCATATTATGAATCAGAATACTTAAATCAGAGAAATCATTCAGCATTTGTTTTTTGGGGATTGGCTAACTTCTCTTAGCATTATATTCTCTAGCTCCATCCATCCATTTACCTGCAAATGCCATGATTTTATTCTCTTTTAATGCTGTATATATACCACAGTTTCTTTATCCATTCATCTACTGAAGGGCATCTAAGTTGGTTCACAGTTTAGCTGTTGTGAATTGTGCTGCTATAAACATTGATGTGGCTGTTTTTAAGTCCTTGGGTATAGACTAAGGAGTAGGAGAGCTGGGTCAAATGGTGGTTTCAACCCCAGTTTTATAAGGATTCTCTACACTGCTTTCCATATTGGCTACACCAATTTGCAGCAATGTATGAGTGTGCCTTTCCCCACACATTCTTGCCAAGACTATTGTTGCTTGTATTCTTAATAGCTGCCATTCTGAAATGAGTGAGATGAAATCTTATAGTAGTTTTGATTTGCATTTCTCTGGGGATGGGAGGATTAAATGAATTCTAGATAGGGCAAAGGGTAAAAGGGGAGGGAGAAGAGGAAAGGGGACATAGGGACAGGAAAGATGGTGGAATGCGATGGTCATCATTACCCTAAGTACATGTATGAAGATAAGAAGGATGTGACTCTACTTTGTATATTCAACCAGAGACATGAGAAGGATGTGACTCTATATACAACCAGACATGAAAAATTGTGCTCTACATGTGTAATATGAATTGTAATGCATTCTGTTGTCATATATAACAAATTAAAATTTAAAAAACCCCATATATCCAAAGGACTTAAAATCAGCCTACTACAGTGATGCCGCCACATCAATGTGTAAAGCAGCTAGACTCACAATAGCTAACCTATGGAATCAACCTAGGTGCCCTTCAACAGATAAATGGATAAAGAAAATGTGGCATATATACACAGTAGCATATTACTCAGCCGTAAAGAAAAATGGCCCCATGGCATTTGCTAGTAAATGGATGAATCTGGTGACTATCATGCTAAGTGAAATAAATGAATCCCCAAAACCAAAGGCTGAGTATTCTCTTTGACAGGTGTATGCTAACACACAATGAGGAGGGGGAGGGAAGAACAGAGAAGTTCAGTGAATTAGACAAAGGGGAATGAAAAGGAAGGGGGATAGGAGTAGGAAAGACAGTAGAATAAGCTGGACATAGTTTTCCTATGTACATATACGAACACATGACCAGTGAAACTCCACATCATGTACCACCACAAAAATGGGATCCTAATTAGCGTAAATTATACCCCATGCATGTATAATATGTCAAAATATACTCTACTATTATATCTAAAAAGAGCAAGTTTAAAAAATCCTGCAGCACTTAAAAAAAAATGAAATAGGCATACTGTAAAGATACAGACATATCAATGTTTATAGCAGCACAGTTCACAATAGCCAAGTTATGTAACCAGATCACATGCCTCTCAAGAGACAAACAGATAAAGAAAATGTGGCATACATAGACGATGGCATTTTACCCTGCCATAAAGAATGAAATGATGACATGTGTTGATAAATTAATGGAACATCATGCTAACTGAAATAAACCGGGCCCAGAAAGTCAAGGGTCAAATTTTTCCTCTCATATGTAGAGGAATGAGAAAAGGGAGGAACAGTGGAATGAAACTGATCAAACTATACTATGTACATATGAATATACTACAATGAAGAATGAGGAATTCTGCCAACAGTGTTTTACTGACTTAAAGATAACTGGTTTACAAATAAATAAATTACTTCAAAGCCATGATCACCTAACATTATATAAATAAGATTTAGTTTTAAATAAAAAAAGCAAAATCCTTTTGTAATAGTACTTCTAACTTAAGAAAGAAAAAAGTATGACTAGCTCACTAATTCTCAGTTTTTTTTTAAGTTATAACTTTTAAAGCCATCAAAAAGTCATAATAAATGTTTATATAGGTCAGTATATTTACTGCTTTTGCAATTACCAGGGGCTTTCTTTAAAAAACACTAATTTTTGAGACCTGTTTTTATATAAAAGAAAATAGTTCTTTTAAAACAACAACAAAAAGTTACCCAATATTTGGCTTGCGGTTGTAGTTGTCCTGAAACTGGTCCAATGCAAGCATAGCTGTGTGAATCTGTAAAGGTGCCTATTTAAGAACATTAAAAATTGGCTTCATTTATTAAATGCACAGTATGTGTCAGACACTAGGCTAAATGCTTTTAAAATATTATTTAATTTTAACCCCCATGCGATACACTATTCATACTGATCATGACCAGAGAAGTAAAATGACTTGACCTCAAGGCAATAAAGGTATTTTTCAAGGAATCTCTCCAAGGTGGAATAATTAGTGATTATCAGGCTATTCACATGAAACTTAAGAGCAATATTAATTGAACAACAGAAATAAAACTTTTGTGTAAGTTTATCTAATCTTTTTTCTTTATCAACAATTACAAATTTGCAAACTGTTTCTTCCTTCCTTATCACAAATACATTTGTTAAAAAATTATATCCAGTGATTTAAAAAAATATATGCCTAAGTTTGTTTGCTCTTATATAAACTCTACATGGTTAATAAAATCTTAATAAAGTCAATTTGTATAAGTTATTGAAATCATTTTATAATCAAAGCTAACAAATCCTATCAAGTAAAACTTTAATCATTCTAACATTTTTTTCCATGATACAAATTCCTGTTTTAAATTCTTCAACTTCAGATATATGAGTATAATTAATTAATTAAGAAAACCTGAGGGCAAGAAATATACATGGTTACTCCATTTTAACTTTATCATCACTTACCAATTCCCTTCCCCCACTCTGTTGCCTCTTTCAAACCTGAAAAGTGTGTATTTACCTCAGGTTTGCTAAAATCCGCAATAAGGCACTTTGGATGTTTTATCTGCTTCTCCAATGGTTCCTAACAGGAAAAAAAATTTATTATTTCACAGCAAGTGAGTGATTACTTGACAAAATACACTGTTACGTATCAGTGCAATAGACATAACAATAAACCTTTCCCAAAGGTCTGAAATAATAAAGAAGTTTGTCTTAATTGAAATATAAAATATCTACTATTCTCCCTTATTACCACACTATAAGAAGTTACATGCAAACAACTGCTCTACATAGTAAACTTAAGAACTAACAAGAACATCTTTATACTCCAAAAACTTTATTGTTATTTATAAAAACATATATTGTTAAGCACACTTCACATGTCTGACAAGACCAGAACAGATATTCTAAGATAAAACCTTTGTGGATTAAAAAACCATCAAGGTAAAACAAATAAAAACCTGAAAGACAATTACCCCCAAATACCCACCCAATCTGAACTTACTTGAGGCACAAACTATTCAGTTAAAAATTGGGGACAGAGCAAGAAAGAAGTATATAGGGGCAGATGTGACTAGCTGTAATATTTTATTATTTTAGTTTTGCCTTGAACAAGCCTTCAGGAGTACTATAACTGTTAACAGTTCTGGTGTGGGGGAAGACAATGAAGTTAAAACCCGAGAACTTGCAGTAAAACTTCTCCAAATTCCAAGTAACATCATCAAAAAACCAACCAATCAGAGATGTGTTAGACAGATTACATGGAGAAGTGGCCTAAAGACTTAAGCAGCAGGAGATCTTTTAATTTCAGGAGCATAGGTCTTTATATTCTATTTAGCAACTTACACTTTCATGTCAGGTAATTATTTTATATTTCCAATATACACATTGTTTTTTCTTTAAGCATTAAAATTCAATAGAATTTTAACTTTAAATTAAATTTGAATTAACAAGTATAACAAAGAAATATTTCTTAAAAAAATAAACTAAAAAAAAAAAAAACTAATAAAGCAAAACAACCTTTGATATATCTTTTGAAAATACATATGTTTTATCTCTTAGGAAGTAAACAGTATGATCAACTCTTTGATTATTCAGTAGTGTATATTTCCTTTGAGGTATGCTTATATAGATTTTTTGATATCAGTTTGTTTCTTATATTAATCCAATTTTCCTCAAAGTGGGTAAAAGTTAAACAAAAATTATACAGTGTTTTTGACATCAGTTTGTTTCTTAGATTGATTCCATTTTCCTCAAAGTGAGTACAAAGTAAAAGAAAACAAAATCAATTCAGCTTTTAAATTAACTGTTTGGTTAACTGAGTATTACATTTTTCTCTTAAGTTATTATTTTTATAAAAGGAAATATATATATACATATATTTTAGTTGAAGGTGAACACAATACCTTTATTTTATTTTTATGTGGTGCTGAGGAATCGAACCCAGTGCTTCATGCATGCTAGTTGAGCTCTCCACCACTGAACCAAACCCCAGCCCCAAGAAAAAAATATTTTTGAAGCAAAAAAAAAAGAATTACTTACAAAGCAAAATGTTTTAGGAGTTTTAACTTGTACAGCTATGCCTCCATGTAAATATGGTTCCAGTTCTGTAGTATCACCAATACTAAAAGAAAATGGTGATACCACTAGAAGAAAAAAAAATAATAAAACCATTACACAGGAATATAAATACTGATATTTGAAGATTTATTTTTATAAAAAAATTAATTCTAATTTATAAAATTAAGAGATTCCAGTATAGATATTCTTTATAGGGTAGGGGAACGTGAGGAGCTATAGAGTATTTTTTCTAATGTGATCTTTAAGACTTAAAAAAAAAATCAAGAAAACTCAGAGGAAAAAAACAAAGAGAGAAATAAGAGGTACTCATTATTAACATTAAAATACTTTATAAAGTTTCAATAATATATTGATACTGATCAATCATACAGTAGGTTCTGGCTTATGAAGAGACAAATGGAACAGATCAGAGAATTCTGAACAGACTTAAGTACATCAATAGACACAATAAAGGCAAATAAAGATTGCATCTCAAACCAATGAAGTTAAGATTATGCAATATAGGAAAAGATATTGAATCTCATTCATAATACAAAAATGTAAATTAATATTTTGCTCTGGTAATATTTTCATTCATAACACGAAATATTACATAGTCACAAAAGAAAAAAATTTAGAAAAAGTTTGTCTGCAAAGACTGATGTGAAGAGATCATGAAGACATTTTGTTCAATGGTAAGTCAAATGGTAAGTGATATGCTGCCTTCTGTGTAAAAAAGCAAAAGGAAACCATAGAAGGATACATAATAAACTAAGAACAGTAGTTATTTGTGGTGAACAGGTAAGAACAAAGGAGGTGTGTACTTTTGTATGTAAATATATTATTTCAGTTACTTAACGTTTTTCACAAAACAGAAAATTATTGCAATAACTAAGCAGTAACCAATTAATAAACATTTAAAAAAGCTTCATAAATAACAGCTTTATTTAAATATCCCTCATTGTAAGAGAAATTTTTGATATAAAATGTAGATTTTCTTTGTCTCCATTCTTTGCTATCCGATTGCTTCTTCATATGTAGGCAGTCTCAAGAATCTGACCACAATCCACTAAGGTATGGACTCCAAAATAACAAATGATAATCCCAAAGGATTAGTCAATTTTCACAAAAATAGATAATTAATACTGGTGATCTGAATCTGTATTTAAGATGTTGTAACTGAGAAACAAATTCAAACAGTTGTTACCAAACATGTTTAAATATAGATACAAAGATCTATACAGAGTTTGTAACAAGGACTCATTTTTTTCTAAGAGATATATTATAGTCGTTTAGAAAAAAAGGCAATACTAATAGTCTATATATTAATCACATAGTCTATATACTAATCACATAATTATATTTTCAAACATATCAGGACAAAATCAACTCACTCTTCCCTGAATTGGGGTAAACATGCCATTCAGTTGAATTACAGTTGAGTTACAGTTCAGTTGAGGTTGTCTAGAGCTGTCTTTTACTCTTTTAGGAGGAAAACCACAAACTACATAAATTAATGTTGGCATAATTTCATTATCTCAACTTCAAATGGCCCTTATGATGCTTGATAATATTTCCATTTGTTAAAATGATTATTCTCCTCAAAACTGTGGCCTTAGCACCTTCCCTCTAATTTGGGCCATAATCTCACATAGACCCAGAAAAAAAAAAATGAGTATGACTTCTTGTCAATTAACTTTCAAACTTGCTTGCAGTCATAACCATTCATCCCTTCTCTTTTAGCCACTGAACAATAACATATATCCAACCAATATCTAGTTATCTTCACTTGAATACTTCACTCGACAAGCCTAAACTACTCATTATCTTCTGTCCCAAACCTACTCTCTTCTTCTTTCTTGTACTCCTTACATGAATGTTATCCAATTAGGATATTTGCTCAACTACCAAGATAACAAAATGTTTCTTTTTAAATATTTTAAGATTCTTGGAATTTTAATTCTCATTGCTAGCCCTATCAAAGCACATTTCAATTAGTTGTGTTCTATCTTGGATCTGAGACTTTTACTGTTTAACTCTGTTTGGAACGTTCTTTTTCAGTACCTTCTGAAGTCATTCCAACCTTCAGGTTTTTATCAGGTTACGCTATCCTCACTGTTGCTATCCTCCAACCAGGCAAGGTATCTTTACTAAGTTTGGAGTTCTAAGAATGTCTGTACTTTCTTAATATCATCACTGTTTAATACTTGAACTGAATGTCTTATGCTCAAGACCTATGAATCAGATTTCTATCAGTTGACATTATGTTCCCAACACTGAGCATAGTATCTGAATTATAAAGGTGCTGAATAATAATTATAAATGAGTCAATAAAACACATCACCTTACCAGTTATTTGTTGTGTAGATCCATTTAAACCTGTCATTCCATTAACTTCTCGAAATGTTAGAAGCTGTCCTGTCTCAAGTTTGTGGGGATGATTTTCAAGGCAAGTGACAATGCCAGGATTAGCCTAAAAATTAGAGTTATCTATTAAAAATCAAGTTCACATATTCTTTTAGTATAAATTCCAAAACTCACAGAAAAATGACAACGTTATCATAAAATCCTCAAACCCAAATTCGAAGCCATCTTTTCACATTAAGTGAAAGCAAGCCTTTAAAGAACTGTCACAAATAAATGATCAACTTAGTACTTTTTAAAATGAATGTTGAAATATAATTTCAAGTTTAGGGGAGACATTTAGAGATTCCAAAGACTTTGGATATTTCAAAGATTTGAGGATTTGTTTGACTTGTAAAACATAAAAAAACTAGGTGTTAAAAATTAAGAGTCTAACACTGGCTATCTTAACGTATGGGAGGTATATAGACACTTTAAAATAAAAAACCACTCTAAGCAGGGATATACAAAATGATTTTTCAATTAATTTTTCTTAAAAAAGGTGTGAGAAAGGAAACATACTAAGTTTAAAAATAAAACATAAAGTCAGAAATACAACTATTGTTTCATGGTATATTATTCCTTTGTAATTGGCTGCTTTGGGTTTTAATGTATAATAACTACAAAGAGAACAAATAAATTACTTTGGTTAAAAGAAGTGAGTATTAGAAAGGAATTAATTCTACATTCTTTTAGGAAACAACAAATTAAGATTACATGATATCAAGGAAGTGTGGTTCTAATTTACTTCTACTCACAGGTTAATCAATTCTTAAATTGTTCTCCCTTCTAAATATTGTTTTAGAATGTAATGGATCAGAAAAGTCTTTCTCTACCTTTTCCTATACATGCAGTGTTGGACCAGGTGACTTATGATATAGTCCATCCATGATGTGACAAAGTAAAAAGCTTAGTAAATAATGAATCACAATTATTCGGTATAGAACAAAACTGAAACTAAACTTTATAATATGCAAATGTTCTATCAAGTATAAAATAATGATGGAGTACATCTAGACACTATTAAAATTAATATTCCAATTTCAAGTTAGTTTTAATATAACAATCAAGAAATATTTCCTAATAATTTTAAAATATCATAAATGAAAATATTCATTTATTCTGCTTATTAGAATATTGTGTTAATATTTCCTTTTTAAAAGAAGCATTCACATCCACTTTAAAAAATTTTGTTTAAAAAGTTCCTTAATATAATCATACTTGCGTTATATTTGAAATGAAAATTTCTTTTGGTTCTTCTCCAGTAGTATCTGAAACTTCAAATTCCTCACCAAAATCACAAAACAACCGTGACCAAATTCCATGTACATCTGCACTGATGAACTGTGAAATGGCAAAAATAAGATTTTTAATTTATGTGAAGGAGAAAAACACCTCAAACCTAAACTCTTTCATAAAAAATTACATTTATAGTTAAGTATATTCTTTGGAAAATAAAATGAATCATGAGTAGAATAAACTGTATATAGATCAGGTTAAGAATCAAGAAATTTGGACATCTGGTGAATGGATTATTTGGTATAACAAAGTTAGAAGAACAATAAGTATATATCACCATTTTTCATTTTATGATTTTTAAATAACAAAAATTATGTCCTCATAAAATTCGAGCACAGTATATAACAGTTATTTGATTTAATGGCCTGGGAATGAATATTTTAGCAAAAAAAGAAATGAGTATACATTCACTAAAAGCAGTAAAATGAATGAAAAATAGAACAGAATGAAAAGCTAACAGCAGTCTAAAAAAAAGAGGAGGAGGAACTAAAAGTGAAAAAACAAAGTTGTGAAATTAAAAATCAGATTCTTTAACAAAATCTGAAGTATTTTATTAAAAGCAATGTTCTTTAAAAATGCATTGTTTCTATGTCAAGAATTTGTAAAGAAATTATTTTTGTGCTGAAAACTACTTTTAGAGCTATTGCTAAAAAATAACAAATACTTGTTCCGTAGCATATCTAACCCAGCATAAAATAGTTTTCTAACAAAAATAAAATACAGTGATATTTGGGTATATCTCATAAAAATGATTTGTCATTCCTATTTTTCAAAGTATGAGATGGCTATTAAAGTACATGCCGCTTGATCATGTGTTGTCTTTATTGATTAAAATGGGTCAATACAGTTTTTGTTGTTCTTTTATTGAGACATAAAGCTGGGCAGAAATTTATACGCAGCTGCTGTTGCTGCTTATTTTTAATTTAATTTTTATTTTTTTAAGTTTAAAAGCTGAAAACTCCAGGACAATTTATGTATTTTTTTCCCAAAACAATTCTGAAATATAGATATGTTTAACAGTTACATAAACAAAGATTTTAGTTTATAATCTAATGTAATTACTTAGTAAAAATTCTGTTCCCTGTTGTAAATTTACAGATTATCCTGATTGACCTTAAATTGTGAACTAGAGCACAAATTTCCCAAAGAGAGAACAAATAGACTATGAAAATACCCAAACTGAAAATTTTCTTAGCATACTTATACTATACAGAATGATTTTGGCCTAATGCCATTCTTAGAGTAACAGTTTTTTTTTTTCTTCCAAAGAAAACAGTAACCTCCAAAACAAAGTAGAGTTAGTTGTGTGTATTCAATTACAGGAGAAGGATTATGATTTTTCTTTCTTCCCAGTGTTACCACCAAGCACCTAATTATGCTAGACCAAAAAAAAAAAAAAAAAAAAAAAAGAACAAAACAAAAAAACTAGGAGCCATTCTTGCTTACTCTTTAAAAACTAACATCCAGTCTTTCACAAGTTCTATCAGCCTTTCTTTCTTTTTTTTTTTTTTTGGTGCTGGGGATGAACCTTGAGCATGAGAGGCAAGCACTCTACCAACTGACCTATAACCCCAGCCCCTCAGCCTTTTTTTTTCTTTTTTAAAAAACTGCACAAGTTACATCAGCCTTAAAAAAAAAAATTACCTCAAACTCAACAATTTCTCATTTTCTCTTCATTTTTCATCTGGGACACCAGCATCTTTCATTTAGACTACTGCAATAATTCCTAACTGGTCTGTCTGCCCCTATGCTACTCTTATAATCCAATAGTTCTCTTTCTTTGGGATCACTTTCATAATTACCTCATACTCTCAAAAATTATTAAAAGCTCAAAGGGCTTTTGTTTATGAGTTATACCTATTGTTATTTAAAACAAAGCTAGGGAAGTAGGACAGCTAGATCAATGGCACAGTGCTTTCCTAGCCAAGTGTGAAGCCCTGGGTACTGTAAAAAAATAAATAAAATAATAAAAAAATAAAAAGGATTAAAACAGAAAAAATTAAAATACAAAAACAGACAATTTCCACAAAGTGTCAGAGGACTGACATCAAAACACATCATATAGATGCTGGAAAAATCCACTGTACCCCGTAAGAGTGAAAAAGTAATATTATGAAATATTATGTAACATTATGAAAACAATTTTGAGAAGAACTCCTGAAAGGCTTTAGAAACTATGCTAAGACCACACTTTGGAAACCACTGCTACAGTCTACTCTCCACACAACAAGCTAAAGTGATCTTTTAAAAATGTAAGTCATATCAATGTTTAAGGGGCTTAAAATTCAAATATCCTTAAAGATCCCATAAATTATGGCCCTCTACCTACTTCTCTACATCTAATACACTAGTTTGTTTATTCCTACTATCCTTTTCTCTTTTTTCTAACTGCATTTTAATGATCTTGGCTTGCCTCTTGTTGCTCAAACACTCCAAGTTAATTTTTAAACTTGCAGGTTTTTATACATTCCTCTGCTTCGAATGTTCTTTTCCAGATCTTTAAATAGCTGATTCTTTCTCAGGGTTCTAGTCAAATGTCATCAGCCCAAAGAGGACTTCCTTGACTTTCTAATCTAACAGAAATGGCACTGGGTGTTCTCTCAACCTCATACAGATACTGCTTTTATTCTTTGCCCAGATTTTTTTTTCTTTGCTTATTTATTATACATCTTCCTTAGCAGATGGCAAGTTTCATGAATAAGAAAATCTGTGTCCTGTTCACTAATGTTTTTCTAGGGCCCAGAACTGCACCGGGCACATAGATGTTCAATGAATATTTGATGAATGAAATAATGCACCTCTTGAAAACCATCATTATATCATATTTAAAACTAGATGATATATTTACTGTTTATCAACCTTTCCATTCCTAATCTTAACTCTTCCTTAATTTTGGCAATTTGTCTATAAACCAAACTTAGATCCCTGTTTTAAAAACAGGAAATGAATATACCAAAATTAAACAGAGAAATCTTATGTGATTGTCCTCATGGAAAAAGAGCTTCTTTGTAACTCAATGAGTAGCTACAAATTTTAATAGTAAAACTGTTCCTCTTTTGATTAATTGCATATCATTATGAAATAAGAATACCTTAATTGGAGGGTAATGAGAACGGCAATACTCATTGACCTTCTTCTGCAATGTAAGTTTCATCTCAGTCACCACCACACACTGTTGACAATAAAAAAAATTACAGACTACAAAATGAAAAATTCTTTTAGTAAAGTATAATTTCTTAAAAGTTAGAAGCACATTAGTTTGAAATGCTATCCTTATTAAAAAATTATTACCCTATTGTATTCGCTCTAAGGTTATTACCTTCAGAAACACAAAATATTATAAGTAAAAACATATGCAGGGGAAATCTACCATTAAATTCAATTACTATTAGAGACTTCACTATTAGAAGAAAACCTAATATCCTATGTGGTATCTGTGCACTGTCCAAGTGGTTGGAGCATTATTTTACCTGTTACTACCATGAAAATACCAATCTAGCTATCAGAATACTACTTTCATGTAAACTAAAAGCCTCTTATAATTTAAAGACACATATTAGCTGGTGTAACTTTCGTTTACTTCTGAAATTCAACAGACTCAAAAAATAAACTTTTTAATGACAATCTTATTAGTGAAATCACTCAATCCTATAGCAAACAACAATTTTCAATGCATACTTAATCTTTTATGTTTAATTCTGCTAAAATTAGATGGTTTTAAAATCAGATTTTATTATAATTACCTTAGATTCAAAGAGGTCAAATACTTTCTCCTTAAGGTCATTTGTCTATGTAGTAGTAAAGAACAAGATTCTCAGTCCCCTTGTGTTTCCTCTCTGCTGGTCTGAGTGAATTGGATGTTAGTTTTTACTAGCAATATTCAAGTATGGATTTAGTTTTATTTACCTATGTCAGAATATAGTATGCTACCTGTAATGAGACATTTGGAAAGTCATAATCTTGATGTTATTTATATGTGGGTATGCCATAAATGTTAAGAGTTTAACTTGGGGCCATATCTCTGGATTATATATACCAACTAAAAACTTGAGGGATAAGGGAGTTCAAGGGAAAAGACTTATCTACTGCATGTTATAAAACAGCAGATTTCCTAACTTCAGTGTTTTCTCTTAAAGCAATGCACTACGAGCACAGGCATCCATTGAGCCCTTTGTGTTACACTAGTGGGATTGGAGGGTGGCGAAGATGGTGATAAAATAAAACCTAATTTCCACATTTAAAAAAATTTATTTTAGTTTTGATTAATGTGTATTACTTAACATGTATGAATTAAGGGGGTTCAGTGTAATATGTCAATACATGCATATATAGGTGTGCACCGACCAAATAACAGTATTTCATTCTTTTTTATGGCTCAAATACATTGGTATATATCTGTGAAATTTTCTTTACCTAAGCATATGTAAAAGGGCACCTATGTTAATTCCATGTTTTCATAATTGTGAACTGTGCTGCAGTAACGATGGGTGTGCAGGCATATCTTTGGTATGATTTAATTTACTCTAGATATACATACCCAGAAGTAGGAATGTTAGATCATATGGTAGATCTATTTTCAGCTTTTAAAAGAACCTCCATACTGCTTCCCATGATGGTTTTACTAGTCTACAGTCCCGTCAACAGTTTATGAGAATGTCTTTATTTTCCACATCCTTGCCATTTTTGGTTTTCTGATAACAGTTGTTTTAATTGGGGTGAGATATTTCATTTTAGTTTTGATTTGCACTTCCCTGATGGCTAATGATAGTGTTTACTTTTCATATATTTATATTTTTTGTTATTTCATTTCTTTTGAAAAACGTCTATTCAGATCATTTGCCCATTTTCTAGTTGGGTTACGTGTTTTTACATTAGGTTTTTTGAGTTCCTTAGGTACCATGGCTCCTTTGGCCAATGGGTAGTTGGCAAATATTTCCTCTCATTCTGTAGGTTAGATCTTCACTGTTTTTTCTTTTACTGTGTAGAAGATTTTTTACTTTGATGTAATGCCGTTTTTTGTTTGTTTGTTTGTTTTTTTTAGTTGTCCTTTTACAGTCACAGCCAGAAAATCACTGCCTACACCAATGTCTTAAAGTGTTTTCCCTTCAGCTCTTACATTCAGGGCTTTTATAAATTTTGAGTTGATTTTACTATAGGGTGAGAGATAGGGGTCAAGTTTCAGTCTTTTATATATGAATGTCCAGTTTTCCTAGCACCATTTGAGAGACTGGCTTGTTTCTGATGTATGTTTTTAGTGCTTTTGTTGAGAATTAGTTGGCTGTAGATGTGCAGGTTTATTTCTAGGATCTCTATTCTGTTTCACTGTTGTGCATCTGTTTTTATGCCCCTACCATAGGGTTGTTACTATGGTTCTGTGGTTGTCTTGAAAGCAGGTATTTTGATATCTCCAGTATTTTCTTTTCTTTGTTCTTTTTGTTTAAAACTATTTTGGCTATCTACTTCCATATAAATTTTAGAATTGCTTTTGTCTAATTTTGAAAAGAGTATCACTGGTATTTTGATGATAATTGCACTGAATCTATATATTACTTTGGCAGTAATAACATTTAAGTAACATTAATTTTTTTCAATACAAGAACACAAGAGGAGGGGCTGGGGTTATGGCTCAGTGGCAGAGTGCTTGCCTAGCAAGCATGAGGCATTGGGTTCGATCCTCAGCATCACATAAAAAAATAAATAAAATTATATATTAAAAAAAAAGAACAAAGAGGGCCCTCCATTTTTTGTGTGTTTTAATTTTTTATCAGCATTTTGTAATTTTCATTGTAGAGGTCTTTTACTCCCTCAGTTAAATTTATTTCTAGATGTTGTTATTTATAGTTATTGTGAATGGGACTGCTTTCATGATATCTTTCTCAGCAATCTCATTATTATTGTATAAAAATGCTATTGATTTTTATATGTTGATTTTGTATTCTGCAACATTACTAAATTTGCTCATTGGTTCTAATAGCCTTTTGTTTGTTTGTTTGAACTTTAGGTTTTTCTATGTGTAGTATCACTGCCAATAGGAATATTTTTACTTTCTCATTTCCTATTTTTATGTCCTCTATTTCTTTCTCATGCCTAAATGCTCTCATTAAAACTTCCAGTACTTTATTAAATAAGAATGGTAAGAATGGACACCTTTATCTTGTTCTAGATCTTAGATGGGACACTTTTCAGCTCTTCCTCATTCATTATGATGGCTGTAGGAATCATTTTTGTCTTTACAATGTTGAGTTACAATGTTGAGTTATGATCCTTCTATACCTATTTGTTCAGGGATTTTATTTTGAAGGGGTGTTAAATTTTATCAAAGGATTTTTCTTTTCTTTTTAATTTTTTGTGGTACTAGGATTGAACACAGGGCTTTATGCATACTAGGCAAATGCTCTATCATTGAAGTGTATCCCTAACCCTTTTCATTTTGACACAGAATATACCTCATTTGCCCAGGCTGGCCTGGAAGTTATAATCCTCCTGCCTCAGCCTCCTGAGTGCTGGGATTACAGCATGTGCTACCACACCAAGCACAAATACTTTTTCTGTGTCTAAGGGATGGTTAATGGATGATTTTTTATTCTTCATTCTGTTCTTATTACATTTATTGGTTTGTGTATGTTGGAACTATCCTTGTGACCATGAGATAAATAAACTTGATCATGGTAAATTTTCTTTTGATGTGCTTTTAGATCTGATTTGCTAGAATCGTGTTAAGAATTTTTGCATTATTGATTAGTGACAACATTGGTCTATATGTGTGTGTGTGTGTGTGTATTTTTTGTTTGTTTGTTTGTTGTGTCCTTGTCTGGTTTTAGTAATGGGGTAATCCTGGTCTTGTAGAATGATTATGTAAGGATTCCCTCCTTTTCAATCTTTTGGAATAGATTGAGAAGAACTGGAATTAGGTATTCTTAAAAAAAAAAATCTAGCAGTGAAACTGTCTGGTCCTATAGTTTTCTTTCTTGGAAGACTTAATTATTGCTTCAGTATCACTATTTGTCATTGATCTGTTTGGGTTTTCATTCTTTGCATTTTTGTGGTATAAGTCGTAATGTCTCCTTTTTTAAAAATCTCTATTTATTTGGTCTTTTTTTTTTTTTAAATTTTTTTTAATATTTATTTTTTAGTTCTCGGCGGACACAACATCTTTGTTTGTATGTGGTGCTGAGGATCGAACCCGGGCCGCACGCATGCGAGGCGAGCGTGCTACCGCTTGAGCCACATCCCCAGCCCTATTTATTTGGTCTTATTAGCCTGAAAGTAAGATAAAATCTAACACAAAAACCAACACATATTGAATCTGAGGATTTGTATTTTATCAATACTGAAAAGGACTTAGCCATAATTTCTTTGAGTATTGTTTTTCTTAATGCTTTCTTTCTAGAAATCCAATCTCTAAAATTAAAGCTTTCCATTCAAGCTCTCATTTCTTTTATTACTCATATTTTCTCTTATTTCTATATACTGTAGCCTCAATTTCCTCAGAGCTATTATTCAATTATCTAATATCTGTGTACCCACTGCTTAATCTATCAACTAATTTCTAATTTTTATGACTACATTTTCATTTCTACATTTTCTACTTAATTCTTTACCACATCTGTCTGGTCTTTTTTGATACTGTCTCATTTTTATATTAAATATTTACTCCCTTCTTTTAAGATTTATTCAGTTTGAAAACTATATTTATAGTTTTTTTTCCAACAATTCTTTTTTCTGAAATACTTAGAGAGGTTTAACTCTAATTTGTTCTATCCATCAACTCTTGATCAATTGAACTGCTTTTTATTGTTTTAGATTGTTAATTCCTCAAAGGGGCTTTAAATATTAGAATGCAAAGTGGCCTGACGGAGTACATTATCTAAATTTGTTTAGCTTCTGTCTGGCATTCTAGGGTATAGTCAAAATAGTACTACTACTTTGGTTTTTTACATTAAATCTTTAGCTTAGGAATTTCTGGACCACAAAGATTATTATGTTGATTTCTAAACCTGTGTGGGTATAGGCCTATGGTTACAAATTTCTAGGGAAGACCTCTGTTTTTTCATCAAGAGCTCAAGAAAAATCAGACAAGTTTACTGTTCTGATAGGCAAGGAGAAACTATTATCTGTCCTTTCACTAAGGTTGTAGGTCTCTGAGATTTCAGTTCCATGAAGAGAGGGAGTTGGGTCTCAATACCATTTCTCTATCTCATGTAGATCTACATCTGCATCACATATTTTCTCTCACCATTAATTCCTAAGAACAAGTATTGCAACAAGTAGCTCTGTCCCTGAGAGTGACCAACAGTGTGTTTACCTGGCCTCTAATCACTTACTTTATTTTCTGGTTAGGTAGTCATTTAAATGAAAGTATGTTAGTAATTCTTGGGTGGAATTCTAGGTGTCAGAAGAATAGATTTTAAGTTATTTGGTCCAGAACGTAAGTCTACATACTGATCTTTAAACAAGAAATGACAAAATTTAATCAAAGAAAAACAAAACAAAACAAAATAAAACAAAACAAAACAAAAACAGGGTCAACCTAGGTACTTTCAGAATATCCAATATTCTACAAAATTTTAGTACATAAGGAAGATTGAATTATTGATCCATGTTTACTCCACTCTAACTGTAATGTTTCTTTATGGCTCCTTAGGAAGAAAATAGAGTACTTCCTTGCGTCTTAAATTTGACCTTGACAACGTGACTTATTTGGACAATGAAATGTTCTTGAGAGGTTGGCTTGCCTTTTGTTTTTCTGTTAATAACATGAGAACATGAATGGTGTAGTCTCCTGGTCTAAGAAGAGATATATTAAGATACTCAGACTCTGAAGTTCAAGCTAAGTTTAGTGTATACAGCAGAACCCCTAAGTGACGTGCAGATACGTGAGGAAGAAATAACTGCATGCTGGTATAAATGAATTTCAGTAGTTTTTATGCACATTACTATTAAAATAGCCAAATAAATTTCTGTGTCATCAGTTCTTAAGTCCTCTCTTGAAAAATGAAATATCTGATAAGTATTACTCCAATAATTCTAATGTGAAATTTTCTTGTTTTGCTCAATATACTAACAACAGTCATGCTGTATTAATACTTGATGATATGCCTGGGAATCAGTCAATAACATTTAATACAAAATTTGTTTACTAACCTGGTATTTATGTAAAAAGGAGAAATCTGTGGATTCATTGAAAGGTACGGAAGATAATGTGACGTGAACATATGGATTTAGTTCTGCAATACGATAAAGTATAGCTTCAGCCCTAAAAAAATAATTAACCATCTTTCATTCAATCTCTCAAAGTTGGACACTTAATGACATCATAAGAACTTAATATATTATGAAATTTTAATTGAAACAGTAAATTATACAAGAAAAAAGCTAATTTATGTTTCATAAAATTATATAATCTTAAAAATATATTGTCATAATTCATAGAAAGCCAAATAATCTCTAAGTGTACACTTATGGTTCTAAATTCCATATCCTAGAAGTCTAAATGATTCAATAATACTAAAGATATGGCTCAATAATCCCAAAGAAATTATTTTCTAGATACCAATGACTATATAAGAACCTTGATAATATAATTAGATGGACAAATACCTTTATTTTATTTATTTATTTTTATGTGGTGCTGAGGATTGAACCCAGTGCCTCACACATGCAAGGTAAGTGCTCTGCCACTGAGGTACAGCCCCAGCCCAATATAAATAATTAAATAAGCATACGATAGTACTTACTTAACTATGGTACTGTAAATTTATGGTAATGAGTTAAACAACTATGACCGAACTGGTGTTCCGGACACAGAAAATATTCTATTTAACTAAATATTCTATTTAGTTAAAAATTCTAAAAACTATGATAAGACATCAAAATATCTTTACCTGTTTCTCCCATTCACAACATCATCTTCGCAGAGAAAGAAGTTGGTTCCTAGATCCCATGCTTGGCATTTTTCTGTATCATGGATTGTAAGTGCCTTCAGAAAAGAGGAAAGTATCTGTTGAAATCTAAAATAGGACAAGGATACTCAACTTTCTCTAATATTATTTACACTATACTCTCTATATTTTTATGCATAAATGCAACAAAAATAATTTCAGGCATAAAAATCAAAAAGGATACAAAACTAGATCTATAGATGATATATGATTATGTAACATCTAGAAACCCCAATACACTGATAGAAAAAAAAATTAAACATTTAAGAGAATTTAAATTTATCAAATAAGTACCTTAAAAACCTCAATGTATAAAAACTCAAAAAATTCTTATAAACATTTAAAAATATGCCATGTTCCAAGTCATAAAAGCAATTCACAAGCTAGAAAAACAATATTTGCAATCCATATAAGGTCCTTTCAAATCTTACAGGAAAAAAGGGCAAGATTAATTTGTAAGAAATATGTAAAGATGCTTGGCAATACTCAGGAAAGAAATACCTTTTCTCACTCATTAGACTGGCATAATAAGTCCAAAAGTTTGACAACATGCTGTACTAATGAGGGTGAGGTAATCAACCACTCACATAATTACTGATGGGGATGTGAAATGACTCAACTTCAATGGAAAGAAATTCAGCAATTTCTTTCAAGAAGACAAATGCATTTATCCTTTGACACACTAACTAATTCCACTTCTAGGACTATCCAAAAGACACTCAGGGAAACATACAAAATGACATATGTACAAGGGTATTAAATGTAGCACTATTAAAAAAGAAATAATCAAAATGTCCAAGTTTTCCAATATGGAAAATTTCATATATGTGATATATCCACATATGTATATCCATGCAACTATAAATTTAGAAATCTTCAGGATATGCTACTAAATGATAAAAAAGGAAGATGGAGAGAAAAGCAAGTCACTATAAGAAAGACAGAAAGCGATAAATATACATACACATATATAGATACACATGTATGTGTATACACATTTGCTTATATTGAAAAACAAATGAAGAAAATATCAAAGAAAGGGCATAATATAATAAGTGAATAAAGGAACAGGGTTAAGAAAAGATTCTGAAAATATGTTGCTTTGTAAATATGACTTTGAAATCAAATATATGTCACATAACAGCACAATTAAATTAAAAGCAAATTTCCTAAAAATCCAAAGCAAAATAAATAAATGAACCAAACTGTTAATATAAATATTGAGTCATTTGCCTAATTACCCAGAGGAATTAAAGTGTCTTAAGAAAACCATTAATTTGTCTGTCAAATTCAAGTAGGATTTAAAAAAGAAAAAAAAAAAAACCCTTGAGCTGTTGTTAACATATTTTATTAATAATACTGAAATTGGTATTCTAAAACTATGTCTCATATATATGAACACCTGCAAGTAATTAGGTTAATTTCACTAGGAACTAAGTAAGCCCCTACATACAGTAAGATAAAAAAAGCTTAAAATATAAAATCAAAGTAGTAATATCCAACAATCCTAAATGAATTAAAAATTTTAGCAATCCCTTACAATCCTAAACTTGAAAATCAGAAATTTTGGTGCTTATTAGACCATTAGAATTGTCTAATTCTATCTACCAAAAAGACTTTATAAGTGACAAACACTACTGGAGTTGTATCAAAAGAACTTAAAAAGTTGCAAAGAATTCCGATAACCAAAGATGGAACAATTTTAGCATCAATGAAAATAATCTCTATGTGGATCAAAATACATTAATTATGCTTAAATCCTTGCATTTATCACGACATATCCATCCATACATACATATTGAGTTCACAGGTCTCTTTTGGGATAGGAACCCACTATATATGTGTGTGTGTGTGTGTGGTGGTGGTGGTGGTGGGGGGTGTTGGTACCAGGGACTGAACTCAAGTGTTTAATCACTAAGCTACATCCCTTCCCCTTTTTCTTTTAAATTTTGAGACAGGGTCTTGCTAAGTTGTTAAGGCTGGCTTAAAACTTTTGATCCTCACTCAGCCTCCAGAGTTGCTGAGATTACAGGCATGAACCACCCGGCTGGCTGAATCCACAGATTTATAAAGCTGGCAATTAAAGAAGGAAAATTCAAGTATTATCTTGCCTTTCATATATGTATGATCTTAAATAAGTGATGAATGGAAATTTTTCTTTCTAAAATATTAACCCAGCTAATAAATGAGAATATAACTGTGGTCCCTAATGAAACAATGGATCTAGGCAATGATCACTAATGGCTAATAATCATCATTAAAAGAGGGACAACAGGATATTATCGACTCCTGATGGGAGAACACAATATTACCCATAAAATAGTCTTGCTAAAGAATCAAATCAGGGCTGAGGTTGTGACTCAGTGGCAGAGCGCTTGCCTTGCACATGTGAGGCGAGGCACTGGGTTTAATCCTCAGCACTACATAAAAATAAACAAAATAAAGATATTTTAAAAAATTAAGATATTAAAAAAAGAATCAAATCTTTTTTTTTTTTTTTTGGGGGGGGGGTTGTGATGAGGATTGAACACGAGGCCTTGTGCATGCAAAGGCAAGCACTCTACCAACTGAGCTATATCCCCAGCCCAAGAATCAAATCTGATTCTGATTCTCTGCACATAACTACCGGTTTACAGGAAATGCAGGAATAAGGGAATATGTTACCAGTAACTAGTTTCTTAAACAAATAAATTCCAAGATAAAATTAAATCCAGGAAGAAAAATCCTCAGATTAAAATAAACAAGTTCAATATATAAATTTTACTTGAATCCCTATGAGAACCAAAAAAGCCTTAAAAAAGATATAAGAAAACTACTAAAATCTGAACACAAGGTAACTTATGATTATGCTAAACAGATTTTAAAGATGACCCCAATGCTTCCAATTTCCTATATATATGTCTTTGGGTAAGCCCTTCCTCTTGAGTATGGGCTGCACTTACTTCTAATATTAGGTTATGAAAGACTATAACTTGATTTGTTAGCACAATCCCTTTCTTGTCTTATCCTTACTTACACTGATGAAGCAAGCTACCACAGTATGAGCTGCCCTATGGAGAATATGACAAAGCAATGAACTAAAGATAACCTCTGGCCCAGAGCCAGCAAGGAACTGAGGTTCTCAGTCCAATAATCTAACCCATGAAGACCCAAATGCTGCCAAAAAGAAGAGCAAGCTTGAAGCAGATCCTCCACTAGCTAGCTTCAATATGACTACAATTCCTACTAAAACCTTAATGGAAGCATTATGAGATCTTCACATAAAGGAACCAGTTAACTCATGCTTGAATCCTTACCCACAGAAACTGGAGATAAGAAATGTTTAAGTTATCCAATTTGTGGGTAAATGATTTCATAGCAACAGGAAGTAATATAAACAATATTTAGAATTTGTTACATTTTTAGGTGTGAAAATGGTATTGTATTAATATTTATAAAAGGTACCTCACTAAAGTGTTCAAAAATGATATATAAAATACTATGTCTAAGATTTACTCTAAAATAATTTGGCAGTTGCAGACTGTCAGAAATAAGAAGGAAATAGATGGATATGTGTCTCTGAATTGGTAAATGAAGCTATGTGATATGTACATAAGTTTTGATAAACTATTCTATTTTACAACATTATTGAAATTTCTTGTTTATAAACGACAGGAATATAAAAACAATTTTTCTATTAAACAAAGGCACAATAAGTCAAAGTATAAACAATACTACCTTTATAAATGAACAAAAACAAAATCGTAAGCATAATTTTTCTTACTAAAGGACATACATTCACTTACCTTAATCCCTGCAAGAACAAGATTCTTTGCTATAAAGAGAAAAGAAAAAGAAATAGTTTAAATGACTTTTTTTTTGGTAATTATACAAGAAATGTAAGTCCCTTGCAAAAAACAGTTAGAAAATACAGATTAACAAAAAAGAAAAAAATACAATTTTGTATAATCATTCCACCCAGAGGCAACCACTTTTAAAATTTTACTATATTCTTACAAACATGTTTTTATGAATATATATAAATGGATACGGCAATTAATCATTAATAGATATTAACATGACAAAAATAGAAGCAAAGAGAGTCATTATTGGTTCCTTGTGAAAGTACATAACAATGTCAAGAAATAATCTTGCCAAAAGAAATCAAAATTGAATTCAAGGTGGGCGTGGTAGCACATGCCTGTAATCCAAGCGGTTTAGGAGGCTGAGGCAGGAGGATGGTGAGTTCAAAGCCAGCCTCAGCAATAGCAAGGCACTAAGCAATTCATTGAGACCCTATTTCTAAATAAAATACAAAATAGGGCTGGGGATATGGCTCAGTCGTTGAGTGCCACTGAGTTCAATCCCAAGTACCAAAAAAAAAAAAAAAAAAAAGTATTCAATCAAGCTTGTGGATCTAATTTCCTTATGGAATGTATAAGAAAGAATAATAGAATGAATTAAATTCTTTAAAATAAACTTATGTTGGTCAAAAGTATTACATAAAATCATAATAAAATATTGCTTACCAATTTCCAAACCAAGACCGCCCATACCACTTAAGAAAACATGGGACTTGGCCATCTTCTGCATTGCTGTGTCCCCAAGAACATATCTCTGTCGACTACGTAAAACACAATGAAAAAGATTAATGTTTTAAAATTACATATCCCTTAAAGTTGTTTTCAAACTAACAGCCAGGAGAATGCCCAAAACTATAGAATGAAGAATAGCTAAGTATGGTATTTTAAAATAATTAAATATTGCAGTGAAATAAAGAAATTCAATAAATTGTCAATGTAGATTTTTTTGAAATATCATTGCATTTACTGATATGAATAAATCCCATAAATTTCATTCAAAGAAACAAGACACACAATAAGACATTCAAAGCAAGCTCATTTATATAAAAAGCTGAAAAACAAGCAAAATGTAAGCATATTGTTTAGGGTTACATGAACAATATAACATGGGTTAATAACCCAGAGTGTATTTTTAAATATTAAACTTGATGGGGAATTTTTTAGTTATATTTTGTATTGACTTCTAGCTTAAACGGACTATGAACATATATCACAATCTGATATATTCACATTTTAAAATCTGAGCATGTATTTGATCAATTTAAGACATGTTGCATGTATTCCTGAAAAGAATGTATACTTTATAGCTGTTTAAGACACAATGCTCTTATCATGCTGTTCTAGTAGCTCAATGGTAGAACACTTGTCTAGCATGTACTGGGGCCTACACTCAAATCCCTAGCACTGAAAAAAAATTTTTTTTAATTAAAAAAACCAAACAATTAAGGCATTTGTAAATGGATGGAACTAGAGAACACTGTGCTAAGTTAAATATGTCAATCCCAAAGAACCAAAGGCTGAATGTTTTCTCTGATCCGTGGATGCTAATTCACAATAAGGGGGTGGCTAGGGAAGAATAGAGGTCCTTTGGATTAGACAGAGTGAAAGGAGGAGGAGGGTATAGGAGTAGGAAGAATAATAGAATGAATCAGACATTATTACCCTATGTGCATATATGATTACACAACCAGTGTAATTCAACATCATGCACAACCATAAGAATGAGAAGTTATACTCCATTTATGTATTTTGTATCAAAATGCATTTTGTCATGTATGACTACTCAGAACAAATAAAAAACAAACAAAGAAACAAACACACCACAACGTTATCTATATGTGCATTAAGTTTCTTTTAATAATCGGGTTGATAAAATTATCTATACTGGTTCTGGTTTTTCTTCTGTTTTTATTCTCAACCAGCAAAAGCAACATTTCAAAAAACTCGTATTACAGTTGTTAACAGTATCTACATGCCTTGTATCTAAGCACCTAAATAGTGACTGGTATATAATAGCAGTAGCTAACACTTAAGTTTTTATTATGCACCATCACCATCATGCAAAACAACAGAAAAACTTAAGCACGGAGAGGTTAAATAACATAAGAAGTGAAGGTAAAATTTAACTGAGGTAGTTAAGACTTAGCATTTACTCTTACTCTCTATGCCACAATATATGTATATTGAGGAATAAATTAATCCTAGAAAATTTATAATGGGAGGAGGTACCAAACCCAACAACAATTAGTTTCTCTAACCTAATTCTTCCCTGTACTTATTCCTACTCCCCAGGACAGCCATCGTGAATTTATTTTTATTTATTTTTTCCTAATATTTGCGATCTTTATCTCTAAATGACATGCTTATACTTTCATTTCTTGATCCCCCTCCCATTTTGTATGTTACCTATTAACTTCCTAAGAAAGATGAATAATCTTTCTAATGTACAAATTTTAACTAATCCTTCTTTTACTCTAAAAATCCAAATGGTTTCCTATTTCCCTTACTGTAAAAGTCCAAATTCTTTAAAATTTGTCATAAGGCCGCTCATAATCTAGTTCTTGCTTAGCTTTCCAATCTTATCTCTTGCCACCCTTTGTGGAACTCCTTCCTGTGTAATATAAAGATTCTTAGTTCTCCAAATGTGGTACGTTCCTTTGGTTGTAGAATATTCCTTTCCCCTAATATTCTAGGCCTGACTAGTTTCTATTCATCCTTAAAGTCTCAGCTTATACTTTACTTTCCTATATTATGCTTCCTTTAATCCTATCCTTTCTCAATACAATGATAGACCACTGTTTATGTGCATCTGTAACACCTTATTACAGTGTATTCATTATTTGTCTGTTTTTCTAGGTGATACATGGATTCCGTAAGGCAGGGTCTTTGCCTTATTTGTCACTGCTTCCTCAGTGATGAATAAGGTCCTGTCACATTGTGACACAAAAAAACAATTTGCTAATTTAATGAAAGAAATGAACTGGCTGGTACACAAGAACAACACTTCTATGTTCTCAAGGACTTGAATCCTCTTTTCTACGTTTACAGTCATAAGAACTATGCTTAAAGTGTTTTCCATCTTAGTCTTGCCTTTAAAATAAAATACATTTTAAAATAAAATAATAACCATATGAATGCAGTTATAAATGACAAAAACATGCAGATTTAAAAAAAAAAAACCCAGAACCCCAAATAATCCAATCAATAAATGGCAAAGAAACTGAAAAGGTACTTCACAGATGAAGAAATATAAAAAGTTACAAATATACAAAAAAATGTTCAATATCTCTAGCAATCAGAGAAATGCAAATTAAAACCACACTGAGATTCCATCTTATTCCAGTCAGAATTGCAATTATCAAGAATACAAGTAACAATAAGTGTTAGCGAGGATGTGGGCAAAAAGGGTACACCCGTGCAGTGTGGTGGGAATGCAAATTGGTGCAACTACTCTAGAAAGCAGAATGGAGGTTTCTCAAAAAATTAGGAATGAAACCATTCAACCCAGTTATTTAACTCCTTGTAACAGCTAAGCTGTAGAACCAACCTAGGTGCCACTCAACTGATGAATGGATAAAGAAATTGTATATATACACAATGAGTATTACTCAGCCATAGGAAGAAATGATTTTATTACTTTCTCCAGTAAATGGATGGATCTAGAGACTATCATGCTAAGTGAAATAAGTCAATCTCAAAAAAACCAAAGGTCACATTTTCTCTTTGATATGTGGTTGCTAACACACAGCAAGGGATGGGGAGAAGACAGAAGTTCAGTTGATTAGACAAAGGGGAATGAAGGGAAGTGAGGGGGGATAGGATAGGAAAGACAGAAGAATGAATCTACATAACTTTCCTATGGTTTATATATGAATACACCAGCAGTGAAACTATACATCATGTACAACCACAAGAATGAGATTCTAACTAGAATAAGTTATACTCCATGTAAGTAAATAAAAATACACTCTAGTGTCATATATATCTAAAAAGAAGAAATTAAATAAAAGAATAAAACCAAGATACATGCACTAAGGTTTTCCAAAGAACCACAGAACCTCTGTTTCTCACCAGTCACTCCGATCTCCCACCTTTCAATGTTTAGCCACTTAAGGGAAGGTTACTATTTAAATACCTACTTTGTGCAAGCTAATATGTCAGGTACTTTGCAATCTAATGACACTAAAATGCTTTGAAATTGTTACTGTTAGGAAGTAGTAGAGATGGTATCTAAATTTAAGTTACTCAAGTCCAGCATTATTATAGTTGACTCTATTAAGTGAGCATGCCACTTAACACTGAATATACCAAGTAAAAAGACAAGAAAAATGTTCCCTTTTTGAAGGAACAATATTCCCTATAGTTTTCACTGACTAATGTCCTAATTTTGAAGCCATAGAGAACTTGTCCAATCCTTTTTTGATATGACAGTCCTCCAAATATTTGAAGATGCTACTCAAGATTCAGAGTCTTCTCTTTCCAGGTAACCCCTCCATTTCTTTAATTGAAATAAGACATCACTTATGAGTACCCCTAAATACTCTAATCACTTTCTTCTGGATGAACTTCAGTTATCTTTTTTATGCATGCATATGTTTATTAAAACACTATTTTGAGCCAGGTATTGGCTACTAGGAGAGAGACATATGCTACTAGTATAGAGACAGATAATCACATAATTCTATAAGATTAAGTACTATACATAAGTACCAAAAAGTATGGAAACCTGGAATACAGAAGAGGGATTATCTACATCAATCCAAGACATGGAAAGTTTTCAAATGAGGGCTCATTCAAGATAAATTCTGAAGAAATAATACGAGTTCAAAGAGAAATCATGAAAGGAAATGTGTTTTCCCTAGTTTAGACTATTAAACTAGGGAAAAGGTAAACATGAAGAAAAAATGGCTTATGAGAATTAGTTAATATAGTCATAGGACTTCTACTGGCCATAGTGAGGTAATAAGGACCAGATTTATTTTCTTGCCTTAAACAACTGAAAATTGGACAAAATAAATAAAATAACAGGTTTTAGACACCAAATAATAGCAACTCAGAAGAGTAGTATCAAAAAAGAGAAAAACAAATGAAGAGAACTTAGTTTTATTTCTTACTCGCAAAGTTTTCAGGCTGCAATGGAGGGAGGGGAATGCAAAGAGAATCTGGTGGTCTCCCTGAATTAAAGAAACAGCTAAAAATTCAAGAAAGCTAGGATTTATAAGCTAAGCACAAGAGTGGAGAGATGTAGAATAAGTGCCAGAGATCTGCAGATGGTTCTCCTCTTTTAAGATCTTCTTTAATTTCTTTCTGTAGTTTTCATTGCAGAGGTCTTTCACCTCTTTCATTGATTCCCAAATATTTTTATTTATTTATTTATTTGAGGCTATTGTAAATAGGGTAGTTTTCCTAGTTCTCTTTCAGAGAATTCGCTACTGATGTACAGAAATGAATTTGATTTATGGGTATTGATTTTATATCCTGCTACTTTGCTGAATCCATTTACTAGTTCTAGAAGTTTTCTGGTGGAATTTTTCAGATCCTGTCAGATCCTGTCATTGACAGTGATAGTTTGAGTGCTTCTTTTCCTATTTGTATCCCTTTAATTTCTTTGTCTGGCTAATTGCTTTGGCTAGAGTTTCAAGGACATGTTAAATAGAAGTGGTGAAAAGGAGTATCCCTGTCTTGTTCCAGTTTTTAGAGGGAATGCTTTCAATTTTTCTACATTTAGAATGATCATAGCCTTGGGTTTAGCATAGATAGCTGTGCTGAATTACATTTACTGATTTCCATATGTTGAACCAACCTTGCATCCCTGGGATTAACCCCACTTGATCATGGTGCACTATTTTTTTAATATGTTTTCGTATGCGATTTGCCAGAATTTCATTGAGAATTTCTGTATCTATATTCATTAGAGATATTGGTCTAAAGTTTTCTTTCTTTGATCTGTCTTTTTCTGGTTTTGGAATCAAGGTGATATTGGCCTCATAGAATAAGTTTGGAGTGTTCCCTCTTTTTCTATTTCATGGAATAATTTGAGGAGCATTGACATTAGTTCTTCTTTGAAGTTCTTTTAGAACTCAGCTCTCTGGTCCTAGGGTTTTCTTGGTTGGTAGGTGTTATAGGCCAGGCTATATGGGCAATGACCAAACAGATTCCATTTTACCCTGAGACTCCATTCATGTAAGAAATGCTTCTCCAATGAGAAAGACCCACCTTTGTACCCATTAATAGTTACCTAGCATAGCATACTTGGCAATACAAAATGGCAATTCTTATACAACGTAAAATTGTTCTCTCTTTGGTTCCCATTTTTCCTGGGCAATGTACCCTGTTAGAGATTGATCGATTAGACGTTAGTAGCCATTCTCTAACTTGCACTCAACTAGGGTCATTTTGACCCACTTCCCATCTGCTTACTTGCTTGCTGCTATGCCAACCTGGAAAGTCTGGTGGGAAATACCAATGTACACATTGCATTGTTTTGCTAACTGCTCGCTCCAACTTCTGAACCCTCCTTGCTTGTAGCTACGTCTAAATGGTTGTGGTTTTTGTGGGTTTTGCCTTTAAATACCCTAAAATGTTGGAGCTCAAGGCTGTTCTCCTGCAGAGATAACTTGGTCCTGTAGGAAGCAGTCTTGGCTGGTCAGACAATAAAGACTCTTCAATTTGAACAAAACTGGGACTTGGTGTGTTTTCTGAGCGACCTGCCCCACAACAGTATGCTTTTGATGGTGTCTTCTATTTCATTGATTCAAAGTGATCTGTTTAACTATGTATATTATCCTGATTTAGTGTGGATAAATCATGAGACTAGAAATTTGTCAATGTCTTTGATATTTTCTATTTTATTGGAGTACAAATTTTCAAGATAATTTTTAATTATCTTCTATATTTCTATAATGTACATTGTGATATTTCCTTTTTCATCACGGATTTTAGTAATTTGAGTTTTCTCTTTCCTCTCTTCGTTAGCATGGTTAAAGGTTTATATTTTTTCAAAGAACCAACTTTTCGTATTGTTAATTTTCCCAATTGTTTCTTTTGTTTCAATTTCATTGATTTCAGGTCTGATTTTAATTATTTCCTGTCTTCTACTTTTGGTGTTGATCTTCAGCTGAGTATAGATTAACATGCATGGGAGAAACAACCTGAAGTTGAGGGGAAAACCACCTAAAAGGGCAAGTGCAAGTACAACCTGAAAAAGTTTGTGGTCCTCTCTAGCCATGCACAAAACTTCAGAACACAAAGGGCACTGGATGGAATATTCAGAAGAATATTATATCAATGTCGGGTAGGAATTAGCCCCAAATGTCTCTTCCAAACTTTAAAAGCAAACTTTGAAACAACAACAACAACAAACTGGTTCCAAGTAAATTAACTGACCCTGAACAAAGCTCAAGAATATTTAAACGAATCCAAAATTATCCAGCATCAAAAAAGGTAAATTCCAAAATGCGTAGCATGTATTTATTTTAAAAAATATTTTTAGTTGTAGATAAACACAATTACTTTCTCTCTCTCTCTCTCATTTTTATGTGGTGGTGAGGCTCAAACCCAGTGCCTCACATGGACTAGGCAAGCACATTATTACTGAGCTACAACCCTAGCCCCTTGGAATCTATTTAAAAAACTACCAGGTATGCAAAAAAGCAGGAAAACACAACCTATCATGAACAGAAATGTAAATCAGTAAGAACACACAAAGAAATTACATAAATGACAAAACTAGAAGACAAAGACATTAGAACAATTATAAATTTGATCCATATGCTCAAGAACATAAAGAAAAACATAAACAGACCTTCTAGGGATTAAAACTATAAAATGTGAAGAAGAAAAATACACTGGATGCAATTAACAATAGATTTAATACTGCAAAGAGAACTTGAAGGTACAGAAATCGAAACTGCCCAAAATAAAACACAGGGATTTTTTTTTTTTTTTAAAGACAGAGTGAGAGAGGAGAGAGAGAGAGAATTTTTAATATTTATTTTTTAGTTCTCGGCGGACACAACATCTTTGTTTGTATGTGGTGCTGAGGATTGAACCCGGGCCGCACGCATGCCAGGCGAGCGTGCTACCACTTGAGCCACATCCCCAGCCCACTTTTTTTTTTAAAAAATGGAAAAACAAAACAAAATACACAAATAAGCCCATTAGTAAGCTATGAGACGTGCCTAATATAAGTGAAATTAGAGTTCCTGAAAGAAACTGTGGGGGGGAGGGAAGAAAAAGAAAATATGAGTAACTAATGGCTAAAAATTTTCCAGGAATATTATAAACTCAAAGACCACAATGTAAACATACTCCAAACTCAGAAATGTAAAGCAAACTATGCCAAGGCACATTATAAAACCAGGAATGAAGAGAAAAATTAAAAGTGTCTAGAGAAAATTAAGGATATTATGTATGGGAAAGGGTAAAATGTCAAATGATTTTCTTCCAGGAAGCAGTGCAAATCAGAAGACTATGACACTTATTTTTAAATACCAAAAATGAAACACCGTTGACTTAGTAGTCTATACCCAGCAAAAATACGTATTAAAAAAATAAAAGTTTAAAGAATTTACAGCCGGCCAATTGTCAATATAAGAAAGGTTAAAGGAAGACATTCAGGCACAAAGAAAATGATATCAGATGGTAATATGAATTTATACAAAAGCATGGAGAATATTGGAAATGATAAATATATTGAAAGGGTTTTGGAGAGGACCAGGCTAAATCAGTCCACCGGTGTGTGCTACAACAGGGAAGGCCAAAGGGGCAGGGCTGCAAAAGTACTTTGAAAATAATTATCATAGCCATGTGTCTTAGATGTTGTATGCAGTTATAGGATCTGTTTGCCAAGCTGGGTTTTTGCTTTGTTTTGGCCCCATTCCTTCTTTCTGTGCCTCACTTCCTCTCTTTTGGAATGGGAATGCTTACTCTGTGCTACTGTATATTGGAGATAATATATATAACTTGCTTTTGATTTTTAAAGGGGTTCCAAGCGAAGAGTTTGCCTTGAGTCTCAGAGGAGACTTTGGACTTGGACTGGGGAATGCTGAAACTGTGTAAGACTATGGGACTCTTAGAAATTAGGACTTAATGCGTTTTGCATTATGAGATGGACACGAGCTTTTAAGGGGAAGGATAGAATGTTATGGTTTGGATATGAGGTATCTCCCCAAAGCCCCTGTTAGTACAGGAATATTGGAAGGTAAAATGACTAAACTGTGAGACCTGTAACCTAATCAGTTTATCCTAGTATGAACAGACTGACTAGAAGATAACTGTAGGCAGGTGGGGCATGGTAGGAGGAGGTGGGTCATTGGAAGCATGCCCTGGAAGGGTTGTTCTTTCTGAGGTCTCTTCCACTCTCTCTGTTTCCTCATCATTTCATAAACTAAGCAGCAAACCTCTCCTAAGCCCTTCTTCCATGACATACTCCCTTATCTTAGTCACAGAGCAATAGCATTGACTGATACCTCTGAGATCCTGCATTCTATTTTAAATAAACTTTTTGTCCTCTTAAGTTGTTCTTGTTGAATATTTTTGGTGGAAAGGATATCAGGGTTGAATTCTGTGGCACTTGACCACTGAGCTACATCCCCGCCCTATTTTTTTTTTTTTTTTTTTTTTTTAGTATTTTATTTAGAGACAGGTTCTTACTGAGTTGCTTAGCACCTCACTTTTGCTGAGGTTGGCTTTGAACTCGCGATCCTCCTGCCTCAGCCTCCTAAGCTGCTGGGATTACAGGCCTGTGCCACAGTGCCTGGCTTGCAGGATATTTTGGACACAGTAACATAAAAGCTAACTAAAACAAACAGTAACAAAGATGGGACTAGTCAATAGAAAACAAATTAAAAATGGCATTAATGTTTCATGGATTATGTCTCCAATGATTCAGCCAATTGTGTACTGAAAATATTTACAGAAAAAAGTGTATGGCCTGAACTTGTACAGACCTTTTCCCTTGTCATTACTCCACAAACATGACTTATAACAATTATATGCACAGCATTTACATTATAAGTTACATAGAGATGATTTATAGTATACCAAAGGATATGTGTAGGTTTTATGCAAATAACTAAGCCATTTTACAAGGGATTAGAGCATCTATATGTAGACTTTGGTACCCACAGGGGTAGGGTATCATGGAATCAATCCCCATTGATACTTAGTGATTGACTGTTAAACATATATCCTATAAACAATGCAAATAAAGATTGTCAGAGCAAATGAAAATAAAAGGCCACAAGATGATAATATACTCTTTCAAAACTTTTAGCCAACATAGTATGAGAAGTCCTACCTAGAGCCATCAGATAACAGAAAGACACAATGTGAACCCAAACTGTCCCTGATTGCTGATGACATGACCTTATATATAGAAAACTGCAAAGACTCCCACAAAAAAACTATTAGAACTAATAAACAAACTTAGCAAAGTTGTAACACATAATCAGAAATATTGCCACAGACCATTAGTAAATCTCTGAAGAAATCAAGAAAGCAAATCCATTTACAATGGCTATAGAATAAATAATATATAGGAATAAATTCAACAAAAGATTAAAAAAACCTCCATAATAAAACCTATAAAACACTGATGGAAGAAATTGAAGAGGACAAAGACACCCCACCAAGGGAAAAAATCCCACATTCACAAACTGAAGGAACCATATTGTCAAAATGGCCAGAATACCAAAAATGATCTACAGATTCAATGCAATCTCTATCAAAATGCCAATGATATTCTTAAAAAAAAATCCTAAAATTTGTATGGAAACACAAAAATCCCAAGTAATCAAAGCAATCTTGAAGAAAATGATAAAAAATAACAAAGTTTTTACACTACTTGAATTCAAAGGCATTATATACTTGAATTCAAACCAAAATATAAAACAGTAATAATTAAAACAGCATGTTATTGTCATAAAAATAGAGATAGACCAAAGGAGCAGAACAAAGAACCCTAAAATAAAACCATGTGTCTTTGGTTGAGTTTTAACAAAGCTACTAAGAATAAGCACTGGATAAGGAACAATCTTGACAATATATGGTGCTAAAAAAACTGAATATCCATATGCAGAAGAATGAAACTAGAGCCCATTTCCCCACCAGTTATAAATATCAACTCAAAATGGATTAAAGACTTAAATTTTACATGTGAATTTATCACAATACTAGATGAAACTATTGGGGAAATGCTTTAGAATATTAATAGGGCAATACCTTAAATGGAAACAAAGTAAAGGCGAATAGTTTCTCCACAGCAAAAGAAAACAGAAAATATCTGCAAATTATATATCTGACAAGGAGTTAACAAGATATAGAGAACTTAAAAAATTCAATATAAAAAAATAAAGTAAACCAATTAAAAATGTGTAACAGATCCAGTCATTTCTCAAAAGACATACAAATGGCTAAGAGGTCTAAGAAAAAAATGTACTTCATCACTGTTATGGTTTGGATCTTAAAAGTTCCACAAAAGCTTGTGTGTTGAAAGCTTGGTTCCCAGCTGATGGTGTTATTGTGACATGTGGAAACCCCTGGGAGGTGGAGTTGAAAGAAGCAGGTTAATAGTGACATGCCATTGATGAGTATACAGACCTTGGCTTACTTTCTGTTTCCTGGCTGCTATGAAGTGGGCAGCTCTGGTCTACCATGCCCTCTCTACCAGGATAGGATGTTCTGTGTCACCACAGGCCAAAAAACAAAGGCTCCAAGAAATAGTAAACTAAACCTCTGAAACCATGAGATGAAATAAATCTTTCCTCCCTTAAATTTTCTCAAGTATTTTGTCCTAGCAATAATAGCTAAACTGGAAAACTGGTACTGACAAGTGGGGTCATTTTTGTGACTAAACCTAACTATATGGTTCAGAAGCCATTGAAACTGGTTTTTTGGAGGAATCTGGAAAACTTTGGAGGAGCAAGCTACACAAAGCTCAGGATGTTATAAAAGGACTTAATGGTTGGATTCTGGGATAAACTCAGAAGTCCAGAATGATGATAGGAATGAGAACAGCAAAGGGCACACTCTTGAGGTTTCAGATGGAAATGAGGACAACATTTGGAACTGGATTACAAGGCTTTGATATTACTTTCTGGCAAAGAACTTACCTATATTTTATTTGTGCCCTAAGACTTTCTATGAAGCTGAGTTTAAAGGTGATTGATGGACTAATTAACTTGCCAGAGGAAATTTCAAGGCAACACAGCATACTGGCTGTGGCATGGGCAATGCTGCCTGCTTTAAACAAGATTCATAGTGAGAATCAGGAGCAAAAACCAGAGCATAAAGATTTGAAAAACTTGCAATTTTGCCAGAATAAGAGCACGCTTATTGGTGTGTGGTTATTAAAGAGACTATTGGCTTTAAAAAGAAGACAAGTACTTTAAACCAGGACAAAACGAAAGATGCTATGGTGTAGGCATCTTAGAAATCAGTAAGACCCCAGCCTTCACAGGTTCAAAGGTATAAAAATATAAGTCTGATATGTGAGAAGAGAGTCCCTGAATGTCCTGCCTTCCCCAAGGCTGCTGCCTAAGATGTTGTTTCCCTAGAATTCAATTTGCCATGCTCTTCTGTCCAGGTACTCAAGAGGCTGCTGTAGTTGTAGACCAAATAGGTCTGACTAGTAATTGAGCTGGTGACAGACCCTGGTATTGTTGTGTAATGCTGGTTTTGCAAGCATGTAGAATATTAAGAGTCATGGTCATGGCAGCTTCCAAGACAACAGGATATAACTGCCCTGGTGGTTTCGAGCTTACATAATGCCAAAATGTGCCCCAGATGCCAGATTGGAGCTACAGGATTTAATGTTTGCCCTAATGAGTTTGGTCTTGCTTTGGTCTCATTTCTCCTTTCTATGCCCTCATTCCTTCCTTTTGGAATATGAATGTTCATCCTGTATCCATCTCACCATTATATGTTGGAAATATATAACTTGCTGTTTGAGTTTTATAAGGGATCACAGCTAAGAGTTTGCCTTCAAGTCTCAGAGAAGACTTTGGACTTGGATTTTTGGATAATGCTGGAACTGTTAAGACTATGAGGACTCTTGGAGATGAAACACATTTTGTATATGACTCTGAGCCTTCATGGCTAGGGCTTAAATGTTATAGTTTCGATCTTTAATGTCCCTCCAAAACTCAATGTTAAAAGCTTGGTCCCCAGCTAAAGATGCTATTAGGAAGTGCTAAAAACTTTGGGAGGCCTAGTATGAGAAAGTAGGTCACCAAAGGTATGCCTTTTAAGGGTATATTTGTATACTGGCTCTGTTTTCATGGTGAGGAGTTTTGCTCTGCCATGATACACAAAGGTATGCCTTTTAAGGGTATATCTGTATACTGGCTCTGTTTTCATGGTAAGGAGTTTTGCTCTGCCATGATACACTGCCTCACAACTGGCTCAGAAATAATGGAGCCAGTTGATTATGGACTGGAACCCCTGATGTCATGAGCCAAAATAAATCTTTCCTCCTTAAAGTTGTTTTTCTCAGTTTTATTTATTTATTTATTTAAACAGCATTTGACAGCTCACTAACCACAGGAAGGCACAAATCAAAATCACAATGAAAAAAAAAAAAGAATAAATCACAGAGCCTAGCACATAGTAAAAAAAAAAATGAGATTATTACCTTATCTCAATAAGATGGCTACTATCAAAAAGACTAAGAGTAGGTAAGAATGTGAACTAAAGGAACTCTTGCACACTGTTAGTGAGAACATTTATGAGTAGAGTCACTAGGGAAGATAGTATGAGAGTTTCTCAAACAATTCATTTGAGAAACTCAGCCATTCCACTACTGGGTATATATCTCAAAGAAATGAAATAAGTACATCAAAGAGACACTTACACACGCATATTTACTACAGCACTATTCATAATGGCCCCCAAATGGAAACAATCGAAGTGTCCATCACATGGATAAATACCATAGAATATAATATTCAGCCATAAAATGGAATAAAAATCTGTCATTTGCAGCAACATTGACAGAATTGAAGATTATTAGGATAAGTGGAATATAGAATACAGAAAAAATAAGTACTGTATAATCTCACTCATGTAGAGTCTGAAAAAGCTCACAGCAGAAATGGTAGTTATTAGTAGGAAAGGAGATGGGAAATGGTCGATCAAAGGGTACTGAATTACTGTTAGATAGGAGCAAGAAGTTATGATGTGTTATTGTACAGTAGGATGACTGTGGAAAACAACCATGTACAATATATTTTTAAAAACTAGTAGAAAAGATTTTGAATATTTTCATCATCAATAAACTATATTAAACCTGATTTAAACAGTATACTATATTTGTACCAAAATGACACACTGTATAATTTTTAAATGTACAATATTTGTTTTTATTTATTTGCTAAAAAATAAACTACAAGTATGAAAAAAAAGAAAGAAAAAGAAAAAAAAGTTTAATAATATGCTATTTATAAAGAATCTAATGTAAAGACACAAATAGCTTAAAAATAAAAGGATGAATACACCTAGAGGGCATAACAATTCTATTTATGCCCTGATCACAATTGATAGAAATGAAGTAAGAAACCCATGAAAACACTATAACAGTCAACATCCCTCTCATATAAAAAGTAGACATAAACTGAATAAACATGCAGAACATAAGAACAATACTATCATTCAATTTGACTATACATTGATAGAAAAATCCAATAAACAACAGAACACATTTTTTTTTCAAATGTATTTAGAACATTGGTCAAGACAGACCATATTCTGAAAAAAAAAATTTTAAATAAAATCCAAGCCATACAAAGTATGAATTAGAATCTCGTGCTAACTAAGTTACTAAGGACAGAATTATATTCTTGAAAACTGCTAAGAGAGTAGTGTTACAATTTGGATGTAAATTGTCCCCCAAAAGCTCATGTGTGAGACAATGCAAGGTTTGGAAGAGAAATGACTGGGTTATAGGCTTAACCTAATCAGTGAGTTGATCCCTGATGGGATTAAATGAGTGGATACTGGAGACAGGCTATGAAATACGTTTTACATGTGGATATCTGGAACCAAAGAGTTTTCGGATCACCATGTGAGCTGCTTTACTCTGCCACATTCTTCTGCCTCACTTTGCGCCCCAAGGAATGGAGCTGGCTTTCTATGGACTAAGACTTCTGAAACCATGAGCCCCCAATAGGCTTTTCCTCCCCTAAAATTGTTCTGATCAGATCTTTAGTCACAGCAGTGAATAAGCTGAATAAAAACGAATATATTTTTAAAAGTGTTTTTATTGGGGCTGGGGATGTGGCTCAAGCGGTAGTGAGCTTGCCTGGCATGCGCAGGGCGCTGGGTTCGATCCTCAGCACCACATAAAAAATAAATAAAAAATAAAGATGTTGTGTTCATCGAAAACTAAAAAATATTAAAAAATTCTCTCTCTTTAAAAAAAAAGTGTTTTTGCTACAAAAAAGGGCAAAATACATGATAAAATGTTAATTTAGTTTCATTTATTCATTGTAAAACGTACATAATAATAAAACATCACGTGGTACATATCAAAATATATGTGGTATTTGTCAATTTAAAAAATTTGAAAAATTAGAAATCATCAATATTACAGTATCTGGAAAAAATCCTCAGTAGTATCTGGGAATCAAGCAACACACTTTTAAATGACTCGGGGGTCAAAGAAATCTGATGAAAGATTATAGTTCTCTGATCTGAATGAATATGAAAACAACATATAAATGGGATGCAGATAAAGCAGAGTTTAGAAGGAAATGTTTGGTATGTAATGGATATTTGTCTTATAATGACATTTAAGTTAATAATGGACTGCATATAATATGGTGGTTCCATAAGTTTACAGTGCCTAAAAATGATGTAGCCATCTTACTTTGTGTAAGCACACTTCATTAATGTTCACATAATAGCCTAATATTTATTACTCAGAATGTATCTGAGTCCTTAAGCAATGCACAACAATATTAGTAAAAAAGGTCTCAAGCATCAATCATATTAAATTCTACCTTAAAAAAACTAAGAAAGGTAAATTAAACTCAAAATAAGCAGAAGAAAAAACTTAAAACAGAATAAAAAAAAATCAATGAGATGTAAAACAGAAAACTAACACAGAGGAAAAAAAAATCAACAAAACTTAAAGCTAGTTCTTGGAGAACAGAATTGAATGATTGTACTTTGAATGATACTACTACCAAATACCATTCAACATGAAATATATACTCTGAATATCCCTGTATCTATTAAAAGAACTGAATCTGCAGTTGAAACTTTCCCACAAAGACAACTCCAATGACAGATATTTTTAAAAACTTAAAAGAAAACTTCAACTCATCCTATGAGATAATATTACCCTGATACCAAACAAGAGAAAAAAATCATTGAAGAAATGCTCTTTATCAATATTCTTCACATACATAGACACAAAAATTTCTGAAATTGAGATACACACACACGCAAGCATGTAAAAATACAACATGAGAACTATGGTATGAATGGTTCTGTTACCCTAAAACTCACCTGTTAAAACTGAATTCTGTATATGATGGTTTTCAGATGGGGGAGGGTTTTTGGGAATTAGTTTTAGGAACTGATTTGTGCAGAGCCCTCAATAGGATTAGTGCCCTTATAAAAAGAGATTTGACAGAGTACATTTGTTCCTTCTGCCATGTGAGGACCACAACAAGAAAGCATCATCCAGAGCAGAGGGAAAGCCCTCTGAACACCAAATCTGATGGCATCTTATTCTTAGACTTCCTCAGCCCACAGTATTGTGAGCAATATTATATCTACTATTTACACAGTATAAGGTATTTTGTTATAGCAGCCTGAACAAACTTAAGACAATGACTAAATTGGGTTTATCCCCTAAATAGAATACAAGGATTATATAATGTTCTAAAACTAATCATTGTAGCTTACAATATTAGGAAACCAAAAATAGAAAGGGGGAAGAGAAACCATATGAATTTCTCAGTGAATTCAGAAAGTACAAGTCCCGAGAGTCACTTAATGATATAGGTATATTGTGAGAAATATGTCATTAAGCAATCTTGTTATTGTGTGAACACAATGTAAATAGTACCTGAAAGAGTGTACTTATACTAACTTAGATGGTATAGCTTATTACTATCTAAGTTAAATGGTATAGCATCTATTTCTAGACTAGGGAGTTTCAAGCATTGAAGATTTTCTCTGGCAAGCAATTTTCTTTCAAAAATCAGGGTATCCAAAAGTTCTTCAAATGTCTTTCACATCAGCATGTGCAGACTCACCATTCACTTTTATATTATGTGATAAATAATGATTTTAGAATCATTAAAAATCATCTAGAGCTAGCAGTAAATTTAAAATCAAAGATGGGTTTGATTTTTAATTTCTGTAATTATCATGGTGTTGACAGGAATGTTTCTGTATCTGGCCTTCAATCTACATACATCATGAGAAGTTTCTCCAAATCTCACAAGGGCCCATCTTGAATTTCTGTTATTCTCAATGCTTTCAATGGAGCAGATTCTCTAACAGCTTCTGTCACTGTGCTCTTATCCTTCAAGATCTTAGCTATGGTGGAATGTGACATGCCTGAAAGGGGAGCAATAATCACTGATTTTCCACCCTTGTAGTCCTCAATAAATTTTCATTTTATTTCCAAATCAACTGATCAACACTGCCTCTTTTTGACATTAGCAGTATATTTTGTATGCTTAAGGGCTGTATTTGTTTTTCTCTGCTATGAACAAAATACCCCAAAAGAACAACTTAGAGGAGGAAAAGTTATTCTGACTTATGCTTCCAGAGATGTTAGTCCCTGGCAGACAACTCCATTGTTTTGGACCCAAGATGAGGTAATATAACATCACGGTGGAAAGATATGGCAGAGGAGCATCGCTCAATTCATGACTGGTCAGGAAGCAAAGAAAGGAAAGGGGGAAAGGAGCTATAGTGAAAATGAACCCATCTAGGGCATGCCCCCTAGTGACCTATTTCCTCCAGCCATTTCACCTGCTACAGTTACCACCCACTGCATTCAAACCAGGATGGACTGATTAGTAGGTTACAACTCTCACAATCCAATCATTTCAGCTCCAAACATTCCTGTATTTGCACAGGAGCTTTTGAGGTCATCTCATATCGAAACCATAACATGTACCATGATGAATAAAACAACATGAGATTAAACCAACCACATGAGAAATGGTAAATTAGATGTATGAGGTGGTTGGTGTAACACAGAATACTGTATGCAGTAAACTTTTTTTTAATAAGTAGAATGAATGCACTCTAAAATATTAACACCAAAAAAGTATAATAAACACATATACCAGAACACAGATGCTCATTATCATTATTGATATTATGTGCTGCTTTTAATTGTATGTGCTATGATTTTATACAACTGTCAGTGCTAGAAGTTTGTTTATAATAGCATCACCACGAATAGGAGTAATGTGTTGTTTGCACTAAGATATTACAATACTTTATATTTCTCATATGAAAATTATATTACAGATTATCTCCTGATTATAACATGTTTCAGAATACACCTGAAGTTTGGTAGGTTGGTTTTTTTTTTTTTTTTTTGTGGTGCTGGGGATTGAACCCAGGGACTTGTGCAGGCAAGGCAAGCACTCTACCAAGTGAGCTATATCCCCAGACCAGGCACCTCAAGTTTGGATTCCTAATTTGTAATTATATTCTTAGTGTCCTTTTAGTCATGTCCTTTTTGGACATATATACCATATAACAGATGGTAATGTGTCTCTAAGATAAATCACTGTCCAAAGTCCTAAGTCTAATACTAGTTCTCACTAAGCAAAAAATATGTATTAACAAAACAAACAAACAAAACCCAGCCAACTTCCAAACTTTTAGTTCAGTCACTAATAATAAAAATCTCCAGAACTGTCACTAAAAATAAAAGGTTAATTTTTGGGGGGTGGGGAGAGGAGGGTGCTGGGGATTAAATCCAGACCCTTGTGCATGTGAAGTGAACACTCTACCAACTGAACTATATCCCCAACCCAAAGGTTAATTTTCTAAATCTGATAAAATAAAGGTTGTTTCTTGATGAAAATCTCAAATATGGTCTTTATAATATAATTCATTTTTTTTATTTCTAATAAGATAACTTATAAGCAGTAACTCAGCACTGAGTAGGATAGTAGTTCCCACACAAACCTCTAGTTTTATCATTTTAAATTGATTCCTGCATTTACTATAACAATTTCTTTTAAGAAAGACTGAAATTTTAAAAAGCACATTAGGAAACAAATGGAAGATGTTTTCAACAAGACATGCATCCAAAGTGCAAGCAATTACACCCAAAGATAATGTTTGTCAGGTAAAAGAAAATGGCTTACCTTAATAAGAGCTGAAATGCTATGCTCTACAATTTTCAGTCAAGCAAACTACAACCTACTTATTTACATAGCTTTATGAACAAAAATGTAGTCACTGTTTACTGTATATTGTGTTTCTTACATCAGCTTTACAAGGTTGGAAGGACATAAAAAAGAAAAAATAAATTTAGCCAATATGATGTTAGGGAGCTGCTAATTGCTATTCCAAGAAGAAAAATGACTAAAAAGACACTAAAAATATAATTACAGACCAAGAGTCTAAATTTAAGGTATCTTCATTTTTGTGATCAGGAGACCATTTATAGAACACCTGTCTATTCTTTTTATCTGAGAGTACAAAACAGAATTTGGAATCAACATCTCAAGTGGTAACATCTCAAGTGGTATATATTAACTCCCAAAAAAGTGCTCACAACTGACTCTGCATCCCAAATAAAAATAAACACATATAAAGAGTAATTCAAAATACACAATGAACCCATCTTTCCAAATTCTAACATAAAGTGTATTTTTATGACTACATAAAGGAAATCTAATAACTTTTATACAAAGACCATATAGGTATATTTTGTATTGGATAGCAAAATCCCTTAGTTCTATCACTCAAATCTAAAGAAACTGATATTTAAATTTTATTAAAGCTTTCAGCTATCTATGCTAAGCCTCAGGCTAGCATTATTCTGAATGGACAAAAGTTGAAGGCATTCCCTCTAAAATCCGGAACAAGACAGGGATGCCCTTTATCTCCACTTCTATTCAATATAGTTCTCGAAACACTGGCCAGAGCAATTAGACAGACGAAAGAAATTAAAGGCATAAAAATTGGAAAAGAAGAACTTAAATTATCACTATTTGCAGATGACATGATTCTATACCTAGAAGACCCAAAAGGGTCTACAAAGAAACTACTAGAACTAATAAATGAATTCAGCAAAGTGGCAGGATATAAAATCAACACGCATAAATCAAAGGCATTTCTGTATATCAGCGACAAAACTTCTGAAATGGAAATGAGGAGAAACACTCCATTCACAATATCCTCAAAAAAAATAAAATACTTGGGAATCAACCTAACAAAAGAGGTGAAAGACCTATACAATGAAAACTACAGAACCCTAAAGAGAGAAGTAGAAGAAGGTCTTAGAAGATGGAAAAGTATACCCTGTCCATGGATAGGCAGAACTAACATCATCAAAATGGCGATATCACCAAAAGTTCTCTATAGATTTAATGCAATGCCAATCAAAATCCCAACGGCATTTCTTGTAGAAATAGATAAAGCAATCATGAAATTCATATGGAAAAATAAAAGACCCAGAATAGCAAAAGCAATTCTAAGCAGAAAGTGTGAATCAGGCGGTATAGCAATACCAGATTTCAAACTATATTACAGAGCAATAGTGACAAAAACAGCATGGTACTGGTACCAAAACAGACGGGTGGACCAATGGTATAAAATAGAGGACACAGAGACTAATCCACAAAGCTACAACTATCTTATATTTGATAAAGGGGCTATAAGCATACAATGGAGGAAGGATAGCATCTTCAATAAATGGTGTTGGGAAAACTGGAAATCCATATGCAACAAAATGAAACTGAATCCCTTTCTCTCGCCATGCACAAAAGTTAACTCAAAATGGATCAAGGAGCTTGATATCAAATCAGAAACTCTGCGTCTGATAGAAGAAAAAGTTGGCTCCGATCTACAGATTGTGGGGTCGGGCTCCAAATTCCTTAATAGGACACCCATAGCACAAGAGTTAACAACTAGAATCAACAAATGGGACTTAATTAAACTTAAAAGTTTTTTCTCAGCAAAAGAAACAATAAGAGAGGTAAATAGGGAGCCTACATCCTGGGAACAAATTTTTACTCCTCACACCTCAGATAGAGCTCTAATATCCAGAGTATACAAAGAACTCAAAAAATTAGACAATAAGATAACAAATAACCCAATCAACAAATGGGCCAAGGACCTGAACAGACACTTCTCAGAGGAGGATATACAATCAATCAACAAGTACATGAAAAAATGCTCTCCATCTCTAGCAGTCAGAGAAATGCAAATCAAAACCACACTAAGATACCATCTCACCCCAGTAAGATTGGCAGCCACTATGAAGTCAAACAACAACAAGTGCTGGCGAGGATGTGGAGAAAAGGGTACACTTGTACATTGCTGGTGGGACTGCAAATTGGTGCGGCCAATTTGGAAAGCAGTTTGGAGATTCCTGGGAAAGCTGGGAATGGAACCACCATTTGACCCAGCTATTGCCCTTCTCGGACTATTCCCTGAAGACCTTAAAAAAGCATGCTACAGGGATACTGCCACATCGATGTTCATAGCAGCACAATTCACAATAGCTAGACTGTGGAACCAACCCAGATGCCCTTCAATAGATGAATGGATAAAAAAAATGTGGCATCTACACACAATGGAGTACTATGCAGCAATAAAAAATGACAAAATCATAGAATTTTCAGGGAAATGGATGGCACTAGAGCAGATTATGCTTAGTGAAGCTAGCCAATCCCTAAAAAACAAATACCAAATGTCTTCTTTGATATAATGAGAGCAACTATGAACAGAGTAGGGAGGAAGAGCAGGAAGAAAAGAATAACTTTAAACAGAGACATGAGGTGGGAGGGGAAGGGAGAGAAAAGGGAAATTGCATGGAAATGGAGGGAGACCCTCATTGCTATACAAAATTACATATAAGAGGTTGTGAGGGGAATGGGAAAATAAACAAGGAGAGAAATGAACTACAGTAGATGGGGTAGAGAGAGAAGTTGGGAGGGGAGGGGAGGGGGGATAGTAGGGGATAGGAAAGGTAGCAGAATACAACAATTACTAATAGGGCATTATGTAAAATTGTGGATGTGTAACCGACATGATTCTGCAATCTGCATTGGGGGTAAAATTGGGGGTTCATAACCCACTTCAATCTAATATATGAAATATGATATGTCAAGAGCTTTGTAATGTTGTGAACAACCAATAAAAAATTAAAAAAAAAAAAGAAAAAAAAAATAAATTTTATTAAAGCTTTCAGATTACATACAGTACAAAGTCAAACACACACAGAAACCCTAATTTTAACCTTATAGTAACTCTTAGACTATACATATAAAATTCTGCCTAAGCCTAATGGCATTTTCAAATATACTATTTTGTTACTTGAGGACAATGGGGAAATTAAGTTTCCAAGAGGCTCTTACCTGTATAATGCATCATCAATCTCCACAGATTCTGTTGACATGATGGGCAAATTTTTACTTGCACTGAGGAGAAAAAATAACAAAAACACTAAACCTTTAAGTATGATATGGTTATTAAATACTCACAATTTAGAATGCAATACTCAGTTATACATGGCATCAGATTCATGATTTACTGAAGAGTTTTAGATACCAAATATATCATTACCTATCATTGATTTTTAAAATGTATTAAAATTAAAATTTATTAATTACTTGCTTTATCTTTTGTGTACTAAATTGTACAGCCCATGATTGTTTTATTCTGAGGTATTTTGTTATTGCTCATTTATTCTCATGGATCTATATTTTTAACAATTTTGTCCCTCGAACCTTTTCTATAAGCACACTCTTCCTAAATAAACTCATTTATTCCCAAAGAATTAACCATATGCTATAACATATGCATATAACATAATAACCTATTTCTTTATGTATGATTTTTTCTGTCCTACAGATTTTATACACCTGCCAAAACAACTATATTCTGATATTTAACTGGTATCCCAAACATTAGGAACCCAAACAGAATTCAATACCCCCTGCCTCTCATGATACGCATAAAGGAAGCACTTAAGAAACATCTGTTGAATGAATTTTAAAAGTTAAAAAAAACCTAAAAAACTTATTAGAATGACAAAATATATATACTTGAGTGATATATTATTTATAGTAGTGTGTCCCAATTTTTCCACAGCACAGTACACAAAGCAAAATCATATCTGTAGGAAACATGGGAAGCAGAAATGGCTCGTAGACAATTACCCAGCCTGGGGTATTGAAGCCTGAGCTATAGTGAAAGCTGAGATTAGTATCATCTTGGCAAAAGTGCAATCCAAACCTGGATCTGGGAAGCAAAACTATTATCAATTATGGGGTTCTGAAAATAATGTGATAGCAGGAAATTTGAGTCTTATTTTTAAAGCCTGACATTGATAAATAAGCCAAGGGGTTTGTAAACACATATGATTAAAATGTTATCAATTACTTACCAACACTGATTAGCATCATCAAATGATATCAGCTTCTAGTTAATTAAATGGATAACTATTACAAAACTCCTGACTGCACTCATGAAAGCAAACCAGAAGATAGCTGCATTCTAAGAGATCACCTAATAAAAACAATGTACACACACAATATATTGTTTTGGCATTCTAATAGAATATACAAATAAAAATTTTTATTATACAGTTTCCTATTATAGCTACTACACTTGCATGTTCCTCTTCCTTGCATGGGGCACAATTAGTTTAGTGAGTAAACTTGCTTAGTAAAAATAAGAACTATATTCTAACCAGCCTGATTCTTATGTTTACAACTGGCATTTACTTTTTAGAAAGTTCTGCCTTACTGAACGCTTTAATAATATCTTTTAAAATACTAAGATTTGTAAGACAATAAAAAATACTTCACCTTAAGGGGCAGCTTTGTTTTTATTACCTATTATCTCCCAAGTTAATTTGACCTGAAAAGGGCAGACAATACCATGGTATTTAAAATATCCTTCAGTCTGAAAGTAATGGAAACGCTACAGGTTTATAAACAGTGTCATACTACCTAAAATTAATACATCCATCATTTCTATATTTGATAAGTTGTATTATGACAAAGGGCAGGATACATGCTTCATGAAAGAGGAACTACTAACTAAAATCTTGGTAAGGGCCTAGGCAGGGTCATCTCCCGCCTTAATTCTGCAGGGGCGGAAATGATGCAAAGGAGAACAAGATTAACCAACTGGGATATATGAATAGGTATCTAGTATATTTTGTCCCTGGCTTTCCCCAACCCCTTTTCACCATAGTCAACAGAGGCTTCTGGGTGCCCTGACTGCTACTGATTCATCCTTACTTGTTCGCTCTGGCGATAGTTTTCAAAGGATGATTCTAGTGGAGGATAATACACCGTGGCGCTCTTAGCTTTCATTTAACATAAAACGAAAAGAAAGGTGATTGGCACCTGGCAGAGAAGCTCACAGCGAGAGACTTAGGCCAGACTAGCTCTGGTCAGAGCCCCTCACGTCAGTTAACCAGGAGGAAGCGGGATGCTGGACCCTCACCGGAACTGAAAAAGCCCAGAAAGAGGCGGGACGAGGACTTTCGCCTTAGGAAAAGTCGTGGGCTGCAGAGGCCCAAGCGCGTGCTGCCACACCCACCCCGCACGCTCCCCTGGCCTCCCAGGAAAGGCTCGGCTCGGCCGGGCCCGTGGCCTCCCGCGCGCTCCCTGCCCGCCCGAAGGGAAGTAGAGTGCTAGAGTCCGGGTCCTGCAGCCCCGCAGCCACATCATCTTCTCACCTGCTGGTTCCCCAGGAAGAGCAGGAAGCCTCTTCCCCGCGAGGTGCGGTCACCAGATCCGATCCCTCCATAATCCGCCAAAACGCCACAGCCGCCGGCTATGGGAGGGAGGCTAGGGGGCGGGGCCGCGGGGGGTCAAGGGGCGTGCAATGATGTCATCAGAGGGGGCGGGCCCGGAGAAGCTGGGAGTCCGGCGGCGTTTTCCCGTCAACCCCAGGGACGTCCTGGCTTCCGGTTTGGGTGTGGCCGCAGGGCGGTCTTTGCTGCAGGTGAGTGAAGTGGCCGGCATTACCGAGCTCGGACCTGTCTCACGCAAACGAAACTAAAACACTGAAGTTACCTGTCACTCTGGCTGTAGAAGCCATATTTACAGGACTCTAGTGACCCGCGAAATTTGGAGACTGCTTTGCAAATCCTTGGTTTTATAGCAAGTAGAGGAAACTCCTTTGTTTTATTAAAAAAAAAAAAAAAGCTGGTGATAGCTCCAGATTTGGGGTTTCCATTTGAATAATTTTGGCCTGCATGAGAGGCGCTGTCATATATTTAATAGAATCAGGTGGCTTTTAGAGCTATGAAGTTTTCCCCCTTTATTTTATGGGTGAAGGAAAAGAACTTCTTGATTATTGTGGCTTGGACAAGGTCGTAGAGCTAATCCATGTCAGATTACCAGAACACATGTTTTAGTAAAGATTGCTCATTTAAATATCTTTCCATTGACTCCCATTTTATTCTTTTTTGGAAAACAGTTGGACACAATCACATAATTGAAAAGTCTGCAGGATTTTAAAAATGGGCATATACTTTGGGTATTACATAATTTTATGTAATGTGTAATAGTTTTACTTAATTAGAATTTCTTCTCATGAAAATAAGGGGAAAGATAAAACCGTTTTATCCTTTGGACCTCTCAATTCTGTTTTCAAAATTGCATACCTGCAAAACTTGGAAACCTCATGTTCTTCTTATTTGGCATCATGGATACTCACTTATGAGACAGGTTTCTCAATTCAGTTGTGGACTTTTTCCACATAACCATTAAAATGAATTTGGTTTATGTCCTATTCTTTTAAGGTTCTGCTCTAACACTAGGTTTATCCTGTCATTCTCCTTATTATAAAGTTAGCAAGTATAAATATTTTTGGCTAAACCATCCCCACAGATACTGTCAGTTTCCCTGGTTTCCCCATTCCAATTTCCCTTTCCTATTTCTTTTCTCCCTGAATATTTACTCAATGCCTATTAAACGCTAGGGCCTAGTGAGTAGATGGGTGAACAGGAAATAGTACACCCTAATTTCATCAGTATCACTATGGGAAGCCAAAAATAGAAAATAAATGCAAACATAGAAAGTGGTAAGTATGTTAAAGACAATAAAGGATAAAGATATTGAAAAAGACTTGGAGGATGTGTGGAGGAGACAATTTTAAATAGAGTAGTAATGGATTACTTCTTGAGAGAATATCATTTGAGCCAAATCCTAGATAATGTGAGCCATGTGAAGATCTAGCAGAAGAGAATTTAAACAGAGGGTTTAGCATTTTATAATCTTATATTATTATAAAATTTTATATTTATTTTGTATTGCCTCTCTCCCTTTCAAAAGGACTGATTTTTTTCCTGGAGAAAGATTCACAGTATGAGGGAGATTCAATGTGAGAAAGATTTTCTATTGTTGGATTTGGAGAGGGAAGAAAGGGGCCATGTATTATGGCCAATAGGAGCTGAGTGTGACCTCTAGCTAATAGCCAAGAAAGGAAATGGGAGTCTTGGTCTACAACAGAAGAAACTAAATTTGTTAACAAGTTGCATGTGATTGAAGAAGACTCTGAAACTTCATAATGTAGTCAGATGATACCCTGATAGACTGTTCAGAGTCTATAAGACTCTGAATAGAGACCCTACTGATGCTATGACTGTATTCTGAGGTATACAACTGTAAGCTAATAGATTTGTAGTTTTTTTTTTAGTTACTAAGTTTATGGTAGTTTGTTATGCAGCAATAGAAATAGAGTTTATTTTTTTATTTTTTTATTTTATTTTTTTAATTGGTTGTTCACAACATTACAAAGCTCTTGACATATCATATTTCATACATTAGATTGAAGTGGGTTATGAACCCCCAATTTTACCCCAAATACAGATTGCAGAATCACATCGATTACACATCCACATTTTTACATAATGCCATATTAGTAACTGTTGTATTCTGCTACCTTTCTTATCCTCTACTATCCCCCCTCCCCTCCCCCCCATCCTCTCTCTCTACCCCATCTGCTGTAATTTAATTCTCTCCCTTGTTTTTTTTCCCCTTTCCCCTCACAACCTCTTATATGTAATTTTGTATAACAATGAGGGTCTCCTTCCATTTCCATGCAATTTCCCAGAAATAGAGTTTATTGTACTTTATATAGGAGCCATATTTCTTCACACTGTAACATTCCTGAAACTGAAATGTATATATTTTCTCATGTATCATTATGGAATATAACGGTATACTTTATTAGTCAGCTTTCCATTGTTGTAACAATTGCCTGAGATAATCAACTTAAATGGAGTAAAGTTACAGAGGTTTCAATACCTGGTCACTTGGCATTGTTGCTTTGGGTCCTTATCAGCACAGTGTCACAGTGGGAATGTGGTAGAAGAGCCCTGGTCATCTCATGGCAGCTGAGAATCAAAGAGAGAAGAAGGGTCCAGGATCCCAATATCCCTTTAAAACTCAGGCCTTCCGTGACCTAACTTTCTACAATTAGGCCCCACAACTTAAAGATTCTACTACCTCCCAATAGCATATGGGGCTAGGGACAAAGCCTTTAACACATGGACCCAAACTATAGCAGAAGGCATCTTAGATTTGATGAAATATGGTAAAAATTATTTGAAACATACAATATAACAGGAACCTAATGGGAAAATAATTATAATATCACCAGACTGTTTGACAGTGAAGTTTTATGCCATAAGAAAGATAACATATTTAGAATATTGAAGGGGAAAAACTTTAAGTCAAGGATTTTGTATCTAGTAAAACCAACTCTTACTTTCAAGAGTGCAAATGTTTATCCTCATTTGATATGATATCAGCATCTAATTATACTGTCGTTTTAATGAACCTCTCTTGAATGATTATTACAAAATGGATTTATAGCAACCAAAAGAAGTTGACAAATATTGGCATGGGGATTGCATCAAGCTCTTCATGGTAAATCTATTGTGTTTATTAGCTTTTGTATTTCACCTACTTTATTTTTGCTTACTAATTTTCCTGCATTGTCATATTTCCAAGTTTTTCTAATTCTGAATCATGTTCTTTCATGTGTTGTACCATATTCTTAATGTCATTTAGCCAGTTTCCAAAGAGTAACTTATAATTTAGTTCTATTTTGTGGCATTTCTTTCAGGCATATTTACATTGTCTGTGATAATGATATTATGCTCCTCATTATCTTTTTCCATGTAGATTTGCACTAGATTTGTACTGATGCTCTTTGTTGTTATTATTGCTTCACTTTTTATGTGGAATTAGTATTCTTGAATTTTTAGTATAAAGATTTTAGTTCAACAAGCCTAAATCTTCCAGGAATAAATTCTATTTTGAGAAATTCAGGTACATGGCAAGAAGGGAGTCCGCATTCCTAAGGAATCATGGGATGCTACACGAAACAAAGGAAAAGATAGATTTTGAAGGAATTTGGAAAAGTGTGGATTTTATGAGATATTAAAATGAAATAGCATTTTGGTAGGTCCAAAAGACTCTATGTAAAGCAGTCCATTTTAGATCTGAACTGTAACATGGACAAAAGACTCTGTATTCTTGGAAACAATTCAGTTAAAATAGAAATAGAATGTGTCCACAAACATCTTTTTTTTTTTTATGTGTTGGGGGTTCGTACTGGGGATTGAACCTCTACCACTGAGATACAGACCCAGCCCTTTTAATTTCATATATATATATGATTTTTAAAGAGAGAGAAAATTTTTTAATATTTATTTTTCAGTTTTCGGTGGACACAACATATTTTATTTTATTTTATGTGGTGCTGAGGATCGAACCCAGTGCCCCGCGCATGCCAGGAGATCACATTACCACTTGAGCCACATCCCCAGCCCAATATATATGTTTTTAATTGTAGTTGGACACAATACCTGTATTTATTTATTTATTTATTTATATGTGGCACTGAGGATCAAACCCAGTTCCTCACATGTGCTAGGCAAGCGTTCTACCTCTGAGCCACAACCCCAGCCCCCCTTTTCATTTTTTATTTTGCTACAGGATCTCCCTGAGTTGTCCAGCCTGACCTCAAATTTGGGAACCCCCTGCTGGGATTACAGCCCTGTACCATGGCACCAGCAACAAACACCTTTTTGAGGTTCTGCAACTTATTTGGAAGTACAGGCTGTTTGTCTGTGTCCAAGTGACTTAGATTTTCTAGCTAAGAATGAGACGTTTATCTTAATGATAGAAGTTCAAACAGTAAAATTTTTGACAATTTATGATTTTTGTTTTAGAGAAAAGGGTTCTCTGTGGGTGAAAAATCAACAATAACTCAAATGGAGGGCTTTGCAACACTTTAAAACATGTTCTTGACAGGAACCTTTGTTTTTGTTAACTTAGCATCTGACTTTGTCTATGTCTGTTATAAATACTTGATAAGTGGCAAAGCACATTTTATTTTCTTAGTCCAAGCCCATTTTTACTTTTTCATGGGACTCAGGAAAAGTTTTCTAATTTCAGAGAGCTCTCCTGCCTCTTGCATTTGTGTTGTTCAAAAATATTAAGAACTATGTAATGTTTTGAACAACCAACAATAAAATAATTAAAAAAATATAGCTGAATTCAGAAGCAGGACATAAAATCAACACCCATAAATCAAAGGCATTTCTATATATCAGTGACAAATCCTCTGAGAAGGAAATGAGGAAAACCACCCCATTCACAATATCCTCAAAAAAAAATAAGTTACTTGGGAATTAACAAAAGAGGTGAAAGATCTATACAATGAAAGCTACAGAACCTTAAAGAGAGAAATCAAAGACTTTAGAAGATGGAAAGATCTACCTTTCTCTTGGATAGACAGAATTAATATTATCAAAATGACCATACTATCAAAAGAACTATACAGATTTAATGCAATTCCAATCAAAATCCCAATGGCATTCCTCATAGAAATAGAAAAAGCAATCATGAAATTCATCTGGAAAAATAAGAGATCCAGAATAGCTAAAGCAATCCTAAGCAGGAAGAGTTAAGCAGGTGTCATCACTATACCATACCTTAAACTATACTATGGAGCAATAGTAATAAAAACAGCATGGTATTGGCACCCAAACAGGCTGGTAGACCAATGGTATAGAATAGAGGACAAAATTAAAATTATATTAGACAAAGTTGCCAAAAACATGCACTGGAGAAAAGATAGCCTCTTCAACAAATGGTGCTGGGGAAACTGGAAATCCATATGCAACAAAATGAAATTAAGCCCCTATCTCTCACCATGCACAAAACTTAACTCAAAATGGATCAAGGACCTAGGAATTAAACTAGAGACTCTGCGTCTAATAGAAGAAAAAGTAGGCCCTAATCTTCATCATGTGGGATTAGGCCCTGACTTCTTTAATAAGACTCCTATAGTGTAAGAATTAAAACCAAGAATAAATAAATGGGATGGAATCAAACTAAAAAGTTTAAGAAACAATCTGTGAGGCGAATAGAGAGCCTACATCCTGGGGCAAATTTTTACCCTACACACATCAGATAGAGCACTAATCTCTAGGGTATATAAAGAATTCAAAATGCTAAACACCAAAAAAAAAACAAAAACAAATAACCCAATAACCCAATCAACAAATGGGCCAAGGACCTGAACAGACACTTCTCAGAAGAAGATATTCAATCAATCAACAAATATATGAAAAAAATGCTCATCATCTCTAGCAATCAGAGAAATGCAAATCAAAACCACTCTAAGATTTCATCTCAGTCAGAATGGCAGCTATTATGAAGACAAACAACAATCAGTGTTGGTGAGGATGTGGGGAAAAAGGGAAACTCATACATTGCTGGTGGGACTGCAAATTGGTGCAGCCAATTTGGAAAGCACTGTGGTGATTCCTTTGAAATCTGGGAATGGAACCACCATTTGACCCAGCTATCCCTCTCCTTGGACTATACCCAAAGGACTTAAAAACAGCATACTACAGGGACACAGCTACATCAATGTTTATAGCAGTACAATTCACAATAAACTGTGGAGCCAACCTAGATGTTCTTCAGTGGATGAGTGGACTAAAAAAATGTGCCATATGTACACAATTGAATTTTACTCAGAATTAAAAAAGAACAAAATCATGGCATTTGCAGGTAAATGGATGGCATCGGAGAAGATAATTCTAAGTGAAGTTAGCCAATCCCAAAAAAACAAATGCCAAATGTTTTCTCTGATTTAAGGAGGTTGACTTATAGTGGGGTAGGGAGGGGAGGGAGAGCATGGGAGAACAGATGAATTCTAGATGGGGAAGAGAGGTGGGAGGGAAACGGAGGGGGCAGGGGATTAACAAGGATGATGGAATGTGATGGACATCATTATACAAAGTACATGTATGAAGACTTGAATTGGGTGTCAACATTTTTTATACAAACAGATACAAAAATTGTGGTATATATGTGTATTAAGAATTATAATGCAAAAAAACAAAGTGTATACATAAAGGCATAAATTGGCGTGAACATGCTTTATATACAGAGATATGAAAAATTTGCTCTATATGTGTAATAAAAATCATAATGCTTTCCACTGCTGTTGTGTATTAAAAAAAAAAGAAAATAAATAAATAAATAAATAAAGCTGCTTGATGTCTGTGATTTTCCTTGCACTCCTTCTTTCTCCACTTTGATCTGACAGTCCTTTTCTTTATTTCTGTGATCCTGTGAATGCATGTTTATATTTCAAAGACTTAACAATAGTTTCATTTGAAATATTTATTTGGAATAATATTGCATTTACAGAAGACAGTGTAGAGAATTGTTGTATACCCTTCACTCAACTTTCCTTAATGATAACATCTTATTATCCTGGTGCATTTTTAAAATCTAAGACCTTACCATTGGTATATTACTATTAACTATACACTTTACTGGGATATAACTAGTTTTTTTCTCCATTAATTTTACTTTTCTTTTTTTCCTGCTCCAGAATCTAATACAGGGTACTATAATACATTTAGAATCAACCCATTTTAATCACTATATAAGTGAAAACTTATATGTAAGTTGAATTTCTATAAATCTAATGGTTTATGTTATAACTTGTAAAGATAGCCAACAACATCTTTATTATATTTTATAATTACATAGTATATTTAAATGTACTTTCACTTTGTACATTTAAATTATTGGATATTAGCTCAGAAAAGATGCTTAACAGTTATCTAAATGTAAAGCCTCTTTGTTTTACAAAGCATGACCCAAGGAAGTTAAAAGGTTTGAATAAATTCATATTATTGTAGGCAGAGAGGACTCAAATTCAGTATTATTTCAACTCTGGTGTTTTTTTAGTGTGTTATGACTAGATCTTAACAGTTAGAATCCCTGCTTCATGACTGTCAAAAAGAATAGGAAATACTGAGCCCTAAGATCAGGACTCCATGAACACATTTGGAAAGAAACCAACATCCTGAAATTTAAGACAAGCTTCTTTGCTCAGTGTTTTTGTAGTCACTTTTGAACTGGTTGGAAACTTTTTAGAAAAACCTAGAGGTAATTCCTTTGTAAAGAAAATAACCCTATTAAAATATGAATAATTACTTATATTCTTTGTGAATTACAATATGTATGCTATAGAGTATGTTTTTGTACCACAAAATTCACATGTTAAAACCTAATCCCCCTTGTGATGGTATTTGAAGGTGGGGCTTTTGGGAAATAAGAGGTCAGAGATCTCCCTCTTTCCTTGGGCCACATGAGGATGCAGCTAGAACATGGCTATCTAGGAACCAGAAAGAGCATCTTCACTAGACATCAAATCTGCCAGCACCTTGATCTTGGAATTTCTAGCCTCCAGAAACTGTAAGAAATGAATTTCTGTTTTTTATAACTATGGTAGATTGTTTTAACAGCCTAAACAGACCGACAGTATGCATATCACATTTTCCAGAAATAGTTTGAAAAATTATATAGCACAATAAAAAACATCACGAACTAGTAATTGAAATATAATTTCCTAGACACTTTATTGTTTAACTACTTAAGCAACAGTGACTATGCTCCTAAGTTTAACCTTCCACTAACATAGATATAAAGCAGATGAAAAGCCAGAGATGGTGGTGCACACCTGAAATCCTAGTGGCTTGGAATACTGAAGCAGGAGGATCATGAGTTCAAAGCTAGCCTCAGCAACTTAGCAAGACCTTAAGCAACTCAGTGAGACCCTGTCTCTAAATAAAATACAAAATAGGGCTAGGGATATGGCTCAGTGGTTAAGCTCCTGAGTTTAAAAGAAAAAAAAATAAACAGATGGCCTTCTAAGCAATATGGCCTTCTAAGCAATATGCTATAATTGTATTGAGATCTGCTTTGCCCAGGGAGTATAAGCACCTCAGCCCCTTTATGAAAGAGAATATTCAGAATCCTATTCCAGAGATTTGGATCCTAATCATGGTCACTTCACCATTAAACCAGTTGCCATCTAAACTCATTCTAGTTTATTTTATAACTTTTTTACCCTTGACTGAAATAATGTGCAGATCATCTTCCTTCTCATCTTATTGCCCTCCCTCATTGATTTGATAGCCAGATTCTTTTTTAAAATTTTTTTTAGTTGTAAATGAACACAATACCTTTATTTATCTTTATGTAGTGCTGAGGATCGAACCTAGGGCCTCGTACATGCTACGTGAGCATTCTACCACTGAGCCACAACCCCAGCCCAGTGATAGCCAGATTCTTTAGCCCACTGGGTATCAGATTTCATCAGACATCAAGATCACCTGATCTACTTGTGTACACACCTTTGCTGGGCATCACACTGGTATTTCTGCTTCAGTGGATGGGGCCTGACAAATTGCATATTTAACAAGTTCTCTGATGACATATGTCCTGCTTTTCTAGGATCACAATTTGTACTGCTGTAACCCTCTTTCTCTCATAATTTGAATTAACTCTAACCTTATCTTTAGTCAGCTTTTCTTTATTGAATTCTGGTCTTCACTGATTGTTGATTTAGTCTTTTGGTTTCTGTTGCTTGGTGTATTTGTTATTTCATTCTGCCTGGCTCTGATCTGTGATTTTCTACTCTGGATTCTGCCTTGACACATGTCTAGTGGTACCTGGGGCTCCTCTCAGTTTTGTTTTCCATTTGACAGATTTTCATTTTTGCATGCACTGGACTAACATATTTGTTGTTCATAAATGTGCAATAAACAGAATGCTTTGTCTTTTCACGGGAGGGAGTAATTAGTATTAACCAAGAGGAGGGAAAATGATACAGAAAATGTGAAATTTTTATCCTTCTGAAGAGTTTTACACCTACAAGTTGACTGCCCCAAATCTGAAAATCCAAAATCTGAAATGCTGGAAAATTCAAAACTTTTTGAGCACAGATATGATACTACAAGTAGAAAATTCCATACCTAAACTCATGTGATAGGTTGCAGTCAAAACACAGCACACTAAAAATATTGTATAAAATTGCCATCAGGCTATTGTTTTTTAAAAATATTATTTAGTTGTCAATGGATCTTTATTTTATTTATTTATATGTGGTGCTGAGAATCAAACCTAGTGTTTCACACATGCTAGGCAAGTGCTCTACCACTGAGCCACAACCCCAACCCAGCCATCAGGCCATTTTTGTAAGATACATAAAACAAATGAATTTCATGTTTGGACTTGGGTCCCATCCCCAAGATATTTCATTATAAATATGTGAATATCCCAAAATCTGAAAAAATTAAAAATACTTCTAGTTCCAAACATTTTGAATAAGAGGTAGTTAACTTGTACCACTCCCATACTAGGGTGTTTGTCTACCATACCTATGTATGCTCTGTTCCTTCACAGAATGCAAGCTACTGCTCAAATACATTTCCTTAGGGGATCTTTCTCTGACCACCCCTCATCATGTTCACTCACTAACTTATCTTGCTTTAATTTTTCAATTCATTTGTGAATACTTCAAAGTATATACTTTTTAAGTTTGTATGTATATCTGATTTTTATTTGAACTCTTCTAGGCTAATGTGGCTACACTATAGTCAGTATGAAAGAAGCATATTCAAGGTAAAGCTAGAGTGGAGATGTCATCTATCTCTCTGCATGCATGCACACACACACACACACACACACACACACACACACACACCTGTATCTAAATGCCTTCACTTTCATGGCTAAAAATAGAAAAAAAATATATAGGCACAACCTGATACTGGTGATTTGAGTTGAAGTCAGGTAGATATGATAAACCAAAAGGAATGGACAATGGATATTTCTCTCCTTTTCCCAATCCTCTTAAATCTACATTGACTGTCTCATAACCTTTATCTTTATTGTAGAACACTCCTCTTCCTCCATATCCTCATCTATCTGCACAATGCACAAAGGCACTCTTGGCATGACAAACTGGTCTAGGCTAGCCCAGCTCTCAGGTATGATGATAGTGTTTTCAGTGAATCCACATCTCCCTTACTTTGGCAGTCTCTAGTGGAACTGGCCATGCGAGGCTGATAATGGAGGCCAAACTTGAAATCAGGGAAGCACTGATCTATAGCCTCATCTTAATGGTGAGTGCTGCCTTCATATTTGTGAAAACCGTATTATGTGATACCATGGACAGAGAACCATACAATTATCATTGCAATGGTTACATTTCATATCTTAATTGACTAACTGTGGGCAAGCATAGTCATTTCTGCTACAGAAAATGTTTGTGGTAGGTTTTCCAAGCAGAGAAAACTGGGATACACACACACACACACACAGACACACACACACACTTGTAAACATATGTGTATATATCCCAGTTTATAGTTCATATCCAAGTTTACATGTATCTATGTGTGTGTACACACACATATACACACACATGCAGAAGAAGGTGGATAGGGAGTGGAGAACAAGTTTGTATAGAATTCTGATATGTGGACATTTAAGACATAAAATCTGAGAGAAAAAGTGATATAGGATACAATCTGGTTGATAATGTGTTTAAGTTGTTGCAATATAAGTTAATGCTCAATATCAAGGTTTACATACATATATAATAGACTGCCCCATTATTTAATATAAAGACAATTAGAGTGCTCCATGGTATATGGAGGTGAAGACAGACCTCAGCTATTTCAAAAGAAAGGTAAGAAGCTGCATAAATGGAGAACTTTTGATTACATATAGAATTTGGTCAACAATAGGCAAATTAAAAACTGATTTAACCACCAACCAGCAGAAATTTAAGAAAGCCTAAAGTTCTATATTTAAGTTAGCTCATTCCTGAACCTTATACAACACTAGGTCACTGCCAATGAGGTAGGAGGAAAACTAGGAGAGGATAGTTTCACAGAGGTAAGAAGAGTGTTTTAAGTAAGTTGTGAATTGGTGTAGGATTTCATTACTGTCCAGTGACACTCAAGTGTCCATGTTAGGCTTTCTCTACCAAAGCACCACCACTCTTTACAGTGTTGAGAAATACATACCTCACCCTTCCCCTTTCAGGGGTATAAAAAATGTACTAGGCTGATGAAAAGGATGATTTACATATAGCACTATTTTAGGACAATCAC